>NC_090375.1:12367752-12684418 GCF_036365525.1 Heterodontus francisci | reverse complement strand
CAAGCCTGTGTCCTCAGTACCTTGCTCTATGGCAGCGAAGCCTGGACAACGTATGTCAGCCAAGAGCAACGTCTCAATTCATTCCATTTTCGCGGCCTCCGGAGAATCCTTGGCATGAGGTGGCAGGACCGTATCTCCAACGCAGAAGTCCTCGAGGCAGCCAACATCCCCAGCTTATACACCCTACTGAGTCAGCGGCGCTTGAGATGGCTTGGCCATGTGAGCCACATGGAAGATGGCAGGATCTCCAAGGACACATTGTACAGCAAGCCCGTCACTGGTATCAGACCCATCGGCCGTCCATGTCTCCGCTTTAAAGACGTCTGCAAACGCGACATGAAATCCTGTGACATTGATCACAAGTCGTGGGAGTCAGTTGCCAGTGATCGCCAGAGCTGGCAGACAGCCCTAAAGGTGGGGCTAAAGAGTGGTGAGTCGAAGAGACTTAGCAATTGGCAGGAAAAAAAACAGAAGGGCAAGGGGAGAGCCAAATGTGTAAGAGCCCCGACAACCAATTTTATCTGCAGCGCCTCTGGAAGAGTCTGTCACTCTAGAATTGGCCTTTATAGCCACTCCAGGCACTGCTTCACAAACCATTGACCACCTCCAAGCGCTTACCCATTGTCTCTCGAGACAAGGAGGCCAAAGAAGAAGATCTTTCATCAGAACAGTTCTGATGATATGCTTTTTTATTCTTCCTGCCAAAATGGACAATTTCACATTTTCCCACATTATACTCCAATTTCCAGATCTTTGCCCACTCACAACCTACCTATATCCCTTTGTAGCCTCCTTATGTCCTCTTCACAGCTTACGTTCCTACCTATCTTTGTGTGATCAGCAAATTTAGCAAACATACCTTCGGTCCCTTCAACCAAGTCATTTATATAAATTGTAAAAAGTTGAGGCCCCAGCACTGATCCCTGTGACACACCACTCGTTATATCTTGCCAACCAGAAAATGAGCCATTTATGCCTACTCTCTGGGCTGAATTTTATACGCCCGCCGCCAAAATTGGCAGCGGGGTGAAAAAATGGGCAGGGCTCACGCCAAAGAGCTGCCGCGATTCCAAGCGAAATGGCTCATTTGAATAGCCAGAGCGGGTTGCCCCACGATTGTATGGAGAGGATGGGCCGTCCATCACCGGCAATGGCGTCAGCTACCTGTGCGCAGGCACCGCTGCCATTTTTAAAGGGCTGTCAGCTCTACTGGCATATTTAAATATCTAAAGTTAAACAGAATTTTTAAAAAACATATCTTTTGCCCTCTCCCACCCACCTAATAACAATTAAATTAATTATTTGCCCTTCCTGACCCACAACACTTATCTTTACCATCTGACCTTCACCCCACCAAACTACACAAACCTTCACCTACAACCCTTCCCACCCATCCCCTATATCCATGATGCTAATTTGAATCCATCCCCCTCCTTGCTGCACTGATAAACTTACCTCCCCTCCGCTCCTCACAAGTGTGCCGCCTCATTTCCCCGGACGGGGATCTGAGGCTTGGCAGTGTCAGCGGCCGGGGTGAAGATCGCAGCTGGACATCAGGAGGCAACGTGAAATTAATTAATCCATTTTAATTTATTAAATATTTAAATTGTGGTCCCGTCGCCAAGCGGCAAGGGAGTTGCCATGAGGCCTCACTGCCGCTGGGAGGATTGGGCCAGGCCTTGCTGGCGCCGAGGTCCGTGACGGGCCTCATCCAGGGCCATCTTCAGGACCCCCCACCACGGATCCCGATGTCGAGGGCTCCTTAAAATCCAGGCCTCTGTTTCCTGTTAGCTAGCCATTCTTCTATCCATGCCAAAATGTTACCCTCTGCACCATGAGCTTCTATTTTCCACAGTAACCTTTGATGTGGCACCTTATCAAATGCCTTCAGGAAATCTAAGTACAGTACATCCACCAGTTCCCCTTTATCCACAGCACATGTTACTCCTTCAAAGAACTCCAATAAATTGGTTAAACATGATTTCCTTTTCACTGGTGTTCCCATGCATCTGCTGCCCTTGTCCTTCTAGTTTAGTTTAGTTTAGTTATACAGCACTGAAACAGGCCCTTCGGCCCACCGAGTCTGTGCTGACCATCAACCACCCATTTATACTAATCCTACACTAATCCCATATTCCTACCACATCCCCACCTGTCCCTATATTTCCCTACCACCTACCTAGACTAGGGGCAATTTATAATGGCCAATTTACCTACCAACTTGGCTTGTGGGAGGAAACCGGAGCACCCGGAGAAAACCCACGCAGACACAGGGAGAACTTGCAAACTCCACACAGGCAGTACCCAGAATTGAACCCGGGTCGCTGGAGCTGTGAGGCTGCGGTGCTAACCACTGCGCCACTGTGCCGCCCCTAGGTGGTAGAGGACACAGGTTTGGAAGGTGCTGTCGAAGGAAACTTGGTGAGTTGCTGCAGTGCATCTTGTAGATGGTACACACTGCTGCTACTGTGTGTCGGTGGTGGAGGAAGTGAATGTTGAAGGTGTCAATCAAGCGGATGGTGTTGAGATTCTTGAATGTTGTTGGAGCTGCACCCATCCAGGCACACAACCATGTTGACTCTGCCTGATTACCTTGAATTTTTCGAAATGCCCTGCTATAACGTCTTTAATAAAAGCTTCTAACATTTTCCCTAAGACAGATGTTAAACTAACTGGCCTGTAGTTTCCTGCTTTCTGTCTCCTTTTTTGAATAGAGGAGTTACATTGGCTATTTTCCAATCTAATGGAACCTTCCCCAAATCTAGTGAATTTTGCAAAATTAAAACCAACGTATCAACTATGTCACTAGCCACTTCTTTTAACACCCTAGGATGAAGTCCATCAGGACCCAGGGACTTGTCAGCCCGCAGCTCCAACAATTTTCTCAGCACGACTTCCCTGGTAATTGTAATTTTCCTGAGTTCCTCTCTCCCTTCCATTTCATGATTTACAGCTATTTCTGGGATGTTACTTGTATCCCCTATAGTAAAGACCGATGAAAATATCTATTTAATTCACCTGCTATCTTCTCATTTTTCATTATTAATTCCCCAGACTCACTTTCTATAGGTCCAACGCTCACTTTGTTAACTCTTTTCTTTTTTAAATATCTATAGAAACTCTTACTATCTGTTTTTATATTTCTAGCTAGCTTTCTCTCGTATACTAATTTTTCCCTCCTTATTAATCTTTTAGTCATTCTTCGCTGTTTTTTATATTCTGTCCAACCTTCTGACCGTCCACCCATCTTTGCGCAATTATATGCTTTTTCTTTAAGTTTGATACTATCTTTAACTGTTTTAGTTAACCACGGATGGTTGGCCATCCAACTGCCTCTTGAGGTTATTCATCATCTCATTGATTTCGTTAAACCATCAGATGAAGGAGACCTCAATGAAGGTTGACGGTAACACACCCATTGAAAAGGGCCTTCCAATCAGAAGCAAGGAAGATCTGGTCTAAATGTATCCAGAGTATTTTGGTGAGATGGTTGGATGCTTTGAAGATTTTGAGTATCACATCACCATTGACCCAGAGAAGAAACCAGTTATTCATGCCCCACATAAAGTACCAATAGAGCTAAAAGGAAAGCCTGAAAGCTTGGAAGAAAATAAAGTGATTGCCAGTGTCACAGAGCCTACAGATTAGATAGATTCCGACGTAGTGAGAAAGAAGCCAAATGGAAGGCTACAAATTTGCCTGGATCCCAAAGATCACCAATAGGGTTAAAAGGAAAGCTTGAAAGAGAACTCAGAGATGGAAGAAAATAAAGTGATCGCCAGAGTCACAGAACCTACAGATTGGGTTAATTCCATCACAGTGAGAGAGAAGACAAATGGACTGCTACAGATTTGCCTGGATCCCAAAGATCTTAACCAAGCAACAAAGGGGAATCACTATCCTTCTCAAACAATGCAAGAGATCACACCAGTACTGGCAGGAAGCAAATGTTTTCAGCAGCATAATGCCAGAAATGGCTCCTGGAATGTGAAGCTTGATGAGGAATCTTCGCTGTTGACAGCATTCAACACAACCTTTGGACAATACAAATTCCTGCACCTACCTTTTGGCCTTAAAGTGAGCCAGGGTGTATTCCAACAGAAAATAGATGAGACATACAGGGGATGCAAAGGAGCAATTGACATAGCTGATGATATCCATATCTATGGTGTAGATGAGAATGATCATAGCTACCACCCACATAAAACCACGGAGAGAACCAGGAAAGCTGAGATCAAGCTAAATGCATTGTTAGTTGTCAGAATGGCAGTTCTTCAGAATGGTCTACACACCTGATGGAGCCAAGCCAAGTCCTGACAAAAATCACAGCTTTCTCTGAGAGGGAGGCTCCAAGATACAAGAAAGAGCTGAGAAGTTTTCTTGGCTTCATCCAATACATGAGCTCTTTCATACCTCACATATCAGAGCACACAGCAAACCTATGAGAGCTGATGAGAGAAGATGTTGAGTACCAATGGTCAGAGTCACAGAAGAGGCGTTTCAGTAAACTCAAAGAAGTAATATGCAAGGAGACACTTCTGTCATACTTCAACAGAGCAAAACCTGTCACTCTGCAAGTAGATGCTTCTATATTTTTTGTTAAGTTTTTTTTTGAGGACTCATTTAAATTGTGGAGATGGATTCATTGGAAGGCTAAAGGCTTTATAAATGCAGTACTTTGTTTTGTTATTGACAATTCACTGAAAGGACAGAGAGATATTTGAAAATAACCTTTGCTGGAAATCATGTACTTTAAGCTCAATAAACAACAGAAACCTTGGTGACCTGGGGAAGATGTTTACAGAGAAGCCACATGTCAAGATTTATGGAGGTCAGGGGGTTGACTTTCTATTGTCGTTTTGTTTCTGAGATATTGGGCTGAATTATAATTCGGCGGGGGCGGGTGAAAAGAAATGGCGACCCGTCCCCGTGGGGGGGAGGAGCCGCATGCCAAAGAGCCGCTGCAGTTCCAAGCACGGAAGCTCATTTAAATAGCTGTTTGTGGGACTTTGCTGTGTGCAAATTGGCTGTCTCATTTCCGACATGACAACAGTGATTACACTTCAAAAGCGCTTTGAGACGTCTGGTGGTCGTGAAAGGCGTCATATAAATGTAAGTGTTTCTTTTCTATTAAATCTCCCCTTAACCTGCTCTGCTCTGAAACATAAAGATTGGGAAAGAGCTGCTGTTTGGTAATCGGGCTCATTTAAAGTATATTTTTTATAAACCTCAGACGGATGTGTATATTTTAACAATAATGAGTCAAGAAGCTAGGGCGGATCCTATTGTATTACAAACTGAGTGAACAGACAAACTGAACATTGTCTAATTTTCTCCCACCATCATCCCCCTTCCACTCAGCAACCACCGCAGTTGGAGCTACCTGTCTCCTTGGCTACAGTCTTTCTATTGAAATCAATCTGTTATTATTGCTTCCTCTCTGCTTTTGATTTCCGTGCTTTTTGGAAAACTTAGCACTCTGAATGGAATGAGTTCTCCCACCTACAAAGGGTCCATTGTATCTTTTCAGCCATTCACAAGATCTGTTTGCAAGTTAAGTACATTCACTCTGATCGATCCCATGAGCAAACCTTTGGAAGTTCATGGACACCCACATGCAAATAGTCTCAATATATCCATTAGACTGTAGGAATGTAATCTGAGAAAAAAAAAACTATTAACTATAAAAATCAGTGTTAGCTGTGGCTCAATCGGTATCATTGAGTCCTGGGTTCAAGTCCCATTCTATAGACACCTGTAGGTTGAGAATCCAGTGCAGTACTGAGGGAGTGCTGCAATGTCAAAGGTGCTGTCTTTCAGGAGAGATGTTATACATTTGGAGTACTGTCTGCAGTTCTGGTCGCCGCACTACAGGAAAGATGTGATTAAGCTAGAGAGGGTGCAGAAAAGATTCACAAGGATGTTGCCTGTTTTGGAGGGCTTGAGTGATAAAGAGAGATTGGATAGTCTGGGTCTGTTTTCCCTGGAGCAAAGGAGGCTGAGAGGGGACATGACAGAGGTATATAAAATTATAAGAGGCACAGATAGGGTAGATAGCCAGAGTCTGTTTCCCATGGTAGGGGTGACTAAAACTAGAGGGCATAGATTTAAGGTGAGAGAGAGGAGGTTTAAAGGGGATCAAAGGGGTAAATTTTTCACACAAATAATATTGGGTATCTGGAATGAACTGCCAGAGGAGGTGGTGGAGGCAGGAACAGTAGCAACATTTAAGAAGCATCTGGACAGGTACTTGAATGAGCAAGGCATAGAGGGATATGGAATTAATGCAGGCAGGTGGGATTAGTATAGATAGGCATTATGGTCAGCATGGACGCGGTGGGCCGAAGGGCCTGTTTCTATGCTGTACAACTCTATGACTCTATGGTGTGCTGTGTGCCCTCTCAGGTAGATGTAGGAGATCGCGCAGGCCGGTGAACAAGACCAGTGAAGCTGTCCCCAGTGTCCTGGCCAATAGTATCTCTCAACCAACACCTAAAATGGATCATCTGTTCATTATTGTATTGCTGTTTGTGGGATCTTGCTGTGTGCAAATTGGCTGCCCCATTTCCTACACTACAACAGTGGCTACACTCCAAAAATTCTTCATTGGCTGTAAAGTGCTTTGGGACATCCCATGGTCATGAAAGGCGCTTTCGAAATGCAAGACTGTCTTTCTTTCTTTATTGACTGATTTTGGAAAAATAGATTCTTCTTTAAGAACTTACGATGTTTTAAGGAGTTTATTTGTCGAGGCAGGCGCCCCTCTGGTGGTGAGTTCTTTCTATCCTGTCCTTTATCTTTAATGATGGCACTTAGAAATTGGCGAAACTATCTGTCTTCTCTGACCTTTTGCGGACTTGCTGCTACACCCAATTGTTTGCGCTCTGGGTCAGTTGAGCAAACCTGAGGCTGAAACTCAAGTTGTTAGTGTGAAACTTATTCCACTTCGCTCACAATGATATTAAAACAACAACAATTTGCATTTATATAGCACCTTTAATATAGTGAAATAATCCTAAGCACTTCACAGGAGCGATAGCAGACAATAGTTGACCATACCACATAAGGAGACATTAGGACAGGTGACCAAAAGATTGGCCAAAAAGGTAGGTTTGCAGGAACGACTTGAAAGAGGAGAGACAGAGGGGCGGAGACATTTAGGGAGGGAATTCCAGAGCTTAGGGCCTCAGAGGCACAGCCTCCAATGGTGGAGCGATTAAAATTGGGGATGCTCAAGAGGCCAGAATTAGATCAGTAACAGAGATCTTAGAGGGTTGTGGGCTGAGGAGGTTACACAGATAGGGAGGAGAGAGGCCTTGGAGAGGCTTGAAAACAAGGATGAGAATTTGAAAATCGAAGCATTGCTTAATTGGGAGCCAGTGTCGGTCAGCAAGCACAGGGGTGAGGGGTGAACGGGACTTGATGTGAGTTAGGATACGGGCAGCAGAGTTTTGGATGAGCTCAACTTTACTGAACAAAAAAATTCCCTCCTCGGGGTTATTTTTAACTTGAATGTGAAATGAAGGTCTCTGTGTCACTATGGTGTTTTAATAGTTATCACTAGATAGCCTCTTTATCACTGTGGAGGTAGCAGTGCTCCTAATATTCTCTTCTTGTGTTTGAAGCAGTCAGCAGTTATGTGGTGAAAAAGCACACTGTTTAAAAACTGGGATCTCTAGCTGCAACATATTGCAAAGGTGGAAGTAACAGAGATGGAGAAAGAAAGATACAAACTGAAATGATCACTTTCTCTGGTTACTATATGCTGAGGTGTGGTGCCCAGGATTGGCCGCAATACTCTAGCTGAGACCTAACCAGTGATTTATAAAGGTATAGCATAACTTCCTTTCAGGAGTGTAAATGCACTCCTGGCTGCACTCCACATTCTACCCTCCGTAATCTTGGGGTCATCCAAAACTCTGTTACCTGTGTCTTAACTCCCGTTCCCCCATCATCCCTCTGCTCACTGACCTATTTTGGCTCACACGAACATGCAAACAAACGAATTAGGAGCAGGAGTAGGCCACTCGGCCCTTCGAGCCTGCTCCACCATTCAATAAGTTCACGGCTGAACTGATTACTCTATATTTCCACCTACCCCTGATAACCTTCCACCCCCTTGCTTATCAAGAATCTATCTACCTCTGCCTTAAAAATATTCAAAGACTCTGCTTCCACAGCCGTTTGAGGAAGAGAGTTCTAAAGACTCACAACCCTCTGAGAGAAAAAATTTCTCCTCAACTCTGTCTTAAATGGGCGCCCCCTTATTTTTAAACTGTGACCCATAGTTCTAGATTCTCCCACAAGGGGAAACATCCTTTCCACATCACCCTGTCAAGACCCCTCAGAATCTTCTATGTTTCAATCAAGTCACCTCTTACTCTTCGAAATTCCAGCAGATACAAGCCTAGCCTGTTCTATCTTTCCTCGTAAGACAACCTGCCCATTCCAGGTATTCGTCTAGTAAACCTTCTCTGTACTGCCTCCAACGCATTTACATCCTTCCTTAAAGTCGGCACAACATCGTGGGCCGAAGGGCCTGTACTGTGCTGTACTGTTCTATGTTCTATGTTCTAAATAAGGAGACCAGTACTGTACACAGTACTCCAGATGTGGTCTCACCAATGCCTGTATAGCTGAAGCATAACCTCCCTACTTTTGTATTCAATTCCCCTCCCGTCCTGATCTAGCACGCTTTGATTTTAAAATTCTCATCCTTGTTTTCAAATCCCTCCATGGCCTTACCCCTCTCTATCTCTATAACCTCCTCCAGCCCCACAACCCTCCGAGATATCTGCACTCCTCTACTCCTGGCCTCTTGAGTATTCCCGATTTTAATCACTCCACCATTGGTGGCTGTGCCTTCAGTTTCCTCGGCCCTAAGCTCTGCAAATTTTGAAATTATGCCCAAGTCGAGGTCCTCAATATATATCAAAAAGAGCAGTGGTCCTAAAACTGACCCCTGGGGAACACCACTATACACTTCCCTCTTGTCTAAAAAAGCAACCGTTTACCACTACTCCCTGCTTTCTCTCACTCAGCCAATTTCATATTCATATAGCCATTGACCCTCTAATCCCATGGCCTTCGAACTTGCTAAAGAGTCTATCATGGGGTTCTTTAATCAAAAGCTTTTTCAAAGTCCATATACACAACATCCCCATGGGCGGCACAGTGGCACAGTGGTTAGCACTGCAGCCTCACAGCTCCAGCGACCTGGGTTTGATTCTGGGTACTGCCTGTGCGGAGTTTGCAAGTTCTCCCTGTGTCTGTGTGGGTTTCGGCCGGGTGCTCCGGTTTCCTCCCACATCCAAAGACTTGCAGGTGATAGGTAAATTGGCCGTTGTAAATTGCCCTGGTGTAGGGAGGTGATGGGGAGTGTGGGATTGCTGTAGCATTGGTGTAAATGGGTGGTTGCTGGTCAGCACAGACTCGGTGGGCCGAAGGGCCTGTTTCAGTGCTGTATCTCTAAATAAATAAACATCAGCATGCTACCGTTATCAACCATCCCCATTATTTATCAACGGTTCAATCAATTTGGTCAGACATGATTTGCCCTTAACAAATTTCATTTGTGTGGCGTGAATGTTACTCACTGCCTGAAAGGTTGGTAGAGGCAAAAACCGTCCACATTTAAAAAACACTTGAAGAGCCATAACCGACAGGGGTACAGACCAAGAGCTGGAAAGTGGGATCAGGCTGGATAGCGCTTTTTCAGCTGGCACAGACATGATGGGCCAAATGGCCTCCTTCTGTGTTGTAAATTTTCTAAATTATCTCAGAATAGCTGGAAAGTGGAATTTTCGAACCTTGGCCTGAGGATTAAATCAAAAGCTCACTACATCTTGCATAGGAACATAGGAACAGGAGGAGTTCATTGAGCCTGTTCCACCATTCATTGAGATCATGACTGACCAGTATCCTAACTTCATTTGCCTACCTTGGTTCCATAAACCTTAACGCCCTTAGCTAACAAAAAAGTAACCATTTCAGATTTCTTATTGTAGGCCAAATCAGCCCAATAATTAATCAGCTCTGTTATGTAGCTTGTAACTGGTCAGTTAGCATTCAGTTTTCTGATCTTGAAAACTTTGTTGTTGTTAATACAGAATACTGGAGTGAGATGACTTTTATCTACGCGTGACATTGAGAGGTTTAGTGTTCACGCTCTGGCATGCTACTGCTTTTTTTTCCAATTTGTCAAATGTCCCTCCAGGGGCTGATCTTGTCAGTAGACAATAAATAACCCTGAGGATCACAAGTCTTCCAAGATCACGTGGGAAGAGAATGATTATCCTAATGGTCCAGAGAAAGCTTGCTGGCAACAGTTTGATAGTGAACTTCTTATCTGAAGCTGCCCCATTTTCTGAGATTAGGGGCAGTGATTGAAGTAGCTCTCTGTGGTTACAAATCCAGTAATGTTTGCTTCCAATTTAAGACAGACACCATTTGGAGTAGAAACCATAGAGATCTCAGCTGGGATCAGGTCGCATATCAAACTGAAGGAACATTGGATCGTTAAGTGTACTTAGGAAAGTCCTTGATTTTAACCCCCCATCCCCATGGAATCAAGCGTACTGAGCCCAACCCTGCTCTCAGTCACTGTTATGTGTAAGGCCGTGACTAAGGCCTTGGAAGAGGCTTCTGCTATCAGCAGGTGGGGACCTACTTAAGATGCAAAAGTTACGTCACCATGACGACCTCTCACCCCCTACTCCTATTCGGTGCCCTGAGACTTCCAACCCCCTCCTGACAGCCGAGGACAGGAGTCTGCAACCTTTTATACCCGAAGAGCCTTTTTAAAAAAATCGCTGGAAATAAAAACTATTGGGAGCCACAAGAGGAAATTTCAGCATTGCTAAACCAAAAAATGCCAAGTGTCTCGAGTAGCATGCATAATTTGCTTATATAGTACATAAATTCAATACATGTATTTTATTTATCAATAGATAGCAAAGGAGAGTATCAAATCAAAAACAAAGGCAGACAATGCAGCGAAAGCTAGTGGTAGGCCAGAGGATTGGGACGTTTTTAGAAACCATCAACGGGTGACGAAAAAACTAATAAAGAGGGAGTTCTTGAACATGAAACACAAAAGGTTAGCATGCAGGTACAGCAAGTAATTAGGAAGGCAAATGGAATTTTGGCCTTTATTACTAGGGGGTTAGAGTTTAAAAATAGGGAAGTCTTGTTACAACTGTACAGGGTATTGGTGAGGAGTACTGTGTACAGTTATGGTCCCCGTATTTAAGGAAGGATTTACTAGCATTGGAGGCAGTTCAGAAAAGCTTCACTAGGCTGATTCCTGGGATGAAGGGGTTGTCTTATCAAGAACAGCTGAACAGGTTAGGCCTTTATTCATTGGAGTTTAGAAGAATGAGAGATGATCTTATTGAAAACATATAAGATTTTAAGGGGGCTTGACAGGGTAGATGTTGAGAAGATGTTTCCACTAGTGGGGGAATCTCGAACTAGGAGATATAGTTACAGAATAAGAGGGCACACATTTAAAACTGAGATGCGAAGGAATTTCTTCTCTCGGAGGGTGGTGAATCACTGGAATTCTGTACCTCAGGGAGTTGTCAAAATGTATTTAAGGAGGAGGTAAATAGATTTTAGAAATCTCGGGGAGTCGAGGGGTATGCGGAGCAGGCCCGAAAGAGGAGTTAGATTAGAGATACAGCACTGAAACAGGCCCTTTGGCCCACCGAGTCTGTGCCGAACATCAACCACCCATTTATACTAATCCTACACTAATCCCACATTCCTACCAAACATCCCCACCTGTCCCTATATTTCCCTACCACCTACCTAAACTAGTGACAATTTATAATGGCCAATTTACCTATCAACCTGCAAGTCTTTTGGCTTGTGGGAGGAAACCGGAGCACCCGGGGAAAACCCACGCAGACACAGGGAGAACTTGCAAACTCCACACAGGCAGTACCCAGAATTGAACCCAGGTCCCTGGAGCTGTGAGGCTGCGGTGCTAACCACTGCGCCACTGTGCAGCCCAGTTGAGGCCTGGGACAGATCAGCCATGATCCCATTGAATGGTGGGGCAGGCCTGAGGGGCTGCTCCTATTTCTTATGTTTTAAATCAAGATTAAAATAGATCTAATTCTGAATTATTGCATTTTTTGACTTTTTTAAACTATAATTTTGTCCGTGAAGTCATCTTTAAAACAAACTAACTTGAGACGCGTAGATTTAAGACAATTATTTTGGCTATTGATTCTTGTGATTTAAAAAAAGCTTCTAATAGCACATTCAGAGTAAGTTATCACCTCGGCTATATTCGGAAAAATATTGGTCACAACCATAAACCCTGTTCCTCAAACCAAAGACATTATCTAAAAGCATGGTGTAGCTGTACCACTCAAACAGGTTTATTTACAGCAAATTAATGTTTTTCGTTAAAATAATGATTTGAAACTGTAAAGCTAATGATGAGCTTTTTATCCCCACAGTAAAACAGAGCTCTTATTTTTCTTGATTTAATTGTTTTAGGCTTTTTTCAAGTTGATGCAGTCTAACTGGAAAAAGTTGGGAGCCGCAAATGGGATGTTAAAGAGCCGTAGACCCCAGGCCTAAGACCATCCCCGCAGATTCCTGGCAGTGATCCCACCGCCACTGAACTGTTGTCCCCACATGCTGGCTGAGAGAGCCAATCCAGATGAGTGATGAGTGGGACTCTGCACTGATTCATTGAAATGGACCTTAACTGTTAAGATGCATTTCCTGGACTTGCTGGGTTCCTTGCCTGCTACTGATCTCACGCGTACACTCCCCGCATCCTCTCCCTCTCCACACCCTAACCCATGGCCTACCCATCCCAGTGCCATCCCCATCCACCATACTCTTCCCCTCCCCCTCCCCTGCACTCTTCCCATGCCTCCTTGTACCTTCCCCAACACACTCCACCTCCCACGGCCTCCTTGCTAATCCTGGGGCCTTAGTCTCGCAGTGAAGCTGCCATTCAGTTTCCCATGGTCTCTCGGGTGAGCTCAGTGCCAGGTCCAGTATGGGCTGAGTGATCGCAAACATCAATAAGAAGGAGATTACTCATCATTCTCTCACTGCCATTAGGGGAAGCTTGCTGTGCGCAAATTTGGCTGCCCCGTTTCCGACATTACAACAGTCATTAGACTTCAAAAATACTTCATTGGCTGTAAAGCCCTTTGGGATGTCCTGAAGTTGTGAAAGGCGCTATAGAAATGCAAGTCTTTTCTTCTTGTTGAACAGCTGTTCCTTGCCAAAATATGATGTAAACAGAGGAGCAGAGCTGTTTGGTGAATCAAATTGGACACAGGCTGTTTCCGCTGATCCAGATTGAGTTTTATTGATTTGTATAAGCTGCTTTGCCTTGCAGCTGTCTATTGCTATAATAGTATCCACTTTCCCTTGCACAACACATCATAAACCATCCCAAGGGGTGTTCCATTGATGCTAAGCAAGAGCAGAATGTATAAGGTAGATAATCAAAGGCAAGTTCGAAGAGGCAAATCATTAGGAGGTTTAAAAATAAAAACTTAATTACTAACACATCTCACAGCGCAGAAGGAGACCATTCATCCCATCATGACTATGCTGGCTCTTTGAAAGAGCTATCTAATTAGTCCCACTCCCCTACTCTTTCCCTGTAGCCCGATAATTTATTTCCTTTTCAAGTACTTATCCAATTCCCTTTTGAAAGTTACCATTGACTCTGCTTCCACCGTCCTTTCAGGCACATACTTCCTGATCACTCAACTACCTGAGGGAGGCAAGGGAAGAAATTGCTGGGGCCTTGACAGAAATCTTTGTATCCTCATTGGTGACAGGTGAGGTCCCAGATGACTGGAGAATAGCCAATGTTGTTCCTTTGTTTATGAAGGGTAGCAAGGATAATCCAGGAAATTATAGGCCGCTAAGCCTTACGTCAGTGGTAGGGAAATTATTAGAGAGGATTCTTCGGGACAGGATTTACTCCCATTTGGAAACAAATGAACTTATTAGCGAGAGAAAGCATGGTTTTGTGAAGGGGAGGTCGTGTCTCACTAACTTGATTGAGTTTTTTGAGGAAGTGATGAAGATGATTGATGAAGGAAGGGCAGGGGATGTTATCGACATGGACTTTAGTAAAGCCTTTGACAAGGTCCCTCATGGCAGACTGGTACAAAAGGTGAAGTCACACGGGATCAGAGGTGAGCTGGCAAGATGGATACAGAACTGGCTTGGTCAGAGAAGACAGAGGGTAGCAGTGGAAGGGTGTTTTTCTGAATGGAGGGCTGTGACAAGTGGTGTTCCGCAGGGATCAGTGCTGGGACCTTTGCTGTTTGTAGTATATATAAATGATTTGGAGGAAAATGTTGCTGGTCTGATTAGTAGGTTTGCGGACGACACAAAGGTTGGTGGAGTTGCGGATAGTGATGAGGATTGTCAGAGGATACAACAGGATACAGATCGGTTGGAGACTTGGGTGGAGAAATGGCAGGTGGAGTTTAATCCGGACAAATGTGAGGTAATGCATTTTGGAAGATCGAATGCAGGTGGGAAGTATACAGTAAATGGCAGAACCCTTAGGAGTATTGACAGACAGAGAGATCTGGGCGTACAGGTCCACAGGTCACTGTAAGTAGCAACGCAGGTGGATAAGGTAGTCAAGAAGGCATACGGCATGCTTGCCTTCATCGGTCGGGGCATAGAGTATAAAAATTGGCAAGTCATGCTGCAGCTGTACAGAACCTTAGTTAGGCCACACTTAGAATATTGCATGCAATTCTGGTCGCCACACGACCAGAAGGACGTGGAGGCTTTGGAGAGGGTACAGAAGAGGTTTACCAGGATGTTGCCTGGTCTGGAGGGCATTAGCAATGAGGAGAGGTTGGATAAACTCAGATTGTTTTCACTGGAACGACGGAGGTGGAGGGGCGACATGATAGAGGTTTACAAAGTTATGAGTGGCATGGACAGAGTGGATAGTCAGAAGCTTTTTCCCAGGGTGGAAGAGTCAGTTACTAGGGGACATAGGTTTAAGGTGCGAGGGGCAAAGTTTAGAGGGGATGTGTGAGGCAAGTTCTTTACACAGAGGGTGGTGAGTGCCTGGAACTTGCTGCCGGGGGAGGTGGTGGAAGCAGGTACGATAGCGATGTTTAAGAGGCATCTTGACAAATACATGAATAGGATGGGAATAGAGGGATACGGTCACCGGAAGTGCAGAAGGTTTTAGTTTAGGCAGGCATCAAGATCGGCGCAGGCTTGGAGGGCCGAATGGCCTGTTCCTGTGTTGTACTGTTCTTTGTTCTTTGTACCTCCCTGGTCCAATTCTCATCATGATAATTAATCTCTTTATTTCCTCACGTGATGCTCCCTCCCAATTCAAAGCTGTTCTAATCAGGTGGTTAGGAAGGCATATGGGATACTTGCCTTTATTAGTATAGGCATAGAATATAAGAGCAGGGAGGTTATGATGCAGCTGTATAAAACGCTAGTTAGGCCACAGCTGGAGTACTCTGTACAGTTCTGGTCACCACACTATAGGAAGGATGTGATTGCACTGGAGAGGGTGCAAAGGAGATTCACCAGGATGTTGCCTGGGCAGAGCATTTCAGCTATGAAGAGAAACTGGATAAGCTAGGGTTGTTTTCCTTAGAGAAGGCTGAAGGGGGACCTGATTGAGGTATACAATATTATGAGGGCCATAGATAGGGTAGATAGGAAGAAACCTTTTCCCTTAGCGGAGGTGTCAATAACCAGGGAAGGTAATTTAAGGTAAGGGGCAGGTGGATTGGAGAGGATTTGAGAAAAAATGTTTTCACCCAGAGGGTGGTTGGAATCTGGAACACACTGCCTGAAGTGGTGGTAGAGGTAGGAACCCTCACAACATTTAAGAAGTATTTAGATGAGCACTTGAAACACCATTGCATACAAGGCTATGGGCCAAGTGCTGGAAAATGGGATTAGAATACATAGGTTTGATGGCCGGCATGGACACGGTGGGCTGAAGGGTCTGTTTCTGTGCTACATAACTCTATGACTCTTTATGACTCTAATTAGCCCCTTTTTGAAAAGCCCACTTTGATCCTGCCATCACCCCTAACTATTTGGGCAGCACAGTGGAGCAGTGGTTAGCACTGTAGCTTCATAGCTCTAGTGACCTGGATTCGGTTCTGGGTACTGCCTGTGCGGAGTTTGCACGTTCTCCCTGTGACTGTGTGGGTTTCCACTGGGTGCTCCAGTTTCCTCCCACAGCCAAAGACTTGCAGGTTGATAGGTAAATTGGCTATTGTAAATTGCCCCTCGTGTGCATAGGTGGTGAGGATGTGGTAGTGAATATGAGATTAATGTAGGCTTAGTATAAATGGGTGGTTGTTGCTCGGCGCAGACTCAGTGGGCCGAAGGGCCTGTTTCAGTGCTGTATGACTCTGTTCCTGTCTTTAATCTCCTTTCCTCCCTAAAATTGTCCTTCGCTGTTCAAAAATTCTTCTGTCTGGTTCCTGTCAAGATTTAGGTGGGGTGTCTTCTCTTGGTGCACCTTTGCTGATGGCCGTGAAGGCCACTCGCCTGCACTGAGATCACTCCTAAGTGATCTACAGTCATCTCAGATTCACCACCTGAGGGTGTAGTTGCTGGAGGATTCGGGAGATGGAGGTAGCAATCTAGAGATGGGAAGCAGCAACCTGAAGCTGCTCCCTTTGCACACCTGAAGGACAAGATCACACATCATGTTTGTGGTGATCTGGGCCTTGCCGGTTGGTGCCTTCAACATTCATAACAACATCATCAAGAGCTAATGGAGATTTTATAGAGGTGTTCAAAATCATGAACTGTTTGTGATAGAGTAAATAAGGAGAAACTGTTTCCAGTGCTAGAAGGGTCAGTAACTAGAGGACACAGATTTAAGGTGAGTGGCAAAAGGGCCAGAGGCAACATGAGGAAGTTTTTTTTTACGCAGTTGTTGTGATCTTAGATTAGATTAGATTTTTTAGATTAGATTAGAGATACAGCACTGAAACAGGCCCTTGAAATGCACTCCTTGAAAGGCTGGTGGAAGAAGGACGGCACTGTGGGTGTACCTACACCACATGGACTGCAGCGGTTCAGGAAGGCGGCTCACCACCACCTTCTCAAGGGCAATTAGGGATGGCCAATAAATGTTGCTCTTGCCAGTGATGCATGTATCCCATGAATGAATTTAAAAAAAAAGTAACTTCCAAAAGGGAATTGGATATATATTTGAAGAAGACTAATTTACAAGGCCATGGAGAAAAAGCTGGGACAAATTGGACAACTCTTTCAAAGAACTGGCACAGGTATGACGGGCCGAATGGCCTCCTTCTCTGCTGCAAGATTTTATGGTTCGGTTATAATGGTTGTAGAATAGAAATGGGAATAGATTATCTTAGATAAAAAGAACATAAACTTAAAAAAGGGAAGAGAGGGTCTGTTTCAGTCTTATATTGCGTGAGACAAACTTATCAACCTTCTAATGGTTAACACGAAATAAAATTGAAAAATGGCACACAATAAATGCCCTTTTCGAGGTGGTTGGCAGACTCATCTAGGCTTGCAGCAATGACAGTTAAGATTTTTCATTACGTCTTAACTTTCCTTTGATTAGAATGCAGTATTTCTCAGTCCATAAAGCATGAAGAAAGATTAAGCCGTGCCTTCCAGGGGTTTCAGTAGTTCTGACCTTGAGATAATTTCTGTCCCTTTGAGCAGTTGGTAATTAGAGCTGTGCGGGTGCAGAAAGGGTCAGAGGATAATCCAGAGAGACACACTCGAGGGCAAATGTCAAAGATGAAAAGATGTATGATTATCATCTCCTAACAGTCACAGATGAATGTGAAAAGGCAACATTTACTGGTCACTCTGATGCTAATGGCCTGTATATAATGTAGGCAAACCCACTAAAGAGGGGAGATTGCTAATTTCAGCCTGGAGGGAGACATCATTTTTTTAAAAAGTATACGCTACATGGAGAGAATAGAAAAAACAAGGATTGTTCTCCTTAGAGCAGAGAGGTTTAAGGGGAGATTTAATTGAGGTGTTCGAAGTTATGAAGGGTTTTGATAGAGTAAGACACTCTTTCCACTGACTGGCAGCAGGGTCAGTAACCAAAGGACACAGATTTAAGATAATTGGTAAAAGAACCAGAGACAAGATGAGGAGAAATCATTTTTCACTGCATGTTGTTATGATCTAAAATGGCAGTGGTAATAAATACTGGAAAAGGGAAAAAAACCACAGATTTATAGGGTCAGAGCAGGAGGATTGGGACTAATGGGATAGCTCTTTCAAAGAGTTAGCACAGGTATATGATGGGCCGAATGGCCTCTTCCAGTGCTGTATGATTGTAACTTCTCCAGTTGTTGAGGTTGGCAGACAGAGCGTACAGTACAATAATGACAGGAAGGTAGAGGTGGGTGTTACTGCTGTACATATGGAAACTAATTCCAAAACTGCAATGATCTCATGAGGAATATTCACGCTATACTTCATGAGATTACCCCATTCCTGGGAGTGGTTTCCAGATGTAAGCCAATAATGCGCAACTCTCCATCCCCAACCCCCTGCCACACGAAATGTGAGAAGGCAAAATTGTTACAACATAGACTTTGAATAAATAATAAAAAAAACTTGCATTGAATAGCACTTTTCACAACTACCTGATGTCTCAAAGCGCTTTACTGCCAATGAAGTACTTTTTGAAGTGTAGTCACTGTTGTTCTGTAGGAAACACAGCAGCCAGTATCCACACAGCAAGATCCCACTAACAGCAATGTGATAATGACCAGATCATTTATTTTTTGTGATGTTGATTGAGGGATAAATATTGGCCAGGACACAAGGATAACTCGCTTGCTCTTCTTCGAAATAGTGTCATGGGATCTTTGTTATATCCACCCCAGCAAGCAGATGGGGCCTCAGTTTATTGTCTCATCCAAAAGGCAGCACCTCTGACAGTGTAGCACTGCACTGGAATGTTAGCCTGGGTTGTTGCACTTAAGTCCTGGAGTGGAATTTGAAGCCAAAACGTTACATCACTGAGGCAAGCGTGCTACCAACTGAACCACAGCTACCATTTTCAAAAAAAGCTTGCTTCTGTGTAGTGCTTTTCACAACCTCAGGACGTGCTTTACAGACAATGAAGTGCTTTTTGAAATGTAGTCTTTGTTGTAATGTATGAAATGTAGCAGCCAATTTGTGCACAGCAAGATCTCACAATCAGCAATGTGATAATGACCAGAAAATATTTTTTTTGTATCATTAGTTAAGGGATAAATATTGGGACAGGACCCCAGGGAGAACTTCCCTACCCTTCTTCCAAATAGTCCCATGGGATCATTTATGTTCACCTGAGACGACAGACAGGAATTCTCTTCAATGCCCCGTCCAAAAGGTGACACCTCTGACAATGCAGCACGCCCTCAACCCTGCACTGGGAGCATCAACCTGGATTATCATTGAATCATGAAATGGCCACAGCACAGAAGGAGGCCATTCAGCCCATTAGGTCTATGCCGGCTCTCTGCAAGAGCAATTCACCCAGTCCCGCTCCCCTGCCTTTTCCACGTAGCCCTGCAAATGTTTTCTATTTAGATAATTTTCCAGTTTTCCTTGGAAGGCATGGATTGACCCTGCATCCAGCACACTCTCAGGCAGTGCATTCCAGATCCTAACCACTCGCTGTGTAAAAGGCTTTTCCTCCTGTGCCCCCTGGTTCTTTTGCCAATCAATTTAAATTGGTGTCCTCTGGTTCTGGATCCTTCAGCCAATGGGAACAGTTTCTCCCTATCTACTTTGTCCAGACCCCTCATGGAGGGAGACTCAAACCCACAAATAGGCACTGTAACCCCGTCAGAGAAAAGTATTGACAATCACCACATTAAAAATCCCACAGTTTGGGACTAAGCATGACATTTCTTTCAAAGAGCCAACACAGCCATGAATGGCCTCCTTTCGCGCTGCAAGTTTCTTCGATTGGGTGTACACTGCTTGAACTCTGCAATGGCGGAGGCAAAAATCGAGGCAACCCAACACAGCAGGATGGTGACAATGTTGGCAACCCATTCCCCAAGGCTGCTGAAAGGAAAAATAAAACTAAACAATAATTACTTGTTGCACAAAGTCACAATAGACAAATCTCGCCTAATTCGTGAGGCAGGGCCAAAGGAAAAGCTTTAGGTGAAACTCAAGAAAGGGGACAAAGAGATCCTAAACAGAACCACAATATTCAAAACAAACAGCAGTGGACTCCACCTAGACTCCAACCTGCACCGCAAACACAGACTGTGGTAGCTTCACTAAAACAGGAATATTAATCTGGTGAATTCTATGACGTTGGAACAATGGATTTTTCAATTTAAGCAGATTGCATGGTTTTGACAGGCAGTCGCAACATGGATAAGTTTCTTACACTCAAATCTAAGCTTGCAAGCTTCAGTCAGTCCAATAATAAAAACAACTTACATTTATATCGCACCTTTAATGTAATAAAATGTCCCAATGTGCTTAATCCCCAATTTTAATCATCCCACCATTGGCAGCCATGCCTTCAGCTGCCTCGGCCCAAAGTTCTGGAACACCCTCCCTAAACCTCTCTCCTTTTTTAAGATGATCCTTAAAACCTATTTCTTTGACCGAGCTTTTGGTCACCTGTCCTAATATCTCCTTATGTAGCAAATTTTGTCTGGTTCGCTCCTTTGAAGCACCTTGGCATGTGCTATTACATTTAAGGTACTGTACACATGCAAGTTTTAAAAATTTGTTCATTTGTGGGCGTCGCTGGCCAGGCCTAATTGCCCTTGAGAAGGTGGTGGTGAGCTGCCTTCTTGAATCAAAGCTATTGTTGTTGTCAATATTGACTGCGTGCATTAGGACTCATGGATTTGCTGAACTGCCTGCAGAGTCATCATGCATATCTTATCTTTATGCTTGGGACGCCATAAGTACCTTGAAGAGTTGAACAGAGGAGTGGCAGCCCTTGCAATTCATGAATGCAGTCATTGTGCGCAGGATCACACAAGATGTTTCAGGGCGTTGGGTTAACCTCCTCGCTTCGGGTAGCCTCCGAGAATTTTTCACACCTCCCCCTCCGTAACATCACCTGTCTTCGCCCCTGCCTCAACCGATCTGCTGCTGAAAGCTCCATCTGTGCCTTTGTTACCTCCAGAATTGACTATTCTAATACTCGCTTGGCTGAACTCCCACCTTCAATCCTCTGCTTATCCGAAACACTGCTAAGTGTATCCTAACTCCCGCCAAGTCCCACGCATCAATTACTGCTGCGCTCGTTCACCTACATTGGCTCCCGGTCCGTCAACGCCTCAATTTTAAAATTCTTATCCTCATGTTCAAATTCGCACCCCTCCCTATCTCTGTAATGTCCTGCAGCCCTACAACCCTCTGAGATCTCTGCACTCCTCCAATTCTGGCCTCTTGCGCATCCCCAATTTCCATGGCTCCACCATTGGCAGGCCTGCCTTCACCTGCATGGGCCCTAAGATCTGGAATTCCCTCCCGAAACCCCTTCGCCTCGCTACCTCTCTCTCTACCTTTAAGGTGGTCCTTAAAACCTGCCTCTTTGACCAAGCTTTTGGCCACCAGTTTTTAGCTCAGTGTCAAATTCTGTCTGATTATCTTCCTGGAAAGCAAGTTATTGTTCATAAAACCAAATTGGTAAGGTAAATGCAAGAACATTTACAGATCGCATGTAATCAGATGGCATTTTATGAGGCATCATGTGACAGACATTACTTGGTCTGATGTCATGTGGTTAGGATATCATGTGATCAAATCCTCCAGTGATGTCTCCAGCCAGAACTGTCAACCTAACTCTGAGTGGAATTAGGCTCTATATCCTTCTGGCCCTTTAACATATTAAATCCTGTGCCTCAAAAGGGTAAACATTAAGTAATTTTATTAAGAAATTAGTGAGGATACGAGGTTTAAAAATGAAAGATTCAAAAATGTTGAGGCCCTCACTTCCCAGCAAGCCAGGGGATTTGTTTGCAATGTTGTCACGTCATCCAGAAATATAATTCTTCTGGGCAGTATCAGTTTCACAGCTGCCTCCACTCAAAGTTTAGGAAAGCAATTAAACCAATTAACAAATCCTCTGTCAATTCATTCGCATTTGCGACACAGGAACACATTTCATGTTGTACCTTGGGATGAAGTGCAATTGGATTGAAAAGCTTGATTAATCCATCTCTGTGCCAGCTTGGGAAAGTTGCCTGCTGTATATGTTTGTGCATGTAGATATGTTTGTGCATGCCACCCCCCTGTGCAAACCAAGACCTCTGGGAGCACAGTACTGGGTCGCTGAATAAATCTCGAGCTGCTTTTCAATTCTTCACCAGAGTATTTGACTTTTTAGTTTTCCCAGTCTTGACAACAGAAAAGTAAGTGGTGGCAATTAATCACTGACAGCAAAAAAAACAACCCCCCACAACCACCCCCGCCCCCGCCCTGCCCTAGATCTCTCTAGGACAGTTTTATTTTTCACGTCGAGTCACTGTACTTGTTTGTACGGATTCAGTCAGAAATCCACGGGGGATTCAGTTTGAATGGCTGATAATCAGATAAAGACATCCCTTGTAATTCAAATTCTCACTCGTCTACAAACTGCACACATTGTCGGACTCCCAAGCTAGCCTTAGTTATCCTTCTTGGAAGGTGTTCCGTGCGTAGCTGGAGGCTCCCAGTACTCTGTTGTACACCTGATTTGTAAGGCAGAGATTCCACAGGAGCAGAACAAGAGGTGAGGTGAGGAGAATTCTTCCTAGTGCAGTGAGTTGTTATGATCTGGAATGCACTGCCAAAGGGCAGATTCAATCGTATCTTTCTAATGGGATTTGGATAAATACCCGAAAAGGAAAGATTTGCAGGGCTCTGGCGGAAGAGCCAGGGGGAGTGGGACTAACTGGATAGCTCTTTCAAAGAGCCGGCACAGGCACGATGGGCCGAATGGCCTCCTTCTGCTGTATAATTGGAGGAAGACAAAAGACAACAATCCACGCACAAGTACAAAAGCAAAATTCTGCAGATGATGGAAATCGCAAATAAAAACAGAAAATGCTGGAAATACTCGACAGGTCTGGCAGCAGCTGCGGAGAGAGAAACAGAGTTAACGTTTCAGGTCTGTGACCTTTCATCAGAACTCAGAAATCGGAACTGAGTTGTCACCAACCTGAAACGTTAACTCTGATGCTCTCTGCACAGACGCTGCCAGACCTGCTGAGTATTTCCAGAATTTTCTGTTTCAGTCCATGCACAAGCTTGCCCTCGTACACTTATTTTAAAGTCGAGCTTCTCACAGTGACAGGGAGTGAGGCTGGTGGGAGAATATGCAAAGCCAAAGATCACTTCGTTGGCCTAACTGAGCTACTGGAGGAGGCCATTCAGCCCTTCGAGCCTGTTCTGCAATTCAGTTGGATTGTAACTCCATCTATTCGCCTTGGTTCTATAACTTATCCATCAAAAATCTACCAATCTGTGTTTTGTATTTTCAATCGACCTCCAGCCCCAACAAATGTTTGAGTGAGAGAGTTCCATATTTCCACCACCCTTTATGTGAAGAGGTGCTTCCTGACATCATCCCCCTAGCTCTAACTTTAGTTTCTCTGTCTCTTTCTCCCCTCTCAACTCCTTTAAACGTCTTAAACACCTCAATTCGATCACCCTTAAAATGGCAGGTGGAAATAAAATAGCTTGGAGATTGTCAGCTGTGGCTCAATGGGTAGCACTCTCATCCCTGAGTCACAAGCCACTCCGGGACTTGAAAACAAAAATCTAGGCTGACACTCCAGTGCAGTACTGAGGGAGTGCTGCACCGTCCGAGGTGCCCTCTTTTGATCGAGGCCCCATCTGCTTGCTTGGGTGAATGTAAAAGATCCAGTGGCACTATTTTGAAGAGAGCAGGGGATCTTTCCTCGGCGTCCTGGCTAACATTTATCCCTCCGTCAATATCGCAAAAACAGATTTTCTGGTCATTATCACATTACTGTTTGTGGGAGCTTGCTGTGCACAGATCGGCTGCCACCTTTCATATATGACAACAGTGACTACACTTCTAAAGTACTTCATTGGCTGTAGAGCGCCTTGGGACATCCTGTGGTCGTGAAAGGCGCTATAGAAATGCACAAGTCTTTTTTTTTATTGCAGTGGTGCCATTACATTGCTGGGAGGGATTTCAATTTTCTAATTCAAATTCTCAAAACTGCCCTGGTGGGATTTCAACACTGGGATCATCAATCCAGGCCTCTAGATTCCTAAAATTCCTAAAAACAACAATAATAAAGGTTTGCATTTATATAGCACCTTTCATGACCTCAGAATGATCCAAAGCGCTTTACCACCAATGAAGTATTTATTTTTTATGCATAGCAAGCTCCCACAATCAGCAATGACATAATTACCAGATAATGATGCTGGTTGAGAGATAGAAATTGGCCAGGAACATTGGGAAGAATTTCACTATTTATCCTTGAATAGTGCTGTGGGAGCCTTTACTTCAAGGACAGACAGGAGTCATTGGAAAGATGGCACACCTGACAGTGTAGCACTCCCTCAGCATTGCGCTGGGTCTGTCAGCCTAGATTTGTGTTCTGGTCATTGTCAGGGGACTTGAACCCTCATCATTCTAACTCAAAGACAAGAAGTGCTACCCACTGAGTAATGGCTCGACAAAGAGGTGTAACCTGATCACAGCATGTGTACTTGAATATACTGAAGTGGGCTCTTAACATTCTCTGAAGTTCCACTCCACTAACAACTGTCTGAACATGGACATCCCACTATCTGAGAGAGCTGAGGGTCTGCTGTCAGTTATCAAAGTAAATATGGAAATTTGTACCTGATGGAGAATGCTGATTCTTCAAAGATTTCATCCCAAAAGCCTCTTGTGATTACCTTATATATATAAAAATATTTGACTTTTGTTCATGTTAATGTACATTGCACAATATGGAAATGTTACTGAAAAACTAAGCTCAATATACAGAGCCTTTAATGTAGGAAAACATTCCAAGGTGCCTCACAAGACAGTTATCAAATTTGACACCGAGCCATATAAGGAGACCAAAAGAGCAGAGTTGGAGGAGCGCAGACATTTGGGAGGTTGTAGGGCTGGCAAAGGTTACAGCAATGGTGTTTTTTAAATAAAATCTACTTTTAACAGGTGCGAGGAATTGGAAGTGGTAGTTAAATATAAAACAACAGTGTTACTGTCATCATTTTAAGTGTCAATCCCAGTACTGGCTCCCACTTTGCACTTCTATGTTGCCTCAGACAGCAGTCTCCCTCCTCACTTCCAAGCTGTCCCACTGCTCCCTCATAGCCCAGGCCTCCTTTGTTACTTCCAGACCTGACTATTCCAAGGCTTATGAGCATACGAATTAGGAGCAGGAGGAGGCCACTCGGCCCTTCGAGCCTGCTCCACCATTCAACAAGATCATGGCCGATTTGATTGTAACGCTGACTCCACATTCCCGCCTACCCCCGATAACCTTTCACCCCCTTGCTTATCAAGAATCTATCCACCTCTGCCTTAAAAATATTCAAAGACTCTGCTTCCCCCGCCTTTTGAGGAAGAGAGTTCCTAAGACACACAACCCTCTCCTGGCCAGCCTCGCATCTTACACCCTTTGTAAACTTAAACTCATCCAAACCTGTACTGCCCGTATCCTAACTCACGCCAAGTCCTGTTCACCCAGCATTCCCTGTGCTTGCTGACCTTCGTTGACTCCCAGTCTGGCAACGCCTCAATTTGAAAGTTCTCATCCTTCTTTCGAAAGCCCTCCAAGGCCCTGCCCTCCCTATCTTTGTAACCTCCTTCAGCTTCACAACCCTCCAATGTACTCGGCCTCCTCCAATTATGGTCTCCTGTGCATCCCCGATTTTAATTGCTCCACCTTTGGCGGCCGTGCTTTCAGCTGCCGAGACTCTAAGCTCTGGAATTCCCTTCCTAAACCTCTTCACCTCTCTCTCCTCCTCTTAAAGACACTCCTTAAAACCTACCTCTTTGACCAAGTTTCTGGTCACCTGTCCTAATATCTCCTTATGTGGCTCGAGGTCAAATTTTGTCTCGGATAATCTGCCCCTGTGTAGAGCCTTGGGACGTTTTATTACATTCAAGATAAATTCAAGTTTTTGTTGCTCCCCCTTGGCCACACACTCCCTTTCCGGAGAACAGACTTAGCCATCCTTGTGAACAGCTTGTACTGATTTACACATCTCTATTCCAGAGGTCACAAGGACAGAGAGTTTGGAATGTTATACTGTCATTCAGGATGGACTGCTAAGATTTAGATGTTTTGGTAAATGTACATCATCAGGTCATATCATAAGATAGCATTTAACCCAAAACAGTATATCATAGAACCATAGAAGGAGGTTATTCGGCCCATTGTGTCTGTGCCGTCTCTTTGAATGAGCTATCCAATCAGCCCCACTCCTCCTGGTTTTTTCCCCATAGCCCTGCAATTCTTTTTTCACCTTCAATCCAATTCCCTCTTGAAAGTTACTATTGAATCTGCTTCCACCGCCCTTTCAGGCAGCGCATTCCAGATCACAACTAGTTGCATTTTAAAAGATAAATGCCCCATCATCTCCTCCTCTGGTACTGTTGCCAATTACCTTAAATCTGTACCCACTGTTACCGACACTCCTGCCAGTAGAAACAGTTTCTCCTTATTTACTATCTCAAAGCCATTTATGATTTTGAACACCTCTATTAAATTTCCCCTTGTTCCCGATGGTGGGGGAGTCCAGAACCAGGGGTCATAGTCTAAGGATGCGGGGTAAATCTTTCAGGAATGAGATGAGGAGAAATTTCTTCACCCAGAGGGTGGTGAGCCTGTGGAATTCGCTACCACAGAAAGCAGTTGAGGCCAAAACATTATATGTTTTCAAGAAGGAGTTAAATATAGTTGTTGGGTCTAAAGGGATCAAAGGATATGTGGGGAAAGTGGGAACAGGCTACTGAGTTGGATGATCAGCCATGATCATAATGAATGGCGAAGCAGGCTCGAAGGGCCGAATGGCCTACTCCTGCTCCTATTTTCTATGTTTCGCCATTTCTATGTTTCTACTCTAAAGGAGAACAAGCCAGCTTCTCTAGAGTACAGAAATTAATTTTTTTTCAAAAAAAGGTAATTCCCTGAGTACGTACGTCAGCCAAGAGCGACGTCTCAATTCATTCCATCTTCGCTGCCTCCGGAGAATACTTGGCATCAGGTGGCAGGACCGTATCTCCAACACAGAAGTCCTCGAGGCGGCCAACATCCCCAGCTTATACACACTACTGAGTCAGTGGCGCTTGAGATGGCTTGGCCATGTGAGCCGCATGGAAGATGGCAGGATCCCCAAAGACACATTGTACAGCGAGCTCGCCACTGGTATCAGACCCATCGGCCGTCCATATCTCCGCTTTAAAGACATCTGTAAACGTGACATGAAATCCTGTGACATTGATCACAAGTCGTGGGAGTCAGTTGCCAGCGTTCGCCAGAGCTGGCGGACAGCCATAAAGGCGGGGCTAAAGTGTGGTGAGTCGAAGAGCCTTAGCAGTTGGCAGGAAAAAAGACAAAGGCACAAGGGGAGAACCAACTGTGTAACAGCCCCGACAAACAAATTTTTCTGCAGCACCTGTGGAAGAGCCTGTCACTCTAGAATTGGCCTTTATAGCCACTCCAGGCACTGCTCCACACACCACTTACCACCTCCAGGCGCTTACCCATTGTCTCTCGAGACAAGGAGGCCAAAGAGAGAGAGTTATAGAGTTATACAGCACAGAAACATGCCCTTCGGCCCATTGTGTCTGTGCCAGCCATCAAGCACCTAACTATTCTAGTCCAGCACTCTCTCCACTTCCAGCACTTAGCCCATAGCCTTGTATGCAATGGCGTTTCAAGTGCTCATCTAAATACTTCTTAAATGTTGTGAGGGTTCTTGTCTCTACCACCCCTTCAGGCAGTGTGTTCCAGATTCCAACCACCCACTGGGTGAAAAAACCTTTCCTCAAATCCCCTCTAAGCCTCCTGCCCCTTACCTTAAATCTATGCCCCCTGGTTATTGACCCCTCCACTAAGGGAAAAAGTCTTTCCCTATCTATTTACGAATGAGAAGGGGTGTATTACTGAAGAGGATGGTGTGAAACAGACTGGTAAGCTCGAGGAAGTGCTCGTTAGGAGGGAAGATGTGTTGGGGTTTTTGAATAACTTGAAGATAGACAAGTCTCCCGGGCCTGACGGGGTATATCCAAGGATGTTATGGGAAGCAAGGGATGAAATTGCAGAGCCGCTGGCAATGATCTTTTCATCTTCTCTGCTGACGGGGGTGGTACCAGGTGATTGGAGGGTGGCAAATGTTGTGCCCCTGTTCAAGAAAGGGAATAGGAACAACCCTGGGAATTACAGGCCAGTTAGTCTTACTTCGGTGGTAGGCAAGTTGATGGAAAAGGTGCTGAGGGATAGGATTTCTGAGCATCTGGAAAGACACTGCTTGATTCGGGACAGTCAGCATGGTTTTGTGAGGGGTAGGTCTTGCCTCACAAGCCTGATTGAATTCTTTGAGCAGGTGACCAAGCAAGTGGATGAGGGTAAACCAGTGGATGTGGTGTACATGGATTTTAGTAAGGCATTTGATAAGGTCCCCCATGGTAGACTTATGGAGAAAGTCAGGAGGCATGGGATAGTGGGGAATGTGGCCAGTTGGATTAAGAATTGGCTAACTGATAGAAGGCAGAGAGTGGTCTTAGATGGTAAATACTCAGCCTGGAGCCCAGTTACCAGTGGCGTGCCGCAGGGATCAGTTCTGGGTCCTCTCCTGTTTGT
This sequence comes from Heterodontus francisci, assembly GCF_036365525.1. NCBI lineage: Eukaryota > Metazoa > Chordata > Chondrichthyes > Heterodontiformes > Heterodontidae > Heterodontus > Heterodontus francisci. The sequence continues at coordinate 12,655,595 of NC_090375.1, read as the reverse complement.
GATTTTTATTAACGACTTGGATGAGGAAGTCGAAGGGTGGGTCAGTAAATTTGCAGATGATACAAAGGTTGGTGGAGTTGTGGATACCGAGGAGGGCTATTGTCGTCTGCAGGGGGACTTGGATAGGTTGCAGTGCTGGGCTGAAAAGTGGCAGATGGAGTTTAACCCTGAAAAGTGTGAGGTCGTCCATTTTGGAAGGACAAACATGAATGCAAAATACTGGGTTAACGGTAGGGTTCTTGGGCATGTGGAGGAGCAGAGAGACCTTGGGGTCTATGTGCATAGATCATTGAAAGTTGCAACTCAAGTGGATAGGGCTGTGAAGAAGGCATATGGGGTGTTAGCGTTCATTAGCAGAGGGATTGAATTTAAGAGCCGTGAGGTGATGATGCAGCTGTACAGGACCTTGGTAAGGCCTCATTTGGAGTACTGTGTGCAGTTCTGGTCGCCTCATTTTAGGAAGGATGTGGAAGCCTTGGAGAGGGTGCAGAGGAGATTTACCAGGATGTTGCCTGGAATGGAGAATAAGTCTTACGAGGAAAGGCTGAACATTCTAGGCCTCTTCTCATTAGAAAGGAGAAGGATGAGGGGTGACATGATAGAGGTTTATAAGATGATCAGGGGAATAGATAGGGTAGACAGTCAGAAACTTTTTCCCCGGGTGGAGCAAAGCGTTACAAGGGGTCATAAATTTAAGGTGAAGGGTGGGAGATATAAGGGGGATGTCAGGGGAAGGTTCTTTACCCAGAGAGTGGTCGAGGCATGGAATGCCTTGCCCGGGGAAGTTGTTGAGTCAGAAACTTTAGGGACTTTCAAAAGGCTTTTGGATAGGTATATGGATAAAGGAGAATGATGGGGTATAGATTGAATTGTCCTTGACAGAGGACAAAGGATCGGCACAACATTGTGGGCCGAAGGGCCTGTTTTGTGCTGTATGTTCTATGTTTCTATGTTCTATCTAACCTATCAATGACCCTCATAATTTTGTATACCTCAATCATGACCCCCCTCATCCTTCACTGTTCTAAGGAAAACAACCCTAGCCTTTTCAGTCTCTCTTCATAGCTGAAATGCTCCAGCACAGGCAACATCCTGGTGAATCTCCTCTGCACCCTCTCCAGTGCAATCGCATCCTTCCTATAGTGCGGTGACCAGAACTGTACACAGTACTCCAGCTGTGGCCTAACTAGCGTTTTATACAGTTCCATCATCACCTCCCTGCTCTTATATTCTATATCTCGGCTAATAAAGGCCAGTATCCCATATGCCTTCCTAACCACCTTATCAAGCTGTGCTGCTGCCTTCAGTGATCTATGGGCAAGTACACCAAGGTCCCTCTGACCCTCTGTACTTCCTAGGGTTCTACTATCCATTGTATATTCCCTTGCCTTGTTCGTCCTCCCAAAATGCATCACCTCACACTGCTCAGGATTAAATTCTGTTTGTCACTGCTCCGCCCACTTTACCAGCCCATATATATCATCCTGTAATCTAAGGCTTTCCTCCTCATTATTTGTGACATCACCAATTTTCGTGTCATCTGTGAACTTACTGATCATACCTCCTATATTCATGTCTAAATCATTAATGTACACTACAAACAGCAAGGGTCCCAGTACCGATCCCTGCGGTACACCACTGGGCACAGGCTTCCACTCGCAAAAACAACCCTCGACCATTACCCTCTGTTTCCTGCCACTAAGCCAATTTTGGATCCAATTTGCCAAATTGCCCTGGATCCCATGGGCTCTTACCTTCTTAACCAATCTCCCATGCGGGACCTTATCAAAAGCCTTACTGAAATCCATGTATACTACATCAACTGCAATACCCTCATCTGGTAGCCTCTCTATACTTTGGACAGGGTTTTCCATTTGGGTTGGGTGCCCCACTTTGGGATCAAATCCTGGTCCCGCCCCCTCACCATGCTGGCAACAGTTGGCCGACACAATTTCCGAGGGATTGGTCAATTCGTGGCCAGAGGGCATGCTCGCCATCCAATTAAGGATGGTGGGTGGGCTCTTGAAGCTGAAGGCCCAATAGGAGGCGCTCCAGCACTGAAGGAGCCGCAGCCTGCCATTGCAGGTATAGGAAAGAGAGGGCAGCGCCATCTAGAGGGAGGGGAAACACCTCCACAGGGCAGCCTGTGGCCACAGCTGTGACCATATAGGTGTGGCAGCTGTAAGGGAGCAGGTCCTCAGATTGACCCTGGAACACTGTGTGCCCCCCCACCCCCCTCCCCACCCCCGAATGGCCTGAATTAGCCTCTTAATCAGGCGGGTAGGCATTCCATATCCGACCAGGGAAATGGCCGGGAGTTGGGACTGCGGCAGGAAACCGGCATGCCGGCTGGCAGCGGGAAATTCAACCTCCATTCCCACCCCCATATTGGCAATAGAATCCAGCCCTTTATATGCAATTAGGCACAATGGGAAAGATTTCTATTGGCTAAAAATGGTTAGGGTTCTATATCTGTAACCAGCACAGTCCCACCAGGGTCAGTTGTAAAGCCACAATACTCATGTGGTCATGACTCTCTCTTGAGGTGTGATTCCAGAGCAAAGCTATCTGTTCATTCCATTTGACACACTTCTGTGTTGCTTGGAGAATTAGATTCTGCATAAGGCAGACTGGCGAGAGCTGGACCAATCATCGAAGACAAAATTTAAGAAAGTAACCTGTTCAAGAAGCAAAGCTGGAATAAAATTATCCAGCTTTTTGGAAAATATTTCCCAGCATTAACATTGAATTACATAGTAAGTACAGTCCAAAAATCAGCCCATTGCAACAGTGACTACACTTAAAGTATTTAATTGCTTGTCAAGTTTGTTGGGAGGTGGTGGCACAGTGATAATGTCACTATGCTTATAATTTAGAGACCTATGCTAATATCCTGGGGACATGGGTTCAAATCCCACCAGAGCAACTGGTGGAATTTAAGTTCAGTTTATGAAGAAATTCAATTAAATAAAATCTTGAATTAACAGCTCAGCTCAATAATGGTGCCATGAAACTATCATCAATTGTCATAAATCCCCATTTGGTTTGCTAAAATCCTTGAGGGAAGGAAATCTGCTGTCCTTAGCTGGTCTGGCCTACGTGTGACTCCAGACCCACAGCAATGTAATAAAAGCAAAATACTGCAGATTCTGGAAATCTAAAATAAAAAGTGCTGGAAATACTCAGAAGGTCTGGCAGCATCTATGGAGAGAGAAGTAAAGTTAGCATTTCAGATCGGTGACCCTTCATCAGAACTGAGCTGAAGCATTAACTCTGCTTCTCTCTCCACAGATGCTGCCAGACCTGCTGAGTATTTTTCAGCACTTTTTGTTTTTAATCCCACAGCAATGTAGTTGACTCTTAACTGCCCTCTGAAATGACCTAGCAAGCCACTCAGTTGTCATGGGCAATTAAGGATGGGCAACAAATGCTGGCCTTGCCAGTGACGCCCACATCCTATGAAAGAATATTTTTTTTAAAGTTCTGTGGTCGTGAAAGGCACTATTTAAATGTCAGTCCTTTTTGAAATTATTTGAAATGAACAGACACTGCTGTGAATTAAAATCATGCATTCTTAAATTGCATATTTATAAGGGAATGATTTCCAAACAGACTAAGGATATATAAGGTATAATGTATAATTACAGGGAGTCTGTGACTCAACTACCCTTTCAGGCAGTGAGTTCCAGATCCCCACCACCCTCTGGGTGAAATTTTTTTTCCTCATCTCCCCTCTAATCTTTCTACCAGTCACTTTAAATCTATGCCCCCTTGTTACTGATTTCTCTGCTAAGGTAAATAGGCCCTTCACCTCCACTCTATCCAGGCCCCTCACAATTTTGTACATTTCAATCAGATCTCAGCCTTCTCTGTCTATCCCAGCCTATCCAATCCTTCCTCATAGCTGCATTTTTCCAGTCCTGGCAATATCCTCGTAAATCTCCTCTGTACCCTCTCGAGGTGCAATTACATCCTTCCTGTAATGAGGTGACCAGAACTGCACACAGTACTCAAGTTGTGGCCTAACCAATGAGTTATACAGTTCCAGCATAACCTCCCTGCTCTTGTATTCTATACCTGGATTAATAAAGGAAAGGATTCTCAGTCCTAAATGGTTGACCCCTTATCCTAAGACTGTGATGCCTCGTCCTCTCCAGTCAGAGGAAACATCCTCTCAACATCTATCCTGTCAAACCCTCTAAGAATTTTATATGTTTCAATGCACTCTCATTCCTTGAGAGTACAGGCCCATTCTACACAATCTCTCCTTGTAAGACAGCCCTCTCATCCCAGGAATCACTCTTGAGAACTGCTGTTGCACCCCCCCACCACGAAGGCAAATTTATCTTTCCTTAGGTAAGGAGACCAAAACTATACACAGATACACAGTACTCCAGGTGTGGTCTTACCATTACCCTGTATAATTGTAGCGAGACTCCCTTGCTCTTATACTCCAATCCCCTTTGCAACAAAGGCTAACATACCACTTGCTTTCCTAATTGCCTACTGTACCTCCTATGTAAATATAACATCAATTTCAAACTGTGAGCACTGGATGGGAGGGGGGGGAGGGGCTTGGGGGGAGGTGAAAACTGGTTGCTCTTCAGATCTAGACCTGATATGCCAAAATGGGAACTTTTCATGAGAATTTGCAATAAGGCACCAATTACTGTTTAAAACTGTTTGAATTAACACAAAGCTCAAACAGCGGAGGTTCCTGCCTTTGCAGAAAGTTTGTGTCGTATTTGCTTTGGCTGTGATCCAGAGTTACCTTTATTGTCATTCCTTTGGTGTTTGGTAATGTCTCTTGCCTTATATACAGTGTTGTCGTCTCTCTTTAATTCCCTTCCTGTCTCCCCGGAACAAAGCAATGCTCTGTGGATTTCTAATGGAAGTGGCTTTGGTGAGTGGAGAGCAGGCTTCTTCTGATCCTGTTTGGAATAGTTTATCCTCGTTCCTGAGATAAAAATGGATTATTTGAGTAGTCAAACACACCAAGTGAGAGTGGCTGATCCTGTTGATTGGTTTACGCCAGATGTTAAGGCTGGGGGCACAGCAGCTCAGTCAGAGTAACAAGCTCGCACACACACATCACAGATGATCCTTTCTCTCTCTCTCTCTCCACCCCCCTGCTCCTAGTGTACAGCCACTGTTCTCCCATTTCCAGAGATTCCAAGACTGAGGCAGACACAGAGGGAAAACAGTGAAATGGGGAAAGACTTCAGGCTCCAATTTCTTGTGAAAAGGACAAGTTCATCCCCGCAAAATCTGCACAGCTCTTCGTGTGACTGCGGAAGTACAGAGGAGAGACACAGTTCCTGTGAGTATTTGCACTTTTAAGAGAAAAAAAAACAGCTTATCTTGCTTCCAATGTTTCTTTTTGTGATGCAAAAACTGGGAATATACAAAAAGACTTCTGAGTACATTAGGAGCATTTGGGGAGTTTCTGCAAACGTGTGGGGGTCTGCTCTTTATTTGACAGAATGTCTCACTGCTAGACTGGAACACTTGACAGTAGGAATCCAACAGGAAAACTGGAGGTGACAGAGTGCCTCAGGGCTTCTCCTGTCTAAAACGAACACATTGCAGTGCAGTTGTAAGGTATTTTTCACCTGTTTGTGCATGTCTCTCCTCCCTTGCTTAAGTTTAGGGAACGTCTCTAAAGTGGGGGGGGGGGCGAAAGAGAGTAAATGCTGAACAACAGACTTTTTAACAAGGCAAAAACTAAAATGAGGGCGGGGGGCAACATTTTCCTGAGATGATGTCGGCTGGTGATTAGAAGAAAAGCTGAATTGTAGAAGGAGAGAGCTCACGGTGACCTTGCCAGATGTGTTGAGTGCTTCCAGCTAGTGCTGTCTCGAATTAGCCAAGTGTAACTCCCAAGTAAAAAGATGTCAGAAGTTATACTCATGTAATGTAATCTCCCAGGGCAATGCTATTTGAACATTTAATGGTATTTTGGAAATCTTTATGCGTTGTCATCTGTCTCGGTATAATGTATAACATGTCTTTCGAGAAAGTAATGATTAATCCTCAACAGGAGAAATACAGCACCAGGGCGAAACATCCCTGGTTGCCCCTGGGTAATGCTAACATGTTGTCTTTATTTGGTTTGGACTTGCAAATTGCTTGTTTCTATTATGTAACTGAAAAGGTCCCTCCTATCGTACTGCAGGGAAGGCTGAGAATCTGGCTCTGCCAAAATATCTCTGTAACCTTCTCCACAACCCCACCCGAGATCTCTAAGCTCCTCCAAATTCTGGCCTCTTACACATCCCCGATTTTAATTTCTTCACCATTGGCGGCCGTGCATTCAGCTGCCTGGGCCTCGAGCTTTGGAATTCCCTCCATAAACCTCTCCATCTCTGTCTCCTCCTTAAAACTAACCTTTTGGACCAAGTTTTTGGTCACCTATCCTAATATCTCATGATGTGACTCAATGTTAAATTTTGCTTGATAACTGCTCCTGTGGAGTACCTTGGGACATTTTACTGCATTAAAGGTGCTATTTAAATGTAAATTGTAGGCTGTGATGCAGCTTTGATGGACCTGGCTGAATTGAATTGAAACAATCCATGCCTTGATACCTCAAATACTTAAGGAGCAAGTGGAAAATGAAGTCGGGCAGAGAGGTCCATGATATTGATGGTGAAGGAAGGGAGTATTCACTATCATCAATGGCACTCAATTTGGAGGATGATGATTCTGAGGGGAACTAATAATAATGGCTGATGTTTTGCAGGGCAACCAGTGTTAGCAGTAAAGATCACAGTTGAATATCAGGGTACTTATAGCTGTATTCTTGAATGTATTTAGTGTGTTTTGTTGATTGGGATATTTCTAGACTTCTAGAGTAAGGGACCTAACAGAGGTATTTAATATTATGAAATGATTCAATGGGGTAGATGTAGAGAAGATATTTGGACTTGCAGCAAGACAAGAACCCAGAGGGCAATGAATATGACACAGTCACCAATAAATCCAATAGGGAATTCAGGAGAAACCTTTTTACCCAGACAGTGGTGAGAATCTGGAACTCGCTACCTCAGGGAGTAGTTGAGGAGAATAGTATAGATACATTTAAGGGGAAACTAGACGATGGAGTGGAAAGGGGTTTATTCTCCAACGCTAGGTCTGATATGTTAAAATTAGAACGTTTATGAGAATTTAATGAGACACTGGCAAAGACCAGTTGGGTTGACTGGCCTGCTTCTCTGCTGTAATTGCTATGCAATGCAAGGATTGGTTTATTTTTAATGTTCTATGGAAACTAGTTTATCAATTATCACTATCATTATAAATAAAAGGTCAAATGGCCTTTCTCAATGAAAATGGCAGGGTCTAGGATTTCTCAAACACTCAACGCCAGGGGTGGGCAGACAGGTCCTTTAGCAAAAGCTTATGGAGCAGCCAGTCAAGTGAATATGCGAATGAGAAGAGCATGGCCAATTGTTTTTTTTAATTATTTATTCGTGGGATGTGGGCATCACTGGCTAGGCCAGCATTTGTTGCCCATCCCTGATTGCCCTTGAGATGCTGGTGGTGAGCTGCCTTTTTGAACTGCTGCAGTCCATGTGGGGTAGGTACACCCACAGTGCTGTTAGGAAGGGAGTTCCAGGATTTTGACCCAGTGACAGTGAAGGAACGGTTCCAAGTCAGGATGGTGTGTGACTTGGAGGGGAACTTGCAGGTGTTGGTGTTCCCATGCATCTGCTGCCCTTGTCCTTCTAGTTGGTAGAGGTCGCAGGTTTGAAAGGTGCTGCCCAAGGAGCCTTGGTGAGTTGCTGCAGTGCATCTTGTAGATGGTGCACACTGCTGCCACTGTGCATCAGTGGTGGAGGGAGTGAATGGGGTGGCAATCAAGTGGGCTGCTTTGTTCTAGATGGAGTTGAGCATCTTGAGTGTTGTTGGAGCTGCACCATCCAGGCAAGTGGAGAGTATTCCATCACGCTCCTGACTTATGCCTTGTAGATGGTGGACAGGCTTTGGGAAGTCAGGAGGTGAGTCACTCGCTGCAGAATTCCCAGCCTTTGACCTACTTTTGTAGCCCAGCATTTGTGTGGCTGGTCCAGTTCAGTTTCTGGTCAATGGTAATTCCCAGGATGTTGATAGTGGGGAATTTAGTGAATGTCAAGGGGAGATGGTTAGATTTCCTCTTGTTGGAGATGGTCATTGCCTGGCACTTGTATGGCGCAAATGTTTCTTGCCATTTATCAGCCCAAACCTTGATGTTGTCTGGGTCTTGTTGCATATGGACATGAGCTGCTCTAGTATCTAAGGAGTCGCGAATGGTGCTGAACGTTGTGCAATCATCAGTGAACATCCCCACTTCTGACCTTATGATGGAGGGAAGGTCATTGATGAAGCAGCTGAAGATGGTTGGTCCTAGCACTGTACCCTGAGCAACTCTTGCATTGATGTCCTGGGACTGAGATTATTAACCTCCAACAACCACAATCATCTTCCTTTGTGCTAGGTATGACTCCAACCAGTGGAGAGTTTTCCCCTGATTCCTATTGACTCCAGTTTTGCTAGGGCTCCTTGATACCATACTTGGTCAAATGCTGCCTTGATGTCACTCTCATCTCACCTTGCCTTTGTCATTCAACTCTTTTGTCCATGCTTGGACCAAGGTTGTAATGAGGTCAGGTGCTGAGTGGCCCTGGCAGAACCCAGACTGAGCATCACTGAGCAGGTTATTGCTGAGCAAGAGCCGCTTGATAGCACTGTCAATGACCCCCTTCCATCACTTGGACCCACCACCCCTACCCTACCCCAACAAGTGCAGGATCTACAGCAGAGTTGAAGGGAGTTTGCGAGGGAGAAAAATAAAGAAGAAAATAAAAACCTTAAATTCTGGCAATACACAGCATCTGTAAAGAGAACAAAGTGGTTAATGAGCTAATGCTCTGTTGTGTAGTCATTCTGTGACAAAGGGTAGACAAACAAAATATTTTGCCTGCATTTTCTGTTCACAGATCAAATATTTCCTGATATTCTTTAACATTTTTCTCTTTAGAAAGTTTCAGAGAGTTTTAAAGTGAGAGGTTGGAACAGACATGATCAGACCTCTTGAGTGATATACCACAAAATTCAGTAGAAGGTAGGACATGAACATATTGTGAAGGCAGCAGGAATGTGGACAACAGGAATACAAACTCAAAATATAGCAAATAACGGGGAAGAAAATATTTGAGGCCAATAAGAGACCAAGTTTGTGTCACTGTGGGAGAAGCAATGAGTTTTAAAGGGAGTGTCTCTAAAGAACATCGTAGTAGAAAAAGGAAAAGCAAAATATTGCAAATGCCAGAAATCTGAAATAAAAACAGAAAATGTTGGAAATACTCAGCAGGTCTGGAAGAATCTGTGGAGAGAGAAACAGAGTTAATGGACTGAAATTCCTGAGAATGTTGGGAACCCGATGTCAGGACAATTTCCAGGTCCCGACACCACTCAAGGTCATTGCACGACACCTGGCTGAATTTTGAGGGAAGGCAACACATTAGTAGGTCGCCTCCGCATTTGCCATCAAATTAGGGATGAAGGGCACGTTCAAGAGGCACGAGTTAGAAGCAGCGGGCCCCATTTCCAGAGACAGCCTCAATTGCAGCCACATCAGCTGCAAAATTTCCCTGCCACCTTACAGTGACCTAGTGGACTGACTCCTACTCCAAAAAACCCCCTTCATTATCTGATAGCTCTGCTTCCACTGTGGCAAGTGGCAATGCATGAGCTACTCTTTGCTGATTCCACCTTTTATAAAAATGATTCAATGGCTGTCACTTTAGCCAATGACTTCGCGCTGGGCAGCCACCTCATCTGCTTTGCTGACATGGTGCTGACACAGCGTGGGGCCTGTGCGCCCCTGACAAAATTGCACCTCTGTAGAAAAATAGTTCTTACTTGCCCGCTTAATTGCCTTAGTTGCCTGCAGTTTCCAGAACCAGGGGTCATAGTCTAAGGATATGGGGTAAAGCTTTCTGGACTGAGATGAGGAGAAATTTCTTCACCCAGAGAGTGGTGAGCCTATGGAATTCGCTACTACAGAAAGCAGTTGAGGCCAAAACATTGTATGTTTTCAAAAAGGAGTGAGATATAACTCTTGGGTCTAAAGGGATCAAAGGATATGGGGCGAAAGCCAGAACAGGCTATTGAGTTGGATGATCAGCCATGATCATAATGAATGGGGGAGCAGGCTCGAAGGGCCAAATGGCCTACTCCTGCTCCTATTTTCTATGTTTCTACGTTTCCGGGTGGGTGGCCATCATTCCCAAGAAGCTACCTCTGGGAAAATCACACAGAGGCAACAACACGCCGGGCAATGGGTACACCATCCTCTTGCTCGAAATTCAGCCCAATATTTCAGATCTATGATTCTGACGAGAGGTATTGACCTGAAACGTTAACTCTGTTTCTCTATTCACAGATACTGTGCCGACCTGCAGAGTATTTTCTGTTCATGTTATAGTAGAGAAAGGAACGCTCAAACAGTGCTGACACTGAGATACAGCTTGAAGTAGAGAGAACAAAACATCCAGATTATAAACAGGAGCGACTATTAGAAGGAAGTGTCCTGTACACAATCGAGAAAATATAAAAGGAGCACTGGCTTTGTGAAAATAAATTTGTAACTTTTCTTGTTTAGTTGAAGAATGGAAAAAAAAAGAACGGGCACGCATATTTTTACCAGAAACAGGTCCTGTTCAAGTGAAGTTGTTTTGATATAATTTACAAAGTTGTATCCTTATTGTTTTTGTAACTGAAAAGTGATTAACTAAATACATTCTCATGAAAATGATGTCACTTTAAGCAAAGAGACTGTAACAAATTAACTGTTGTCCAGCAATTTTAAAATTCTCATCCTTGTTTTCAAATCCCTCCATGGCCTCGCCCTCCCTATCTCTGTAATCTCCTCCAGCCCCACAACCCTTCGAGATCTCTGCGCTCCTCCAATTCTGGCCTCTTGTGCATCCCTGATTTTAATCACTCCCCCATTGGTGGCCGTGCCTTCAGTTGCCTGGGCCCTAAGCACGGTTTTCCCTTCCTCAACTTCGCCGCTTCTCTCTCCTCCTTTAAGATGCCACCTCTTTGACTAAACCTTTGGACATCTGTCCTAATATCTCCTTATGTGGCTCAGCGTCAAATTTTATTGGATAATACTCCTGCGAAGCACTTTGGGGGGGCTTTACTACATTAAAGGTACTGAGACTCACTGGCAGCAATGGTGGTGATGGACCTGGGTAGAGAATGAATGCAATGACCAAGTAGTTAAAAGTGGGGAAGCGAGCCTCCAGCAAAATCACCAATAGCAAAAGCAACATCTGCAAAACAGCTATAGTGATGTCCCATCCAAGGTAGGAGCCGATTGGTGAGTAGTTAAGTGTTTCTAGTTAACAGTATAGAAAGTGAAGGCATGGCAGGGCACCTCAGACCCGTGGAAGGAAGTGTCGCCAGCTAGAGCAGCTCGAGTTCTGGGTTTCAAAGCTTAAGCAGCAGCTGGAGCCACTACGGTTGCAAGTTTCATGGATAGCACATTTCTGGATGTGGTCACCCCACAGCTTAAGATAGAGCAGGCAGACAGGGAATGGTTGACTGCCAGGCAGTCAAGGAAGACCAGGCAGGTAGTGCAGGAGACCCTGGAGTGCATTTCTCTCTCCAACTGGTATTCCGTTCTGGGGAGTGTAGGCAGACCCAAGTCCATGGCACTACAGATGGCTTAGCTGCACAGTAGGGCAGGAAAAAGTTTGGAAGACCAATAGTGATGGTGGATTCGATAGTGAGGGAACAGATAGGTGCTTATGTGGCTGTAGACGTGATGCCAGGGTATGTAACCTCCTTGGGTCCAGGTTCAATGATGTCACTGAACGGCTAAAGGACATTCTGGTGGGGCAGGATGAATAGCCAGAGGTCGTGGTTATTATGAAAGTGCTTCCATTTTTAAATATTTTTTGAGGACTCATGTTTTAGAATTGTGGAAATGAATTACTTTGGAGGACTGAAGTGCTTCCATAGATATGGACCTTTTTTTTAAAAAAAAAAGATCACTGGAAGGACTTTGTTTAAAAACACTTACTGGAAGTCACATTTCTTCAGCTAGGTAAACAACAGGTGCCTTCTGCCTATGGGAGTTGTTTACAGAGAAGTGACATGTCAAGATTTATGGGGGTCAAGAGTTGGTTTAATTTTAAATACTGTTTTAAGTCAGTTGAGGGTCAGGCTGCTAAGAGAGAAGCAGCCTGCTAACAGCCTGTGCAGAGTTTGCAAGTTCTCCCTGTGTCTGCGTGGGTTTCCGCCGGGTGCTCCGGTTTCCTCCTACCTCCAAAAGACTTGCAGGTTGATAGGTAAATTGGCCATTGTAAATTGCCCCTAGTGTAGGTAAGTGGTAGGAGAATGGTGGGGATGTGGTAGAGAATATGGGATTAATGTAGGATTAGTATAAATGGGTGGTTGTTGGTCGGCACAGACTCGGTGGGCCGAAGGGCCTGTTTCAGTGCTGTATCTCTAAATAAAAATAAATAAATAAATAAATAAATAAAGACACCCCTTCTCCACTTCTCTGAGAAACCTTGCAAAATCCAGTGTGTGATAGCTGAAACCCCTGATGCTGAATTTCTCCAGGAAAGCCAGTCAGACTAATCCTTGCTGTCGCCTGAAGAGAACTGTTCCAAAAAGATCCCAGTGACAGCCAGAAAAGGGACAACTGATATGATTCCATATCTTCTCATTTTCCTTCAAGAATTAATAAGTATTCGGCCAAAGTTTTTTTTGTCAAAAGTTCTGCAGAGAAAGGTTCTTTATTTTTCCTTTAACTAGTGTGTGTGTGTGTGTTAATGCTTTGCATCTTTACTGCATACGTCTTTGTTTTATAATGTGATAATTTTGTTGTTTATTAAAGAAACCTGGTTAGTGGATTTTATTCTGAAATAAAAATAGAGTATATAATGGGTGGCTCAGTGGCGCAGTGGTTAGCACCGCAGCCTCACAGCTCCAGGGACCCAGGTTCAATTCTGGGTACTGCCTGTGCGGAGTTTGCAAGTTCTCCCTGTGACTGCGTGGGTTTCCTCCGGGTGCTCTGGTTTCCTCCCACAGCCAAAAGACTTGCAGGTGATAGGTAAATTGGCCATTGTAAATTGCCCCTAGTGTAGGTAGGTGGTAGGGAATATGGGATTACTGTAAGGTTAGTATAAATGGGTGGTTGTTGGTCGGCACAGACTCGGTGGGCCGATGGGCCTGTTTCAGTGCTGTATCTCTAAATAAAAAAATAAATAAAATAAAATAATTAGCCGTATCAGTAACTGGGTAAACGTTTAAGTATATGTTGTGACCTCTGGAGAAGTGGAACTAGAAAAAGACAGTGCACTCCTCCCACCTCAGTCACCTTATTGGCACCAATGACATAGGCAGAAAGAGGGATGAGGTCCTGAAGGCAGAGTTTAGGGAAGTAGGAGAGAGACTGAAAAGCAGGACCTCACAAGCAGCAATCTCCGATTACTCCCAGTGCCACATGTTAATGAGTACAGAAATAGGAAGATAGAGCTGATGAATGTGTGGCTGGAGAGATGCTGCAGGAAGGAGTGCTTTAAATTCCTGAGGCATTGGGAACGCTTCTGGGGAGGTGTGACCTGTACAAAGCAGACGGGTTGCACCTCAACAGGGCTGGGACCAATATCCTTGTAGAGGGGTTTGCTAGTGCTGTTTAAACGAGCTTGGCAGGGAGATGTGAAACTGAGAGTAGATTCAGAAGGGAGAAAACAGTTGGAAATGGAAGGCAGAAAATTAGTAAGCGTGTTTGGAAGGCAGAGGAAACAAGGGACAGTGGTGCAGTGGTTAGCACTGCAGCCTCACAGCTCCAGCGACCTGGGTTCAATTCTGGGTCCTGCCTGTGTGGAGTTTGCAAGTTCTCCCTGTGTCTGCGTGGGTTTTCTCTGGGTGCTCCGGTTTCCTCCCACAAGCCAAAAGACTTGCAGGTTGGTAGGTAAATTGGCCATTATAAATTGCCCCTAGTATAGGTAGGTGGTAGGGAAATATAGGGACAGGTGGGGATGTGGTAGGAATATGGGATTAGTGTAGGATTAGTATAAATGGGTGGTTGATGGTCGGCACAGACTCGGTGGGCCGAAGGGCCTGTTTCAGTGCTGTATCTCTAAACTAAACTAAAGGGAGTTTGAAAGTGCTAAATGGTATATACTTCAATGCAAGAAGTGTAGGGAATAAGGCGAGGTAGAGAGGAGGATGAAAAGGCGGTGGGGGTGGGGTAGTTTGCAGTATTGATTAAAGAATCAATTATGTCTGTGAGGAGATATGATATTGCAGAAGGATCATCAAATTAGGCCATGTGGGTTGAACTGAAGAACAGAAAATGGGCAATCACACGACTGGGAGTGTACTTTAGAGCCCCAAACAAACAGTCAGAGGAGATAGAAGAGCAAATATGTAGACAAATTGCTGAAATTGCAAAAACAAAGGGCAGTAATAGTGGAGGATTTCAGCTACCCTAGTATTAACTAGAATAGAGTTAGTGTGAAAGGTGCAAAGGGATCAGAATTCATAAAATGCATTCAGGAGAACCTTTTTAGCCAGTACATAGCAAACCCAACAAGAGAGGGAGCAGTTCTAGACTTAGTTTTAAGGATTGAAGCTGGGCAGGTGGAATGGGGTATCAGTGGTGAAAGTGATCACAATTCAGTTAGATTTAGGGTAGTTATGGAAAAGGACAGAGATAGGCCGGGAATAAAAGTTCTCAATTGGGGAAGAGGTATTTTAATTAATCTGAGATGTGATTTAGCTAAAGTGAACTGGAAACAGCTATTTGAAGGTAAATCAGTGCCAGATCAGTGGGAGGCATCCTGTTGTATGTTTGGCTAGTTTAGCTAGGAGAGATTATTGAATCTTCAGTAAGTTTTAACAATAACTAGTTTATTACATATTAGAGAACTAGATACAGATTTACATAAGCATGTCTAACTCCACTGATGCCATACTGCATCTCCTTCAAGACTCTCAAAAAAGGTAATGCTGTGTAATAACTTTGTTAGGTTATTTTCAAGCTGAGCTGGATTCACTTTGCGCCAGACAACAACCGAGCAACTGAACTCTCAACACATTACAGTACACCTTGCCTTCTGAGCAGGAGAGGTACCAGAGGACTGGAGGACAGCGAATATGGTACCATTATTCAAGAAGTATAGCAGGGATAAACCAGGTAATTACAGGCCAGTGAGTCTAACATTAGTGGTAGGGAAACTACTGGAAAAAGTTCTGAGGGACAGGATTAATCTCCACTTGGAGAGACAGGGATTAATCAGGGATCGTCAGCATGGTTTTGTCAGGGGGGGATCGTGTCTAACAAACCTGATTGAATTTTTCCAGGAGGTGATTAGATGTGTAGATGAGGGTAAAGCAGTTGATGTAGTCTGCATTGACTTCAGTAAGGCTTTTGATAAGGTCCCGCATGGGAGATTGGTTAAGAAGGTAAGAGCCCATGGGATCCAGGGCAATTTGGCAAATTGGATCCAAAATTGACTTAGTGGCAGGAGGCAGAGGGTAATGGTTGAGGGTTGTTTTTGCGAGTGGAAGCCTGTGACCAGTGGTGTACCACCGGGATCGGTACTGGGACCCCCGCTGTTTGTAGTGTACATTAATGATTTAGACGTGGATATAGGAGATATGATCGCAGAAAACATGAGAATTGGTGGTGTCGTAAATAATGAGGAGGAAAGCCTTAGATTACAGGACGATATAGATGGGCTGGTAAAATGGGTGGAGCAGTGACAAATGGAATTTAATCCTGTGCAGTGTGAGGTGATGCATTTTGGGAGGACTAACAAGGCAAGGGAATATACAATGGATGGTAGAACCCTAGGAACTACAGAAGGTCAGAAGGACCTTGGTGTACTTGTCCATAGATCACTGAAGGCAGCAGCACAGGTAGATAAGGTGGTTAGGAAGGCATATGGGATACTTGTCTTCATTAGCCGAGGTATAGAATATAAGAGCAGGGAGGTTATGATGGAGCTGTATAAAATGCTAGTTAGGCCACAGCTGGAGTACTGTGTACAGTTCTGGGCACCACACTATAGGAAGGATGTGATTGCACTGGAGAGGGTGCAGAGGAAATTCACCAGGATGTTGCCTGGGCTGGAGCATTTCAGCTATGAAGAGAGACTGGATAGGCTAGGGTTGTTTTTCTTAGAGCATAGAAGGCTGAGGGGGGTTCTGATTCAGGTATACAAAATTATGAAGGGCATTGATAGGATAGATAGGAAAAAACTTTTTCCCTTAGCGGAGGTGTCAATAACATAGATTTAAGGTAAGGGGCAGGAGGTTTAGAGGGGATTTGAGGAAAAATATTTTCACCCAGAGGGTGGTTGGAATCTGGAACACTGCCTGCAGAGGTGGTAGAGGCAGGAACCCTCACAACATTTAAAAAGTATTTAGATGAGCACTTGAAACGTCATAGCATACAAGACTATGGGCTAAGTGCTGGAAGATGGGATTAGCTTGATGACCGGCACAAACACGATGGGCCCGAAGGGCCTGTTTCTGTGCTGTATAACTCTATGACTCTAAATTCATCTGCCATTACAATCTACTTTACAGTTGATAGCCAGTTCAGTAACACCATATCTAGAATTGTAATTTGAGATGTGGACTAATTTCCCTTTACAAACAGCAAGCCTCAAGTAATAGAATGTCCAAGGATTGTACTTAAGGGCATGGTAGCATAATGGTACTGTTATTGAACTATTACTCTAGAGGCTGCGATGAATACTCCGGATGTATGAGTTTGAATGCCAGCATGGTAGTTGGAGGAATGTAAATTTAACTAATTAAACCATGAATAATATGTTAGTCTCATTAATAATAATGATGAAATTAGTGGATTGTTGTAATAACCCATCTGGTTCATTAATGTCCTTTTAGGGAATGAAATCTGCCGTCCTTACCTGGTTTGACCTGCATGTGACTTCAGATGCACAGCAATGTGGTTGACTCTTAACTGTCCTCTGAAATGACCTTGCCAGCCACTCAGTTAGGGATGAGCAATAAATGCTGTTCACGCCAGCTGCACATACATCAAAGAGTGAATAAAATAGAATATGACTGGGGCTTAGTTCTCTGTCCTCGATAAACTCTGCTAGGATTTCTCACCTAGCAACAACTTTTATGTAGGGTCTTTTAACATAGTAAAATGTCCCAGTGTGCTTCACAGGAGCACCATCAGACAGAACTTTAACACCGAGTCACACAAACTAAGAGGTAGGTTTTAAAGAGTGTCTTAAAGGAGGAGAGAGAGTTCGAGAGATGGAAGGGTTTTTGGAGGGAGTTCCAGAGCTTAGGGCCCAGGCAGCAGAAAGCACGGCCAACAATGGTGGAGTAATTAAAATTGGGGATGGTCAGGAGGCCAGAATTGGAGGCTCGCTGAAATCTGGGACAATTGTAGGCCATAGAGGGATTTGAAAACGAGGATGAGAATTTTAAAATCAAGGGATATTCACTGTAGGTCAGCGAGCATAGGGGTCATGAGTGAATGGGACTTGGTGCAAGTTAGGGTACAGGCAGCGGAGTTTTGGATGAGCTCAAGTTTGCAGACAGTGCAAGATGGGAGATCGGCCAGGGAATCATTGGAATAGTTGAGTCTAGAAGTTACAAAGTGATGGATGAGTGTTTCAGCAGGAGAGGAGCTGAGGCAGGGCCAGAGACAGGTGAGGTTTCAGAAGTTGAAGTAGGCAGTCTTGATGATAGAGAGGATAATGGGTCAGAGTTCAGCTCAGGATTAAAAAGGACACCAAGGGTCCTCTTGGCTTGGAACTATATCAAAATCCTGGAACTCCCTCCCTAACAGCACTGCTGCTATAGGTGTACCTATACTACCTGAACTGCAGCTGTTCAAGAAGGTGGAGCAAGCTGTTCAAGAAGGGCAATTTGGTTGCTAGCGACGTCCATGAATGAAGAAAAGATATTATGTCTCTGGGTCTCCCAACTGCCAGATTTTGACCTGGTGCCCCGGAGGTAAAGGGAGTGAATGTTTAAGATGGTTGATCGGTTGCTGATCAAGTGGACTGATTTGTCCTGAATGGTGTTGAACGATATGTGTGGGTGCACATACATCTCCGAGTCAGAAGACTGTGGGGTTAAGTCCCACTCCATACACTTGATCCCAAAATCTAGGCTGATATTCCAGTGCAGTACTAAAGGAGTGCTGCACTGTCGGAGGTGCTGTCTTTCAGATGAGATGTTAAACTGATGCCCCATCTGCCCTCTCAGGTAGATGTCAAGGGTCCCACAGCACGATTTCTTAGAGCAGCAGGGGAATTCTCCCAGTCTCTTGGTCAACATTTACCCATCAACCAACACCCAAATATCATATCTGTGGGAGCTTGCTATGCGCAAACTACCTGTCACGTTTCCTGCATCACAATAGTGGCCACACTTCATTGGCTGTAAAGTGCTTTGGACACCCTGAAGTTATGAAAGGCATGATGAATTGAAAGTGGGAGAAACTGTGAGAGTTGCTGCATAAAGCTAGATTTTAACATGCAAAAAACTGGAGTGATTTAATTCAGCTTTGCCTAATACATTAGCCACTCTCCACACGTGGTTAATTAGGATTCAATATGACATTTCTGAAAAGTGTAATAGATACCTCCAGTTGGTTGTGTGATCTTAATGTTCAATACTAGCTGGATAACTTTGCCAAAGAGGCAGCATCGGCATGATGGGCTGAATGGCCTCCTTCTGTGTTCAGCCTAATGATATTTTCCACTAACAGGATGCTGCTGTCAAGTCATTCTGCCGACCACACAAATGGGTAATGTGATCTGTGAATTCCAGTGCCACTGCGATGCCAGGTATGTAGGCCGTACGTCCCAATGACTAGTGGATCGTATCAAACAGCACTTCCCTTTGGCTGTTTGCTGTAGGCAGTGTACTGACCGTACTCAACCAGCCCATAGTTGCAAAACTCAGAACATAATGTCTAACGTTTGATGTGATTCAGCAATTAGACAGCACTTATTGAACAATCCTGAGTATGCTAAGAATTACACTAACAACCAATTTAAGATTATCAGTCGGGCTCGCAATGTGGCTCACTTACACTTGCTAGAAGCTACATATATTCATATGCAGGCACCTGTCCTCTTCAGGCAATAAGAACATGTCCAGGCATTGTGCCTTTTTTGAATTAACAAAAGCGCAGGGGCAATAGTTCCCTGGTGCATGGTCGAGGCATTGCCATGGAGAAATCAGCATCCTTTTCTCATGCAGTATAAATGGTAGCTCCCTTTGAAATTTGGCATTCTTCCATCTGTCCTGATGAGTGTAAGACGAAAAGCTTTGACAGCATGTCTCTTTTTTTCAGCAATACTTAGTGCTTGTAGCTAAAAAGGTTTTGCCCAATACCCTGTGGTTAGTCAATGTTAACATAACCCAGAGTGCAATGCAAACTGAGCAGTGGCTTCTTATATTGTCTGCAGATGTGTTACTGTCTTTTTAGCTACAACAGGAGGTTCAGAGTTCTGCTGTTAACCTGGTTCAGTCAAACCTTTGCTTTGTCTTGACGTTAGATCCAATTCCAAACAAATCAAATCAGTCGAGTAATTAGATCTTGGTACCTTGTTTATAATCTAGACTAGTTAATATATGTTTGAGTAAAATAAAGCATTTAATTTGCAGCCTTAGTGGAGCTGCTTGTGTTGTTTGAATGCTGTTGGTTATTTAGTTAACAATTTTACCATATGTCAAAATCATTGTAAATAATAGGGAATGAGGGTATTGTTCCTTTCACTCCACCTAGGGTATTTTAAAACCATGATAATGGGCTTCTACGATCCAAAGACTCCCAGCTGACTAAAACAAAGCAAGGGTAATAAATTTGGTTCTATGACTAGGATTCCAGGAATGTACATAGTAACTAGTTGGGGGTCTAACCAACTTCATCTTGACTTCCCGCAGCTACCCCGACTACACTTCTTCACACCCTGCCTCCTGTAAGGACTCCATTCCATTCTCCCAGTTTCTCCATCTCTGACGCATCTGCTCTGATGATGCTACCTTCCATGACAGCGCTTCTGATATGTCTTCCTTTTTCTTCAACCGAGGATTTCCCCCCCCCCACTCAACCATGTCCATCCCATTTCCTGCACCTCTACCCTCACCCCTCACCCCTTCCCCTCCCTCCCAGAACCATGATAGGGTCCCCCTTGTCCTCACTTTCCACCCCACCAGCCTCCACATCCAAAGGATCATCCTCCGCCATTTCCGCCACCTCCAGCGTGATGGCACTACTAAACACATCTTCCCCTCCCTTCCCCTGTCAGCGTTCCAAAGGGATCGTTCCCTCCACGACACCCTGGTCCACTCCTCCATTACCCCCGCAGCTCGTCCCCTTCTCACGGCACCTTTCCCTGCAATCGCAGGAGGTGTAATACCTGCCCATTTACCTCCTCTCTCCTCACTATCCAAGGCACCAAACACTCCTTTCAGGTGAAACAGTAATATAATTGTACTTCTTTCAATGTAGTATACTGTATTCGCTGCTCACAATGTGGTCTTCTCTACACTGGGGAGACCAAACGCAGACTGGGTGATCGCTTTGTGGAACACCTCTGCTCAGTCCGCAAGCAGGACCCTGAGCTTGCTTGGAGTTGGTTGCCATTTCAACACTCCCCCCTGCTCTCATGCTCACATCTCTGTCCTGGGATTGCTGCAGTGTTCCAGTGAACATCAGCGCAAGCTCGAGGAACAGCATCTCATCTACCAATTAGGCACACTACAGCCTGCCGGACTGAACATTGAGTTCAATAATTTCGGAGCATGACGGGCCCCCCATTTTATTTTTATTTTTAGTTCTTTTTTCTTTTTTATGTGTTTATTTTATTTTAGTTTGTTTCTATTGTGCCTACCCATGGTTTTTTTCCATGTTTGTGCTTGGATCCAGGCTGTTCAGTTTTCTGTCCATTAACACTCTCTCTGCACTAACACTTTGCCTTTCAGCACACCATTAACATCCCATTTGTCTTTGCTTCATGACCCTCTGGTCAGCTATTCTGTGACCTTATCCAGAGGTCTTCTCTTTTGTTATCTCTTGCCCCACCCCCGCTTTACTTGCTTAAAACCTTTTACATTTCTAATATCTTCCAGTTCTGATGAAGGTTCACTGACCTGAAACGTTAACTCTGCTTCTGTCTCCACAGATGCTGCCAGACCTGTTGAGTATTTCCAACGTTTCTTGGTTGTGTTTCATCTTGACTTCTGCTCTATCTTTCTGCTCTTAGGCCCCTCTTTACTTATGCTTACCTGGTGGTATTGTAGATTTAGTTCACCTATTTCATAGATTTATCTAGATTAATCATTTGTCCTTGTATGTCCTTCTTCATCAGCACACCGAACTACAGTCCAATTAGCATATATATTCACATTAAACTGCAATTGCCATCCACTGGCTCACATAATTAAAACATCAAACTCCTTCTATTCCACTTGCACTGTTTCTCATCAGTTGTCCAACCTATTAACTTGGCATTGTCGTAAAATTTGGTAAAAATAACTTAATACTATATGCGAACAACAACTTGCATTTATATAGCACCTTTAAAGCAATAAAATGGCCCAAGGCCCTTCACAGGAGCGTTAAGACAACAGCAAGTTTCTGAAGACTGACATGTGCATCTGCTACTTGTAACCTCTATCCAGTTTGCAAAGTTTCTATGATTGACTACCCTCGATTTTCTGTCATTGGGGCAAGTTTTGCTTTCAGTTTGGTGATGTGTTGCTATGACTAAGGATGGAGCAGACTCCAATGTGTGCACTAGGCGAAGGGATGGACATGGTAAATAAGGTAGACCCTTTGCTTCTGTTGTTTGTCTTAAAAGAAACTTACAAGATTCTGAAGGGGATTGACAGGGTAAATGCTGGGGAATCTAGAACATGGTGGCACAGTCTCATGATAAGGGGCCAATCATTTAGGACTGAGATGAGGAGAAATTTCTTCACTCAGAGTTGTGAAACTTTGGAATTCTCTACCCCAGAGGGTAGTGGATGCTCCTTTGTTGAATATATTTAAGGCTGCGATAGACAGATTTTTGGTCTCCTCAGGCAATCAAGGGATATGGGGAGCGGACGGGACAGTGGAGTTGAAACCCAAGATCAGCCATGATCGTATTGAATGGCGGAGCAGGCTCAATGGGCCATATGGTCTACTCCTACTCATATTTCTTATGTTCTTACATTGTCTGCAGGCAGGTGGTTCACTGAGTTCTCAATAAGATTGACGGCAGGTCTGCCCCAAGATCTGAATGGCCCAAGAGAAAGCTGTTGGCGAGTCCAAGTCCTATTTACTCATCGGCCCCTGTGCTCGCTGACCTACAATGGTTCCCAGTCTGGCAAGGCCTTGAATTTTTAAATTCTCATCTTTGTTTTTAGATCCCTCCATGGCCTTGCCTATATTCCAAGGAGGTTGGAGTACAAGAATAAGGAAGTCTTACTACAACTGGACAGGGTTTTGATGACATCACACCGGGTGTACTGTGTACAGTTTTGGTCTCTTTACCGAAGAAAGGATATACTTGCCTTAGAGAGGGTGCAACAAAGATTCAGTAGATTGATTCCTAGGATGAGCAAGATGTCCATTGAGCAGAGATTGAATAGAATGGTTCAATATTCTCTGGAGTTTAGAAGAATGAGAGGTGATCTACAAGAATTCTTCGAGGATGTAACTAGTAGAGTTGATGAGGGGCAGCCTGTGGATGTGGTTTATTTGAACTTTCAGAAGGCTTTCGACAAAGTCCCACATAAGAGATTAACGTGTAAAATTAAAGCACATGGGATTGGGGGTAATGTATTGCGATGGATAGAAAATTGGTTGGCAGACGGGAAACAAAGAGCAGGGATAAATGGGTCTTTTTCCAATGGAATGGCCGGCAGTGACTAGTGGGGAACCGTAGGGATCGGTGCTGGAACCCCAGCTATTCACAATATACATTAATGATTTAGATGAGGGAACGAAATGTAATATCTCCAAATTTGCAGATGGCACAAAACTGGGTGGGAGGGTGAGTTGTGAGGAGGATGCAGAGAGGCTTCAGGATGATTTACACAAGTTGAGTGGGCTAATACATGGCAAATGCAGTGTAATGTGGATAAATGTGAGGTTATCCACTTTGGTAGCAAAAACAGGAAGGCAGATTATTATCTGAACGGCTATAAACTGAGAGAGGGGAATATGCAGCGAGACCTGGGTGTTCTCGTACACCAGTCGCTGAAGGTAAGCATGCAGGTGCAACAGGCGGTAAAAAAGGCAAATGGTATGTTGGCCTTCATAGCAAGAGGATTCAAGTACAGGAACAGGGATGTCTTGCTGCAATTATACAGGTGAGGTCACACCTGGAATATTGTGTGCAGTTTTGGTCTCCTTATCTGAGGAAGGATGTTCTTGCAATAGAGGGAGTGCAGCGAAGGTTTACCAGACTGATTCCTGGGATGGCAGGACTGAGGAGAGATTGAGTCAGTTAGGATTATCTTCGCTGGAGTTCAGAAGAGTGAGGGGGAATCTCATAGAAACCTATAAAATTCTAACACGACTTGACAGAGTAGATGTAGGAAGGATGTTCCCAATGGTGGGGGAGTCCAGAACCAGGGGTCATTGTTTAAGGATACGGGGTAAACCTTTCAGGACTGAGGTGAGGAGAAATTTCTTCACCCAGTGAATGGTGAGCCTGGGGAATTTGCTACCACAGAAAGCAGTTGAGGCCAAAACATTGTATGTTTTCAAGAAGGAGTTAGATATAGCTCTTGGGTCTAAAGGGATCAAAGGATATGGGCGAAAGCGGGAACAGGTTACTGAGTTGGGTGATCAGCCATGATCATAATGAATGGTGGAGCAGGCTCGAAGGGCCAAATGGCCTACTCCTGCTCCTATTTTCTATGTTTCTATGATCTCATTGAAACATCAGATTCTGAGAGGGCTTGACAGGGTAGATATGGGAGGCAGAAAATTAGTGAGTAACTCTGAAAGACAGAAACAAAGGTTAAAAGTGTGCAGCACAGGAATTTGGCAGTGTTAGAGGGTATTTATTTAAATGCAAGCAGTAGAGTAAATAAAGCCGATGAGCTGAGGGCACAGATAGACACGTGGCAACATGATATCATTGCTAGAACGGAAACTTGGCTTAAAGAGCAGCAAGAGTGGCAGCTCAATATCACTGGAAATAGAGTTTTCAGGTGGGATAGAGAGGGAGATAATAAAGGAGTTCTTTTGGGCCTCCTTATCTCGAGAGACAATGGATACGCGCCTGGAGGTGGTCAGTGGTTTGTGAAGCAGCGCCTGGAGTGGCTTTAAAGGCCAATTCTGGAGTGACAGGCTCTTCCACAGGTGCTGCAGAGAAATTTGTTTGTTGGGGCTGTTGCACAGTTGGCTCTCCCCTTGCGCCTCTGTCTTTTTTCCTGCCAACTACTAACCTTCGACTCGCCACAATTTAGCCCTGTCTTTATGGCTGCCCGCCAGCTCTGGCGAATGCTGGCAACTGACTCCCACGACTTGTGATCAATGTCACACGATTTCATGTCGCGTTTGCAGATGTCTTTATAACGGAGACATGGACGGCCGGTGGGTCTGATACCAGTGGCGAGCTCGCTGTACAATGTGTCTTTGGGGATCCTGCCATCTTCCATGCGGCTCACATGGCCAAGCCATAATAAAGGAGTGGGTGTAGCATTATTAGTTAAGGAATCGATAACAGCTGTGAGGAGGGATGATATGCTAAATGAATCATCAAATGATGCCATATGGGTGGAGCTCAGAAATAAAAAAGGGACAGCCACACTACTAGGAGTGTACTGCAGACTTCCAAATAGTGAGAGGGAGATAGAAGAACAAATATGTAGGCAAATTTATGAATGCAAAAACTATAAGGCAATAATAGTTGGGGATTTCAACTACTCCAATATCAACTGGGATACAAACAGTGTGAAGGGCACAGAGGGCACAAAACTCTTGAACTGCATTCAAGAGAACTTTTTTAGCCAGCACGTAACAAGTCCAACGAGAGGGGGCACAATTCTAGATTTAGTCTTCGATAATGAAGCTAGGCAAGTGGATGAAGTAACAGTGGGTGCCTATTTTGGAGATAGTGACCATAATACAGTTAGTTTTAGCATA
Organism: Heterodontus francisci; assembly: GCF_036365525.1. Classification (NCBI taxonomy): domain Eukaryota; kingdom Metazoa; phylum Chordata; class Chondrichthyes; order Heterodontiformes; family Heterodontidae; genus Heterodontus; species Heterodontus francisci. The sequence continues at coordinate 12,630,436 of NC_090375.1, read as the reverse complement.
ATCATGGAAAAGGCCAAAGATAAAACAGGAGTAAAAGTTCTAAATTTTACAAAACTGAGAGGTGACCTGACGAAAATGGACTGGATACAGCTACTTGAAGGAAAAATCAGTGGCAAACCAGTGGGAGGCATTCAAAAGCGAGATACTACAGGCACAGTGTAGGTATGTCCCCACAAAGATAAAGGGGACTACTGCCAAATCTAGAGCTTCCTGGTTATCTAGAAGTTTACAGGGTAAGTTAAAGCAGAAAAAGAAAGCTTATGACGATCACAAAAATTTTTAATGCTTTAGAAATGGGAAAATGGGATTAGGTAGACAGGTCAGGTGTTTTAATGCATCGGTGCAGACTCGATGGACCGAAGGGCCCCTTCTGCACTGTATTATTCTGTGATTCTGAGAAAGCCTAGAGGAGTATAGAAAGTGCAGGGGTGAAGTAAAAAAGGAAATTAGAAAAGCAAAGAGAGGGCATGAAAAATTATTGGCAGGTAAAATCAAGGAAAACCTGAAGATGTTTTATCTGTACATTGAGAGCAAAAGGATAACTAAAGAAAGGGTAGGGCCTATCAGAAGTGTACAAGCGAACTTAAGCATGGATGCAGAAGATGTGGGCAGGGTTCTTAATGAGTTTTTTGTTTCTATCTTCACAAAGGAGAGGGTTGATGTAGACATTGTAGTTAAAGAGGAGTGTGAAATATTAGATACAATAAGCATAATGAGAGAGGATATACTAGAGGGTCTGACATCCTTGAAAGTGGATAAATTGCCAGGGCCGGATGGAATGCATCCCAGGTTGTTAAAGGAAGCCAGGGAAGAAATAGCAGACGCGCTGAGGATCATCTTCAAATCCTCACTGGATGCTGGGGAGATGTCAGAGGATTGGAGGTCTGCGAACATTACACCATCGTTTAAAAAGGGTGTGAGGGATAGGGCAGTCAATCTGACCTCAGTGGTGGGTAACTTATTAGTATCAGTTCTGAGGGACAGGATAAACCGCCACCTAAAAAGGCACAGATTAATCAGGGATAGTCAACATGGATTTACTTATTTAGAGATACAGCACTGAAACAGGCCCTTTGGCCCACCATCAACCACCCATTCATACTAATCCCATATTCCCTACCACATCCCCTATATTCCCCTACCTATACTAGGGGTGATTTACCTATCAACCTGCAAGTCTTTGGCTGTGGGAGGAAACCAAAGCACCCGGCGAAGACCCACGCAGTCACAGGGAGAACTTGCAAACTCCACACAGGCAGTACCCAGAATTGAACCCATGTCGCTGGAGCTGTGAGGCTGCAGTGCTAACCACTGCGCCACTGTGCCGCCCTTAAGGGAAGGTCATGTCTTACTAACGTAATTGAATTTTTTGATAAAGTAACAAGAAGGATTGATGAGGGTAGTGCAGTGGATGTGGTCTATATGGATTTTGTAAGGAATTTGACAAGGACCCACATGGCAGAATGGTCAGTAAAATGAAAGCCCATGGGATACAGGGGAGTGTGGCAGGTTGGATCCAGAATTGGCTCAGTGACAGGAAACAAAGGGTAGTAGTTGACGGATGTTTTTGCGAATGGAAAGCAGTTTCCAGTGGCGTTCTACAGGGCTCAGTGTTGGGTCCCTTCTGTTTGTGATATATATTAATGATTTGGACTTAAATGTGGGAGACATGATTGGGAAATTTTCTGATGACACAAAAATTGGCCATGTAATTGATAGTGAAGAGGATAGCTGTAGACTCCAGAATGATGTCAATGGTTTGGTTGTGGGTGGAAAAGTGGCAAATGGAATTTAATCCAGACAAGTGTGAGGTTATGCATTTGGGGAGGGCAAACAAAGCGAGGGAATATACAATAAGTGGGAGGATATTGAGAGGTGTAGAAGAAGTGAGAGACCTTGGAGGGCATGTCCACAGGTCCCTGAAGGTGGCAGGGCAGATAGATAGAGTGGTGAAGAAGGCATATGGAATTGGCCGTGGTATGGAATACAAAAGCAGGGATGTAATGCTGAAACTGTATAAAATGCTGGTTAGGCCGCAGCTGGAGTATTGCAGTTCTGGTCACCACATTACAGGAAGGACATAATTGCTCTCGAGAGAGTGCAGAGGTCATTTACAAGAATGTTGCCAGGGCTTGAAAGTTGCAGCTATGAGGAAAGTTTGGATGGGCTAGGGTTGTTTTCCTTGGAACAAAGGAGGCTGAGGGGTGACTTAATTGAGGTGTACAAAATTATGAGGGCCTAGATTGAGTAAACGGGAAGGACCTGTTTCCCCAGCGGAAAGGTCAATTACCAGGGCGCACAGATTTAAGGTGATGGGTAGAAGGATTAGAGGGGACATGAGGAAAACCTTTTTCACCCAGAGGGTGGTGGGTGCCTGGAATTCACTGCCTGAAAGGGTAGTTGGGGCAGAAACCCTCAATTCATTCAAAAGGAGTCTGGATATGCACCTCAAGTGCCGTAATCTACAGGGCTACGGACCAAATGCTGGAATGTGGGAATAGACTGGGTGGATCATTTTTTGGCCGGCACAGATACAGATGGGCCAAGTGGCCTCTTTCTGTGGCGTAGCCTTCTTTGATTCTATGATTGAAAGTTAGTTTTACCCTTGATTGACCTTTATAATTTTGAGATTTAAAAAAACTCTGACTTGTATCTATATTAACCTGAAAACGTCATGACTTCTCCTTTGTGAGTGGTCTGTCAGTATGGTGTCCTGTTCAGTTTGATAGTCCAGCACGTTTTGTACAGTGAGTGAGCAGGGGGAGGGAAATTGGTAGCTTGTTGTTATGTTGCATACTGCAGCTGAAATATTCAGTCTTCAACCTGCCCTGATGTGTTTCCCATAGAGTGAATGTGTGTCTTGGTGTATAAGTGTCCTTCGGATTTTATTTTCTATCAAGAGATTTGATGGAGGTGTTTAAAATCATGAAGTGTTTAAATAGAGTAAATTAAGAGAACCTGGTTCCACTGACTGGATAACCAGAGGACACAGATTTATTGAGCAGCTACCTGTAGGAAAGTCTACATCAGACCAATGGAAGTCATTCAAAGGGGAAGTAGTGAGAGTTCAGAGCCAACATGTACCCCTTAAGGTGAAGGGTAGGACCAACAAGTCCAGGGAACCCTAGATGTCAAGGGCTATAGAGGATTGGATCAGGAAAAAAAAGAGGCTTATGGCAGATTCAGAACGCTGAAAACAGCGGAGGCCCGAGAGGAGTATAGAAAGTGTAGGGGGCTACTTAAAAAAGTAATTAGGAGAGCCAAGAGGGGACATGAAAAAAGACTGGCGGGCAAGATAAAGAAAAATCCGGAGGTGTTTTATAAGTATATTAAGGGCAAGAGCATAACCAGGGAAAAAATAGGGCCCATTAGGGACCAAAGTGACAATCTGTATGTGGAGCCGGAGGACATAGGTGAGGTTTTAAATGATTACTTTTCATCTGTGTTCACTATGGAGAAGGACGATGTAGGTTTAGAGATCAGGGACTGGGGTTGTGATACACTCGAACATATTAGCATTGAAAGGGAGGAAATATTAGCTGTTTTAGCAGGCTTAAAAGCAGATAAATCCCCAGGCCCAGATAAGATGTATCCCAGGCTGTTATGTGAGGCAAGGGAGGAGATAGCAGGGGCTCTGACACAAATTTTCGAACCTCTCTGGCCAGAGGAGAGGCACCAGAGGACTGGAGGACAGCAAATGTGGTACATTATTCAAGAAGGGTAGCAGGGATAAACCAGGTAATTACAGGGCAGTGAGTCTAACATCAGTGGTAGGGTAAGTATTGGAAAGAATTCTGAGGGACAGGATTAATCTCCACTTGGAGAGGCAGAGATTAATCAGGGATAGTCAGCATGGTTTTGTCAGGGGAGGATCGTGTCTAACAAACCTGATTGAATTTTTCCAGGAGGTGATTAGATGTGTAGATGAGGGTAAAGCAGTTGATGTAGTCTACATGGACTTCAGTAAGGCTTTTGAGAAGGTCCCCCATGTGAGATTAGTTAAGAAGGTAAGAGCCCATGGGATCCAGGGCAATTTGGCAAATTGGATCCAAAATTGGCTTAGTGGCAGGAGGCAGAGGGCGATGGCCAAGGGCTGTTTTTGTGAGTGGAAGCTTGTGATCAGTGGTGTACCACAGGGATCGGTGCTGGGTCCCTTGTTGTTTGTAGTGTACATGAATGATTTAGACGTGAATATAGGAGGTATGATCAGTAAGTTCACAGATGACATGAGAATTGGTGGTGTCGTAAATAGTGAGGAGGAAGCCTTAGATTACAGGACGATATAGATGGGCTGGTAAGATGGGCGGAGCAGTGGCAAATGGAATTTAATCCTGAGAAGTGTGAGGTGATGCATTTTGGGAGGACTAACAAGGCAAGGGAATATACAATGGATGGTAGATCCCTCGGAAGTACAGAGGGTCAGAGGGAGGTTGGTGTACTTGTCCATAGATCACTGAAGGCAGCAGCACAGGTAGATAAGGTGGTTAGGAAGGCATATGGGATACTTGCCTTCATTAGCCGAGGCATAGAATATAAGAGCAGGGAGGTCATGATGGAGCTGTATAAAATGCTAGTTAGGCCACAGCTGGAGTACGGTGTACAGTTCTGGTCACCACACTATAGGAAGGATGAGATTTCACTGGAGAGGGTGCAGAGGAGATTAACCAGGATGTTGCCTGGGCTGGAGCATTTCAGCTATGAAGAGAGACTGGATAGGCTAGAGTTGTTTTCCTTAGAGCAGTGAAGGCTGAGGGGGGACCTGATTGAGGTATACAAAATTATCAGGGGCATTGATAGGTTAGGTAGGAAGAAACTTTTTCCCTTGACGGAGGGACCAACAACCAGGGGGCATAGATTTAAGGTAAGGGGCAGGAGGTTTAGAGGAGATGTGAGGAAAAATGTTTTCACCCAGAGGGTGGTTGGAATCTGGAACACACTACTTGAAGGAGTGGTAGAGGCAGGAACCCTCACAACATTTAAGAAGTATTCAGATGAGCACTTGAAACGCCATAGCATACAAGGCTATGGGCCAAGTGCTGGAAAATGTGATTAGAATAGATAGGTGCTTGATGGCCGGCACAGACACATTGGGCCGAAGGGCCTGTTTCTGTGCTGTATAACTCTATGACTCTATGATGGGCTGAATAGCCTCCTTCTGTGCCATAATTTTTCCATGGTTCTAATGTGTTGACTTCACTCAGTTTCACGGCTCAAAGGTACCAATTCCTGCCTCACCAATGTTAGGATAATATCTAACTGCCTTCAACCTGATTAATGTTAAACAATATCTGGTATCCAATGGTAACATTTGCCTAACAGATCTTATATTTGACACATGGGACTACATAAGCATTTTCCACCTTCGATGTTTGTTGAGCTTTTACACACTGCAACAAAACACTGGAAAGTTCCATTTGGCGAGGTGAGTTAAACCTCCTAGTTTGTGAAATATAATAACACACAACATTTATTTACACCTTTAATGTAGTAAAATGTCCCAAGGTGCTTCACAGGAGCAATTATCGGACAGAATTTGACACTGACTCACAAAAGGAGATGTTAGGAACCAAAAGCTTCGTTAAAGAGGTAGGTTTTTGCGGAGGAGAGAGAGAGATGGAGAGGTGGAGAGATTTAGGGAGCGAATTCCGAGCTGAGGGTCCAGGCAGCGGAAGGCACGGCCGCCAGTGGTGGAGAGTTGGAAATCGGGAAGGGCTCAGGAGGCCCGGATTGGAGGAGTTCAGAGATCTCTTAGGATTTACTGGGGAGGGGGGGGGTTGGAAAAACAACCGTCGCTCAGTTTATTTTTGTTTTGTTGCAAAATACTTGACTTGTAAATGATCGCAACAGAGAGAGCTTGAGATCTCCCTGCTTTAGGCAAAGCAAGAATGGATAATTTCCGGCTGCACAGAATTGCAGGCTGATGTGAGAGCTGGATGAACTGCTGAAGCAGCTCAAAGATGAGGTAGACGCTTGGTGAACCCGATGGAGCTCAGTGCAATGTTTTCACTTTCCAGTCGAGCACAGCATTGCCAAAGATGACGGCCGATATAGAGCTCTGTGCCCTTTTAAGTGAAACAGGAGCCGATCTCTAATCATGGTAATGGAAAATAAATTAGAAGGAGAACCTTTTATCTCATGCACGAACTGATAACATAATAGCTGCAGACTGCTTTTAAATAATTAATCCCCACCAAAACAGTGCATTGCAATTTTAGTAAGATGAGGGCTGTATTTTTAAATCCCGCTAGGGTGGGAGCGGGGACAAGCGCGATTTAAAGATCACGTTCCAGAGATTGGCACCAGATCGCCTACCGAATGTGACGCATTTTTAAAGGGGCGCCAGGAGGCAGTGAACGGCAATCCCGCTGCCTCCAATTGAGTGCCTGTTGAGTTCATCGAGGAGTTTATTAAACTGCTGCTGACAAGCCTGTTATAATTTTTGAAGGTAGGGAACAGGGTGAACACCATGTGGGGAACATGACAGAGTGTGCAAGTTGTGAACACTGTGGAGGGCCACGAAGGCTATGGGAAGGGCTGTTTAAGATAATGATTAAAATGAAGCTCGGCAGTTTCAAAAGTGCCACAGAGCAGCCATAGCTGGAGCTGTAAGACTTGCTCTTCTCAGTGGTGAGTAGGAGGAATCTGGAGAGGGATGTGAGGCTGCTGGCATCACTTGGGCAGCTGGGGTTGGCACGGGAAGGCCTGGTGAATGCACAAGGCCCAGGTGACGGAGCTCAGATGGGAACATCCCTGACAGGATGAGCTGCCGCAGATGCAACCTCCTGGACAGGAGAAGGCCAGAGGAGCTGAATGGGGGGACTTCAAGGGGAAGAAGGCGCTACTCAAGACATCAAGTCTACCGCCCAAGAGTCATATACCTGCAAATGACAGCACCAGTGCTGTAGGAGGCTACGCCTATCCAGACAGATGGTCTCGGGTCTGTGTGCTCTGATCCACAATGGCCTGAGGCCTCACGTCCCCCATGACAGTCCTTTATCAGTAGCCATCAAGGTCACCGTTGCCCTGCGTTTCTATGCAACCGGCTCATTCCAGGGATCAGCTGTGGACCAAGGTGGCATCTCTCAGTCGGCAGCTCATCACACCTGTCAGGCAGGTCACAGATGCCTTATTCAAGAGGGTGGGGGAGCGGGAGGCGGCTACATCCATTTTGTCACAGATGGGCCTGGGCAGGTACAGACAGCATTGTGTTTTGCCGCCATCGCTGGATTCCCCCAGGTGCAGAGCATCATCAATTGCGTCCATGTGGCCACCAAGGCACCCAGTGACCAGCCAGTGAGACCCATTAACAGGAAGGGCTTCCACTCCCTCAACATCCAACCACAATAAGAGCTTCCTCTATGTGTGCGCTCTCTTTCCTGGCAACAGCCATGATCCTTCATCCTCCGCCATTCCAGGCTGATTGGATCTTCACTCCATTTTCCAAAGTGCATGGATGGATCCAAGGGGGCAAGGGAAATCCCTTGAAGAGATTGCTACTGACCTCTCCATGGGAGCCCCAGACAGAGGCATAGAGGCAATACAACCAATGTTACCTGCTCAACAGGACAACCATTGAGCAGGACATCAGGTTTCTGAAGATGTGATCCTGGTGCCTGGATCGGTTGGGTGGTGCCCTCCAATACCGTCCTGTAAGGGTCTCAGTCATTGTGGTGGTCTGCTGCGTTCTCTGCAACAGGGCCCTCCAGAAAAGTGTGGACCATGGACAATGAGGCCCTAGAAGGAGACACCTCATTGGAGGAGGAGCATGAGGTATGAAAGGAGGAATTGGAGGCCGAGGAAGATGATGTTGAACAGAGAGGTACCCTTGCTGCATGACTGGGAAGAAGACCTCCCTTCTCTCCCTCACGGCCTCCAGTATTAGATCCAGGTCGGCATCAATGAAGTGCGGGTCTGCTCCGCCCCTAGTGCCAGGCCTTCCGCTCCCCTGTGACATCTCGCTTCCCTCTGGTGCAGTGGAAGGCAGATCTCTCCCTCAGGACAACCTGCAGCTTCAGTAATGCCTGCCATGGGGAGTCTACAAAAGACCCACACTTGATCTGACCCACCTCTTTCCCACCCCCACTCTCTCTAAGTGGACAGGAAACCCACCTCCATACCAATTAAGGGCTTCCCTGTTTGAAAATCTGAATCTGAATCGGTTTCCCACTGGAGGTAGGTTTCTGACCCAAAACCTGACCCGGATCCCGTTTCCTGCTTCTGTAATGAAAATCCAGCCCATGATTTTTGCAACAAAGTGGGAGTGCAATGAAACATTACGTCACATAGGTTCTTTTATTTAACTGCTGCTGCTCATAATGACAAGTCTCCCTTGAATAATTAAATAGCAAGAGCTATAAATAGAGACCAGGACAGGTTAGGGTGTGTGCCCCAAGTTAATGTTCTTTATTCAAACGCATAAGTATAAGAAACAAACTGAATGAATGGGTGCAAATTCAAATTCAACTTGGGGCGGGGTGCGGGGTGTGGGGTGTGTGGGTATGATATGATAGCCATTACTGAGATATAGTTGCAAGATGGTCAGGACCGAAAACGGAATATAACAGGTTATAAGGTCACAGGAAGGATAAGGAAACTGGGAGAGGTGGAGCTTTAATGATTAAAGATTAAATTACTGTTATGATAAGAGAACGGGCCTGTACTCTTGAGAGTTTAGAAGAATGGGAGATGACCTTATTGAAACTTATATGATTCTGAGGGGGCTTGATGGGATAAATGCCGAAAGGTTGTTTCCCTTGGATGCGGAATCTAGGAGTAGGGACCACACGCTCAGGATAAGGGGCCGGCTATTCAGGACTGGGATGAGGACAAATTTCTTCACTCAGAGGGTTGTGAATCTTTGGAATTCTCTGCTCCAGAGGCTCGTGGATGCTCAATCATTGAGTATGTTCAAGATTGAGATCAACAGAATTTGGATTCCATTGGGATCAGGAAGTGGAGTTGAGGTCGAGAATCGGCCATGATCTTATTAGAACATAGAACATAGAACAGTACAGCACAGTACAGGACCTTTGGCCCACAATGTTGTGCCGAACCTTTAACCTACTCTAAGATCAAACTAACTACCTACCCTTCATTCTACTATCATCCATGTACCTATCCAAGAGTCACTTAAATGTCCCTAATGTATCTGCTTCTACTACCACCGCTGGCAGCGCATTCCACGCACCCACCACTCTCTGTGTAAAGAACCTACCTCTGACATCTCCCCGAAACCTTCCTCCAATCACCTTAAAATTATGCCCCCTGGTGATAGCCCTTTCCGCCCTGGGAAAAAGTCTCTGACTATCCACTCTATCTATGCCTCTCATCATCTTGTACCCCTCTATCAAGTCACCTCTCATCCTTCTTCGCTCCAATGAGAAAAGCCCCAGCTCCCTCAATCTTTCTTCGTAGGACATGCCCTCCAGTCCAGGCAGCATCCTGGTAAATCTCCTCTGCACCCTCTCTAAAGCTTTCACATCCTTCCTATAATGAGGCGACCAGAACTGAACACAATATTCCAAGTGTGATCGAACCAGGGCCTCTTAGAGCTGCAGCATAACCTCGCGGCTCTTAAACTCAATCCCCCTGTTAATGAAAGCCAACACACCATACGCCTTCTTAACAACCCTATCAACTTGGGTGGCAACTTTGAGCGATCTATGGACATGGACCCCAAGATCCCTCTGTTCCTCCACACTACCAAGAATCCTGTCTTTAAGCCTGTATTGAATGGCAGTATAGGCGGAGGGGCCGAATGGCCTACTCCTGCTCCTATCTCTTATGTTCAAAGTGATCTGGGAGCAGATTGCTTTGTGGATTGAGTGCTAAGCTGGGAATTTGGTGCAGGTGGGTTCTCTCTCATGTATTTTTCACGGTGTAATTAGTAACTAATTAATTAATCAAATAATTAAATAAGGTTAGACAGTCATGGCAGGGATGGTGTAGTGCTTTGGAACATATTTCAATCCTCCACAACCATATCTGTGGTAAGTTTCTGCAGCTTGAGCAACTTCAGCTCCGAGTTGCAGACCTTGCTGGGCATCAGGGAGGGGGAGAGTTATCTGGACACTGTTCCAGGAGGCAGTCACACCCCTTGGGTTAAGTTGAACTTTATTGTTGGTCAATGGTCAGGGACAGGAGGGTGTGACTGTGAGTCAGGCAGGTATGGGGATCCTGCATGTTGTGATGGAGGAGCCTCAGCCCTTGACTTTGGGTAGGTACGAGGTGCTTGCTGCGTATGTGAACAAGAGCAAGGACTGTCAGGTGGCTGAGCAAACTGACCATGGCCCTTTGGTGCAGGATGTTATTCAAGTGGGGGGCAGCAAAAAGGAATGTGGTAGTGATATGCGACAGTATAGGAGGGGGGATGGATACAGTTCTCTGCAGCTGCGACTGGGAGCTCCAAAGGTTGCATTGCCCACCAGTGCCTGTGCCAAGCACATTTCCATGGGAATGGAGATGAATTTGGAGTGGGGAGGAGGAGGATCCAGTTGTCATGGTCCACATAGGAATCAGCGACATAGGTAGACCTAGGAATGACATTCTGCTGAGAGAGTTTGAGGGCTTGAGACAGAACCACAAAGCTAATCATCTGTGGATTGTTACCTGAGCTTCCTGAGTGTTGTTGGAGCTACTCATCCAGGTAAGTGGAGAGTATTCCATCGCACTCCTGACTTGTGCCTTGTAGATGGTGGACAGGCTTTAATAACCATGGATGTATCCATTTCGGCAGAGCCTCCGGGGAAGAAGTATACACGATTGAAGATGAGATGCCACAATGCATGAAGACTGTGCCGAGAGGAAGATGTTACTATAAAGAGTCAGCTGAAGACATGAATCTGAGACACATCTTCTTTTCCATCTTGTCATTTGGAGCAGCTGGGCTGCTGCTCTTCATGTATTTCCATGCCTGGATTGAAGTACAGCCTATAGGTTAGTCAATGGTCATTTGGTCTTTTCACAATTGTAAGGTGCCAGTTGCAACCTAAACTTGGTGAAGAGGCGAGGGGGGAGTTTTCATTTTTAAAAATGTCTCAGTGGCTGATTTCCCCTTAACTATTGTTAACTTAGTTAATTTTGTGTCAAAAATTCAATACGTATGATGTTACCCTTAACCAACAGTCTGTATCTGAAGTAATAACTCATCTTATCTCCAATGCTTGAGTTTGCCTTAATCCCCTAACAGGACCTTCTTGCACATACCACTGGACTCCCAGTGGGCCATAACCATGGGGAGGAGGAGGGAGATTCAAATGTGGCTCCCCACAGCCTCAAAATCAGTCACCCAAATGGCGAAATTTACCCCAGTGTGTTAGAAAGTAAAACATTTGCTGGGCCTATGGGGACAGAAGAAGGGTAGAGTGAGAATAAAGAGTCAGCACAGTCATGATGGGCTGAATGGCCACCTTCTTTGCCATATATTTCTATGATCAAGGGGGAGTTGCTTTAATATTTGTCAGTTTTAGCGCTGTGGGAATCATGGACTGTGTGAGTAAAACACTTCAAAAGTAGGAAAATAAATTTTAACAAGCGTCTTTTTGCATCTGAGATTTGTGTGCGGGTCTATAATTTTGGACGTAATGCATATTGTTTAAGTCTATCTTTGTGGAAAGTATGGTATATATAAAATACCCTTTTATGATCTTGACACACTTGTGGCTTTGCCCCTTGTATTATGGTCATTGCCACCTGTTTAGCAGATATGGTCTCACAGTGGTAGCTGCAGAGTCACCTCTCTAATTCTCTTGAAGCAATAATTGACATAACTGCTTTTTGGTTTAAGAGCCAGGAGCTCTGCACTATGTCTCATTGGTGATTATTTGGTTATAGCTTCTCTCCTCTCCAATCTCCAATGTTTAAGGAGCTTCAGTGATCTTAAAATAAAGGGAAAGCCTTGAATTATATCACGGCTTTCACAACCTTAGGATGTCTCAAAGCACTTTACAGCCAATGAAGAACTTTTGAAGTGTAGTTGCTGTTGTCATGTAAGAAACACAGCAGACATTTTGTACACAGCAAGATCCCAAAAACAACAATGTGATAATGACCAGGTCATCCGTTTTAGTGATTTGGTCGAGGGATGAATATTGTCCAGGACACCAGGGAGAAATCGTCTGCCCTTCTTCAAAATACATCCTTTTACATCCCCAAACGGTCAGACACAGCCACAGTAGCTCCAACAGTGCAGCACACCCTCCTTACTGCACTGGGAGTGTCAGCCTAGATAATGTGCTCAAGTCCATGGAGTGGGACTACCCACAGCCGGTGCCTTGGATTATAGTTCCGTTAACTTTTACTAGCAATTAATTCGACATGCATTTCTACATACTACATAACACATAATGACAAAGTAATTCAATATGTGTGAAAAGCCTTGATTGTTTTTGAGGGACATAAGGTGCTATAGAAATGAAAGTATGCCTTCTTGACTTCCACAGTTTCCCTCCCTTCCTGCAGACAGATGATTTACGGTGCCAGTCATGTTCTGCTGCGTCATGCATAACTACCACTAGAAGCTTCAAGAAGGGCTTCTCCCCACCTCCCCTTGAACTGCAAATTCTAAATAAGGAACAATTCTCTCTCGACACTGCTGCATAGTCAGAAAGCTGTTTTCAGACTGGAGGATGGTGGATAGCAGTGTTCCCTAAGGTTCAGTGCTAGAACCACTGCTTTTTATGATGTATATAAATGACTTGGATATCAGAATACAGAGTAAAATTTCAAAATTTGTCGATGATACCAAACTTGGAGATGTGGCAGATAGAATGGTGCCAATCAACTGCAACAGGACATAGATAGGCTAGCAGACAAGTGGCAGATGGAATTAAATAAAGAGAAATGTGAGGTGATGCATTTCAGCAGAAGGGATAGGGAGAGGCAATATAGACTAAATGGTACAGATCTAAAGAGTGTACAGGGACAGAGGAACATGGGGGTTCATGTGCATGGATTTTTGAAGGTGGCAGGTCAGATTGAGAGAGTAGCTACCAAGGCATATGGGATCTTGGACTTCATAAATAGAGGAATTTCATACAAAAGCATGGAGGTTATGCTGAACCTTTATACTGTTTGGTTAAGCCACAACTAAAGTGTTCTGTCCAGTTCTGATCACCACACTTTAGGAATGATGTGAGGGTCCTTGAGAGAGTACAGAGGAGATTTACCAGAATGGTTCCCGGGATGAGGGATTTTAGCTACAAGGTTAGGTTGGCGAAACTGGGATTGTTCTCCTTGGAGCAAAGGGGATTGAGGGGAGATTGAGCAGTCTTGCACTAGAATGAGAAAGACAGTAATAGACTTCGAGAAGACATAGGCTGGTGGAATGGGCAGGTGCATGATAGATGAAATCCCCACAGAAAAGTGTGAAGTGATTGATTTTGGTAGGAAGAATAACAAGTTAAATGGTACAATTTTAAAGGAATGCATGAGCGGAGAGATCTGGGGGCGTTTGTGCACAAATCTTTGAAGATGGCAGGGCAGGTTAACAAAGCTGTTAATAAACCATACGGGTTTCTGAACTTGATAAATAGAGGCATAGAGTACAAAACACAGGAAGTTGTGCTATCCTTATATAAAACACTAGCTCAGCCCCAGTTGGAGTATTGTATCGAGTTTTGGGCACCACACTTTGGGAAGGGCATCAAGGCTTTGGAGAGGGTACAGAAAAGGTTTACTAGAATGGTTCAAGAGATGAGGGATTTCAGGCTAGACTGGAGAAGCTCAGAAAAGAGAAGGTTGAGGAGATTTGATAGAAGTGTTTAAAATCATGAAGGGTTTAGAGCAAGTAAATAAAGAGAAACTATTTCCAACAGCTGAAGGGTTGATAATCAAATAGCACAGATTTAAGCTAATTGGTAAAAGAGCCAGGGTGACATGAGGAAAAACCTTCTACATAATGAATGGTTAGGATTCAGAATGAACTGCCTGTTAGGGTGCTGGATACAGATTGAAAAGTAGCCTTCAAGAAAAATCTGGAAGAGGACTTGAAGGAGAAAATAAATTGCCGGGATGCGGGGAGTGAGACTAGCTGGATTGCTCTTCAAAAGAGCTGGCGCAGACTTGATGGGCTGAATAGCCTTCTCCTGTGCTGAACAGTTCTATGATAAAGCAAACAGCACCTTGCTCATACTGGAGCTGGTAACTGATTGAGTTGCAAGAAAAGCACTGAGTAACAATTATCAGAAATGTTTTAAGTCATGTTTCATATTTGTACAACCACCGGTGGAGGAGTTGAGGGTCATGGGATGATTTCATGCTACTTTTGCCTTCCTGAAGCAGCACAATGGTAGAAACATAACAAGAGTCTGCTGAGTACCTCCCTACTCCTGCAAACATTGCAGAGTTCAGCTTGGGTATCCATCCCACACAGCAGTTTGGACTTACCTCATAATTAGGCTTTTCCTGCATGACAAATGCAGTGTTATTGCAGCCTTGTGGCTCTACATTTTTTCTTGGAAAAGTGCACTGACCAAATCCTCATGTTGCTTTAATAAAATTCAAAAAGATCTCCGTAGCCAGTTCCTACATTGCTCCAGCAGCCATCACACCTCGAAAAGAAATTCATTGCCCATTGCCTGTAATACACTTTGGGATGCCCTGAGGTCGTGAACGACGGTGACATTAATGCTAATCTATCTTTTTTGTGAAATATTTTGGATTTATTGCTTACAGTGCTATTGAAACATTCCACACTGAGATTAATTGCAACATATTTATTCAATGTTCTGTGTTTGCATGCAAAATAAAAATGGTGGGATTCTTAGGTTGACATTCTTGAGCAACAACATGTCAGACAGGTCTGGTAAACATATGTTAGAAAGAACGAGTAGATGTTTTAGTTGTCCAGGTGTATTACAAAGCAGCTACATTTTTGTGCATTCTCTAGCGGTAAATGCAAGACCACAAGACTCAAAACAGGGGAAGTTCCCTTTTGCTTTTAGTAACCTTTAAATATGATGAGTGTTTTATTCATGATAGTCATTGATAAGTGTCTGGTGGGAAAGATAAAATAATTATCTGAAGTAGAAATAGTATCGGATACTATAGGAGCAATCTTGGGTTTGTGCGTGCATGTGTTTTGATCTTTACTTTTGTACGGGTTCTCCTTTATTAGTAAAGAGTTGTCTTTATGTGGTGATTTTAGGAAACACCTTTTCACACAAAGGGTAGTGGAAATCTGAAACTTTCTCTCCCAAAAAGCTGTTGAGGCGGTGGAGGGGTGGGAGGGGAGTAGGGTGAGGGAGGTGGGCGGAGTGTCAATTGAAATTCTCAAAAATGAGGTTGACAGACTTTTGCTGAAAATAGAGACATTTTGTCGAAGCTTTTCATCTTGCGCTCATCAGGACAATCCACAAGAATACCAATGTAAGGGAAAACAACAACTTTACACCGTATGAGAAGAGAGTGCTGATTGGTTGGCAAGTGAACTCTGATTGGTAGAGGCGTTGCCATGGAGCATGCACCAGTTTATGGTGACTGACAGTTAACTGCCAAGCTTTGTTTGAAATTTAAACCAGACGGCTTGACTCTGCTTGACCAAGGAATGAACCAGCGAATGGCTGTCACTTATTTTGTTTAGCTGGAACAGGTGCAATGCGTGTTCTGTCTGCAAGGAACAGGGCCCTGTGTATTAATATATGTAGCTTCCAGTACATGCAAATGCGCCACACTGCGAGCCCTACTGACAGTCTTAAATTGGTTGTCAGCATAATTCCTAGCACACTGAGGATTATTTAGCAAATGTTGCCCAATTGCAGAATCACATCTAATGTTGGACTAAAAACAAAAATTACTGAAAATACTCAACAGGTCTGGCATCATCTGTGGAGAGAGAAGCAGAGTTAATGTTTTAAGTCAGTGATCTTTTATCACAACTAATGTTGGACACCGTGTTTTGAGTTTTGCAAGCACGGGCTGGTTGGGTACGGCCTGTACCTTACCCTTTGCGAACAGCGGAAGGACATGTTGTTTGATACGATCCTCCAGTCTTTGGGACGTACGGCCTATATTCCTAGCATCACACTGGCACTGAAATTCATATATTAGATTATTCATTTGTGTGATAGGCAGGACGTCTTTTTGGCTTGATGGCAGCATCCTGTTAGTGGTGAACACCACACGTGTTGTAACTGCATAGTAGCAGCGTGAAACAGCTAGCTTCACCTGTTGATCAAATTTTTAGGATACATTACCCTTCCGGGGTAATCTGAGGTAGACTGGGCACTTTTCAGGGCCGAAAATGATGGCCTTAGGCCCGTTCATAAGTTGGCGGAAAGACTGGAGGATCGTATCAAACAACATGTCCCTTCTGCTGTTCGCAACGGGCAAGGTACAGGCCGCATCCAACCAGCCCGTGCTTGCAAAACTCAAAACACAGTGCCCAACATTAGATGCGATTCCGCAATTGGACAACATTTGCTAAATAATCCTCAGTGTTCTAGGAATTACGCTGACAACCAATTTAAGACTGTCAGTCGGGCTCGCAGTGTGGCACATTTGCACGTACTGGAAGCTACATATATTAATACACAGGGCCCTGTTCTTTGCAGGCAGAAAGAACATGTACACACATTGCGCCTGTTTCAGCTGAACAAAATAAGTGACAGCCATTCGCTGGTTCATTCCTCAGGACAATGCCTTGACCAATCAGAGTCAAGCTGCCTGGTTTAAATTTCAAACAAAGCTTGGCAGTTAACAGTCAGTCACTATAAACTGATGCATTCTCCATGGCAACGCCTTTACCAATCAGCACTCTCTTCTCATACAGTATAAATTTGTTGCTTTCCCTTATATTGGTATTCTTGCGAATTGTCCCAATGAGTGCAAGATGAAAAGCTTCGACAACATGTCTCTAATTTCAGCAATACTTAAGTTCTGTACTACCGAACAACTACTTGATAGATTTTTGTTGGATAAGTGTATTAAGGGTTACAGAACCAAGATTGGTAGAAGGAGTTACGATACAGATCAGCCATGATTTAACTAAGTGCGAGAACAGGCTTGAGGGGCTCCTGTTCTTAAAGAAGTCTTTTTCAGCTCAACACATTTTTTTCCCAAAATATATTTATATTTATTATGCAGGCAAATGTGGCAACCATTCTGCACCTGCAACATGCCACAAACAGCAATAAGCTGAATAACCAATCAACAAAGTAGAAATTCATCCTTCCTGCGTCTATTTTGCTGCTGTTGTTACGACTGACCGCTCCTGTCAAAGTTCCCAATCAAAATATACGATTCTGATTGTGGTGGGAGAAATGCACTGTTAATTCAATCCCGTCTCTCCAAAGATTACCAAACATATCATTTTAAACTTTCCAAATTAAAGAAAGACTCAGCCAAATTGTACCATTTATTAACCCCCAAATGAGGCTAACCAAACTAGGTGTCTTTAAGTCAACAAATTAGCTGTTTAATTAGAAAAACTAAATTCTTAAACACTGCAAATATATAAACAACATTTAAAATAGAAAAAAATAGAGTCCTTGCAAATTTACGCTCCTGCTGGATGTGAAACAGTCCAAGGTTGCTTGAAGTCCTCACAGCCGTCCAATGGGAGAAAATGTTCTTCAACAGTAGAACAGTCAAAGTCTAATACAGAAGTTGAAATTGTTGCTTTCCTTCTCCAGCGATGAAATTCTACAACTAGCATCTTGCAAACACTTTTTAATGAATCAATTTGGCTTTAGAAATTTTGAGGGATAAAAGATTGTCAGAGTCTAACTTCCCCTCCTTCACTTTAAATTATCAGAGATCTCTGTTTTGGCTTGACATTTTAGAATTTTGAGAGGGAATAATAAATAGACTAAATTCTCTGCCTTCATTTAAATGGTCTGAGAACACTCCTTTCAAGTACTAACACACAGCTGTCTGTCTGTTTCTCTGTTAGAACAGGCTATGTTTCCACTATAAGCCAGTTCAAAATTAAATTGTAACAAATGTATCTCTCGATGCTTGGTCCGAATGTTTGCATCCAAGGCAACGAGAATGCACCGCTTGAATTGTAGTCTCTAAATGGCTACATCCTGGGACAACGAAAATGCATTGTTTGACTCAGCTTCTAGAGCCTGCTGCCTTATAGCAATATGGCTCCTTTTCCCAGCCTTAAAAGCACACCGCATTCTTCCCAAAATAAAACTACAGGATCATAACACTGTGAACTGGCCTAAAAGGGATTAATTTGGAAGCACAGCATCCTGTGCCCTAAAGACCCTCTGGAAAAACAGGGTTGGTCCATTTTTCAGATGTTGGGGCTCCTTGTATGTGCTAATGAGCAGCCCAATGTTTAAGTATCCTCACAAGAAATTGGGCTGCATTTGGCAGAGCAGGCCTAGACTGGAATTGTTGAAATTTGCTGATGACAGCATGCTGAGGCATTATGAAAACCAATGAAATAGCAAGTCTGTAGAAGGACACAAATAGGATTGCAAGATGGGCCTCTAAATGGCTGATACAGTTTTGCATAGAGATATGTGAGTTAATATATTTTGGTAATAAGAATGGGAAAAGGGAATCTCCCTTAAATGGCAAGCAAAAGCAACCTTGCTGTGCAGATACTTGGGTAATTAAATGTGGCAGTACAAGTTGATAAGGTCATTAAAAGCTGAACCATAGGAGCAGGCAGACGCCATTCAGCCCCTCAAGTTTGTTCTGCCTCTCAGTAAGATCATAGCTGATCTGTATCTTCATTCTTGTTTCTGTATCCAAAGGCATAGTTTGCGCAGTGAGAGTTTCCAAGTGGGTGGCAAGTGGATTGTTTGTGCTTCACTCAACTTACTAAGCTTATTAATGTTGATTCCAAGCCCAGCTGGAAATTTCACCTCGAAGTTTCTTCTCTCAGAGGGTCGTTAATCTTTGGAATTCACTACCCCAGAGAGCTGGTGTAGTTCAGTTTCTGGTCAATGATGACCGCCAGGATGTTGATAGTGGGGGATTCAGTGATAGTAATGCCATTGAATGTCCAGGGGAGATGGTTAGATTCTCTATTGTTTGCGATGGTCATTGCCTGGCACTTGTGTGGCGCAAATGTAACTTGCCACTTATCAGCCCAAGCCTGGATATTGTCCAGGTCTTATTGCATTTGCACACGGGCTGCTTCAGTATCTGAGGAGTAGCAAATGGTCCTGAACATTGTGCAATCATCAGCGAACATCCCCCATTTCTGACCTTATGATAGAGGGAAGGTCATTGATGACACAGCTGAAGATGATTGGGCCTAGGACACTAGTGTGAGGAACTCCAGCAGTGATGTCCGGGGACTGAGATGGTTGACCTCCAACAACTACAGCCATCCTTTTTTTTATTATGTACTCATTGCTGGGATGTGGGCGTCGCTGGCTAGACCAGCATTTATTGCCCATCCCTAACTGCCCTTGAGAAGGTGGTGGTGAGCTGCCTTCTTGAACCGCTGAAGTCCATGTGGGGTAGTTACACCTACAGTGCATAAGGAAGGGAGTTCCAGGATTTTGACCCAGTGACAGTGAAGGAACGGCGATATAGTTCCAAGTCAGGATGGTGTGTGGCTTGGAGGGGAATTTGCAGGTGATCCCATGCATCTGCTGCCCTTGTCCTTCTAGGTGGTAGAGGTCACGGGTTTGTAAGGTGCTGTCTTATTTTTCTTTGCGCTAGGTATGACTCCAACCAGCGGAGAATTTTCCCCCAGATTCCCATTGACTCCAGTTTTGCCAAGGCTCGGTCAAATGCTGCTTTAATGTCGAGAGCAGTCACTCTCCCCTCACCTCTGGAGTTCAGCTCTTTTGTTCATGTTTGGACCAAGGTGGCCCTGCAGAGCCCAAACTGAGTGTCAGTGAGCAGGTTATTACTGAGCAAGTGCCGCTTGATAGCTCTGTCGAAGACCTCTTCCATCACTTTGCTAATGATATGGAGTAGACCGATGGGTTGGTAATTGGCCGGTTTCGATTTGTCCTGCTTTTTTGTGCACAGGACATACCTGGGCAATTTTCCACATTCCTGGATAGATGCCAGTGTTGTAGCTGTACTGGAACAGCTTGGCGAGGGGCGCGGCAAGTTCTGGAGCACAGGTCTTCAGTACTATTGCCGGAATGTTGTCAGGGACCATAGCCTTTGCAGTATCCAGTGCCTTCAGTCATTTCTTGATATCATGCAGAGTGAATCAGATTGGCTGAAGACTAGCATCTGGGATTTCAGGCCGAGATGGATCATCCACTCAGCACTTCTGGCTGAAGATTGTTGCAAATGCTTCAGCCTGGGCTTTTGCACTGATGTGCTGGGCTCTCCCATCATTGAGGATGGGGATATTTGTGAAGGCACCTCCTCCAGTTAGTTGTTTAATTGTCCACCACCATTCACGGCTGGATGTGGCAGGACGACAGAGCTTAGATCTGATCCGTTGGTTATGGGATCGCTTAGCTCTGCCGATCGCATGCTGCTTATGCAGTTTGGCATGCAAGTAGTCCTGTGTTGTAGCTTCACCAGGTTGACACCTCATAAATCTGAAAGAAGAAAAGAAAGTGCTGGAAATACTCAGCAGCATCTGTGGAGAGAGAAACAGAAATAACACTTCAGTTCGATGACCTGGACAGGACTGTTAGCTTCTTCCAAAGGACCATTAACACCCACTTTTAAAATTATTCTGTCAGGATGGTTTGATGAATGAAAGACTGACATTTATATAGCACCTTTTCCTGACTCCAGGACGTCCCAATGTTGCTTTACAGCCAATGATATACTTCTGAAGTGTAGTCACTGTTGTTATGTAGAAAACATAGCAGCCAATTTATGCACAGCAAGCTCCCACAAACAGCAATGTGATAATGATTAAATAATTTGATTTAGTAAAGTTGGATGAGGGATAAATATTGGCCAGGACACCAGGGAGAACTCCTCTGCCCATCAAAATAATGCTACAGGACTTTTTTCCTCCCAATGGAGAGGGCAGACAGGCCTCAGTTTAACATCTCATCTGAAAGCTGACACCTCCAACAGTGCAGCACTCCCTCAGTATTGGCACTTTAATGATCAGCCTAGATTCTCTGTTCAGGTCTTTGCAGTGGGACTTGAACCCTCAACCTTTGGACTGGGAGGCAAGAGTACCACCCACCAATACACAGTTGACAAAGGTAAGTATTCTGTCAGACTTCTTCTTTTCTTTTGGGCCTCCTTATCTCGAGAGACAATGGATACGCGCCTGGAGGTGGTCAGTGGTTTGTGAAGCAGCGCCTGGAGTGGCTATAAAGGCCAATTCTGGAGTGACAGGCTCTTCCACAGGTGCTGCAGAGAAATTTGTTTGTTGGGGCTGTTGCACAGTTGGCTCTCCCCTTGCGCCTCTGTCAGACTAGAGCTAGAAAAACCCATGTATCACTTAGTTTGTTTCAGTGACAGACTGATCAAAGCGAACATTAGACTGCTAACCCAAGGGAAGGCACTGTGATTTATTTGTTTTATTATTCATAAGGAAACACTATATTCTTAAGTCAAGTAAGTTAGTTCTCATAACTGTTACTCCATGCATTCACTTGATGCCTTTTTATCTTGAACTAATTATTTTCAGGACAACTTTTGTCAGTTGGTTTCTGTCTCTGTGACCCCAGTCCCTGTGCTCCTCCTTGATAATTTCCTCTTGCCGTTCATGTATTCTAGTCGGACTAACAATCGCGATATACATATTTCAGGTTCAATTCTTAGTTTGCCATAAGGGCCACAAATGTGGTTTCATGCAATGGCCAGTGTGGGCCTTCCCTTGACTGTTGGGAAAGACTGCTGGGTGGCTAGAAATTAACATTACCATTGCAATGTTTGTGCGAGTGCACTGAGTGTTAGCTGCCATTTCTCTGAACCCACTCTGTGACCAACATGAATGGAGTTGGAACACGGGCAATCACAGCATCGAATGGTGGAAGGTGGTGGAAGCAGGTACGGTAGCGACGTTTAAGAGGCATCTTGACAAATACATGAATAGGATGGAAATAGAGAGATACGGTCCCCGGAAGTGCAGAAGGTTTTAGTTTAGGCAGGCATCAAGATCGGCGCAGACTTGGAGGGCCGAATGGCCTGTTCCTGTGCTGTACTGTTCTTTGTTCTTTGAATTACATAGAATGTAAATCATAGAAACAGCCATTCAGCCCAACTGATCTATGTCGGTGTTTAAGCTCCACAGAGTTAACAAGCAGCTACAGCAAGCAATTAGAAAGAGAAAGAAAGGAAAGATTTGCATTTGTATAGCCACTGGACGTCTCAAAGTACTTTATAACCAATTAAGTACTTTTGATGTCGGTGTTCTAATGTAGGAAATGCTGCCAATTCAAAAGCTAGTCTAATGGTGATTATGAAGCCATTGTTACAAAAAAAACCCATCTGGTTCACTAATGTCCTTTAGAGAAGGAAATCTGCTGGTCCACATGTGACATCAATGTGGTTACTCTGAGATGGCCTGGCAAGTCACTCAGTTCAAGGGCAACAAATGATGACTGAGACAGTGACACCCACAAACAAATTTTTAAAAAAATGATCTATGAAGCCCACACAATTAAGAAAAAGTGCATTTTCATTTTGTGAGTAAATTCCACTGTGATTTCAGCTAAACTCTACCACTCTGGCGGTTGCGAGCTGCTTCTAATGACATTGTATCAGCTTAATTATTCGAAGCAAACTTGCAACCCCTTTCCTGGATCCACATGTGAGACAATTGTTTGAGGATTAAAGGCAGAACAATGATGAAAGGAGCAGATTAATGCAGCATGCAAGGTGGCAGGAAACAGCTGTTTCTCAGTTACAGCCCTCTGGACTGTTTCAAAGGGAATTGCTCACACAGGTAGACAGTGTCTCACAGTGACCAGGGAGGCTTTGGAGAAAGGCCAGCACATTTTAGCAATGCAGATTCCGGCAACTGAATAGCCCCCTTTGTGTCTTCGTCAATTAAGCTTTCAACCACAGTGTTTGGCTTCCTAAGATCCAATGATATCCTGATAAATAGCATTGATTACTATGGAATGCTGCCACATCCAAATCAGATCAGATGTTCTTGGAACTGTAAAATAATAGGGCACAGAAGGAGGCCATTCGGCCCATCGAGTCTGCACCAGCTCTTTTGAAGAACAATCCAGTTAGTGCCACTCCCTGCTCTTTCCCCATATCCCTGCAATTATTTTCTCTTTCAAAAATTTGAAAGGTGATTTCAAGATACAAACTGCTTGCAACAGGACATAGATAGGCTAGCAGAATGGGCAGACAAGTGGCAAATGGAATTTAATACAGACAAGTGTGAGGTGATGCATTTTGGCAGAAACATAGAAAATAGGAGCAGGAGTAGGCCATTCGGCCCTTCAAGCCCGCACTGCTATTCAATAGATCATAGCTGATCGTCCAAACTCATTACCCTGTTCCCACTTTCTCCCCGTATCCCTTGATTCCTTTCGCCCTAAGAACTATATCTAACTCTTGAATATATTTAATGATTTGGCCTCAACTGATTTCCGTGGTAGAGAATTTCACAGGTTCACCACTCTCTGTGTGAAGAAATCCCTCCTCATCTCAGTCTTAAATGGCTGACCCCTTATCCTTAGATTGTGACCACTGGTCCTGGACTCCCCCTCCATCGGGAACATCCTTCCTGCATCTAGTCTGTCCAGTCCTGTTAGAATTTTGTAGGTTTCTATGAGATCTCCTCTCATTCTTCTAAACTCTAGCGAATACAAGCCTAATCGTCCCAATCTCTCTTCATACGTCAGTCCTGCCATCCCAGGAATCAGTCTGGTGAACCTTCGCTGCACTCCCTCCATAGCAAGAATATCCTTCCTCAGATAAGGAGACCAAAACTGCACACAATACTCCAAATGTGGTCTCACCAAGGCCTTGTATAATTGCAGCAAGACATCCTTGTTCCTGTATTCGAATCCTCTTGCTATGAAGGCCAACATACTATTTGACTTCTTAACCGCCTGCTGCACCTGCATGCTTACTTTCAGAAACTGGTGCACAAGGACACCCAGGTCTCGCTGCACCTCCCCCTTTCCCAATCTATCGTCGTTCAGATAATAATCTGCCTTACTGTTTTTGCCACCAAAGTGGATAACCTCACATTTATCCACATTATACTGCATCTGCCATGTTTTTGCCCACTCACTCAACCTGTCCAAATCACACTGGAGCTTCTCTGCATCCTCTTCACAGCTCACACTCCCACCCAGCTTTGTGTCATCTGCAAACTTGGATACATTACATTTAATTCCCTCATCTATATCATTAATATATATTGTGTATAGCTGGGGTCGTAGCACTGATCACTAGTCACTGCCTGCCAATCGAAAAAAGACCCGTTTACCCCTACTCTTTGTTTCCTGTCTGCCAACCAGTACCTTACCCCCCTTCCCAGGATAGGGAGAGGCAATATAGAATTAATGTCACAGTTCTAAAGAGTATGCAGGAATAGAGGGACCTGAGGGTGCATGTGCATCGATCTCTGAGGTGGCACGACATATTGAGCTATGAAGAGAGGTTGGACAGGTTTGGGTTGTTTTCGCTGGAGCAGAGAAGACTGAGGGGTGACCTGATCGAGGTGTACAAGATTATGAGGGGCATGGACAGGGTGGATAGGGAGCAGTTGTTCCACTTAGTTGAAGGGTCAGTTACGAGGGGACACAAGTTTAAGGTGAGGGGGCGGGAGGTTTAAAGGGGATTTGAGGAAGAATTATTTTACCCAGAGGGTGGTGACGGTCTGGAATGCACTGCCTGGGAGGGTGGTAGAGGCAGGTTGCCTCACATCCTTTAAAAAGTACCTGGATGAGCACTTGGTACGTCATAACAGTCAAGGCTATGGGCCAAGTGCTGGCAAATGGGATTAGGTAGACAGGTCAGGTGTCTTTAATGCATCGGTGCAGACTTGATGGGCCAAAGGGCCTCTTCTGCACTGTATGATTCTGTGATTGAGAGACTGGTTAGAAACATAGAAACATAGAAAATAGGAGCAGGAGTAGGCCATTCAGCCCTTCGAGCCTGCTCCGCCATTCATTATGATCATGGCTGATCATCCAACTCAGTAGCCTGTTCCCGTTTTTGCCCCATACCCTTTGATCCCTTTCGCCCCAAGAGCTATATCTAACTCCTTCTTAAAAACATACAATGTTTTGGCCTCAACTGTTTTCTGTGGTAGCGAATTTCACAGGCTCAGAACTCTCTGGGTTAAGAAATTTCTCCTCATCTCAGTCCTGAAAGCTTTACCCCGTATTCTTAGACGATGACCCCTGGTTCTGGACTCCCCCACCATCAGGAACATCCTTCCTGCATCGACCCTGTTAAGTCCTGTTAGAATTTTATAGGTTTCTATTATCCCCCCTCACTCTTCTGAACTCCAGCGAATATAATGCTAACCGACTCAATCTCTACTCATACGTCAGTCCCACCATCCCAGGAATCAGTCTGGTAAACCTTCGCTGCATTCCCTCTATGGCAAAAACATCCTTCCTCAGATAAGGAGACCAAAACTGCACACAGTATTCCAGGTGTGGCCGCCCCAAGGCCCTGTATAATTGCAGCAAGACATCCCTGCTCCTGTACTCGAATCCTGTCCCTATGAAGGCCAACATACCATTTGCCTTTTTTACCACCTGTTGCACCTGCATGCTTACCTTCAGACTGGTGTACGAGAACACCCAGGTCTCGATGCATATTCCGCTCTCTCAGTTTATAGCCGTTCAGATAATAATCTGCCTTCCTGTTTTTGCTACCAAAGTGGATAACCTCACATTTATCCACATTATACTGCATCTGCCATGCATTAGCCCACTCACTCAACTTGTCCATATCACCCTGAAGCCTCTCTGCATCCTCCTCACAACTCACCCTCCCGCCCAGTTTTGTGTCATCTGCAAATTTGGAGATATTACATTAGTTCCCTCATCTAAATCATTAATATATATATTGTGAATAGCTGGGGTCCTAGCACCGATCCGTGTGGTACCCCACTAGTCACTGCCTGCCATTCGGAAAAAGACCTATTTATCCCTACTCTTTGTTTCCTGTCAGCCAACCAATTTTCTATCCATCGCAGTACACTACCCCCAATCCCATGCGCTTTAATTTTACATGCTAATCTCTTATGTGGGACGTTGTCGAAAGCCTTCTGAAAGTCCAAATAAACCACATCCACTTGCTCCTCCTCATCAACTCTACTAGTTACATCCTTGAAGGATTCTTGTAGATTTGTCAAGCATGATTTCCCTTTCGTGAATCCATGCTGACTCTGCCCGATTCTACCACTGTTCTCTAAGTGCTCTGCTATAAAATCTTTGATAATGGACTCTAGAATTTTCCCCACTACTGACGTCAGGCTGACTGGAATATAATTCCCTGATTTCTCTCTACCTCCCTTTTTAAATAGTGGGGTTACATGAGCTACCCTCCAATCTGTAGGAACTGTTCCAGAGTCTATAGAATCTTGGAAGATGACCACCAATTCATCCACTATTTCTAGGGCCACTTCCTTAAGTACTCTGGGATGCAGACCATCAGGCCCTGGGGATTTATCGGCCTTCAATTCCATCAATTTCCCCAACACCATTTCTCTGCTAATACTGATTTCTTTCAGTTCCTCTCTCTCACTAAGCCCTGTGTTCCCCAACATTTCTGGTATGATATTTTGTGCTCCTTTGTGAAGACAGAAACAAAGTATGCATTTAGTTGGTCAGCCATTTCTTTATTCCCCATAATAAATTCCCCTGTTTCTGACTGTAAGGCACATACATTTGTCTTCACCAATCTTTCTCTCCACATACCTATAGAAACCTTTACAGTCAGTTTTTATATTCCCTGCAAGCTTGCTCTCGTACTTTATTTTCCCCTTCTTAATCAGTCCCTTGGTCCTCCTTTGCTGAATTCCAAACTGCTCCCAATCCTCAGGTCTGTTGTTTTTCCTGGCAAATTTATATGCCTCTTCCTTGGATCTAATGCTATCTCTAATTTCCCTTGTAAGCCATGGTTTGGCTACCTTTCCCGTTTTACTTTTGCACCAGACAGGGATAAACAATTTGAGATGGTCATTCCCTGGCACTTGTGCGGTACGAATGTTACTTGCCACTTATCAGCCCAAGCCTGGATATTGTCCAGGTCTTGCTGCATTTCTGCATGGACTGCTTCAGTATCTGAGGAGTTGTGAATGGTGCTGAACATTGTGCAATCATCAGCGAACATCCCCACTTCTGACCTTATGATTGAAGGAAGGTCATTGATGAAGCAGCTGAAGATGGTTGGGGCAAGGACACTACCCTGAGGAACTCCTGCAGTGATGTCCTGGAGCTGAGATGATTGACTTCCAACAACTACAACCATCTTCCTTTGCGTTAGATTCGACTCCAACCAGAGGAGAGTTTTCCCCCTGATTCCCATTGATTCCCGTTTTTCTAGGGCTCCTTGATGCCATACTCGGTCAAATGCTGCCTTGATGTCAAGGGCAGTCACTCTCACCTCACCTCACCTCATGTGTAACAATCCTTCACCTTTTATAAATTATCATTCTTGAACGCGACTATTAAGTCACTCATCTTAATAATATGAAGCAGATTTAGAAAGTGGATGTTTTATTCAGAAAGTCAGAAATAAGACAGTTATCTACTATCCCCTACAAATGTGTGTAGCTTTGATCATTCCTGGGACTTGAGCTGTGAGGCCAAATTCAATTATTGATGTGCAATGCAGCCCACTGCTTTTTAGTCCCGAGGAATATGCTGTTCTGTTTTCCTGCGCACTCCAGCTTTGCCGTACTCCAGTTTTGGAGCAGAGGCTGTTTTTTAATTAAAGTCTAAGGAAATTACTAAAAGGTAAACCAGATGCCAAATGGGTCGATCTTGACTTTGTGAGATGGTGCATTGGTTCTCGATCTTTTTTAGGTCAAGACCCCCTTTTCAATGGATTAGTAATCACAGACCCCTACCTAAAATTGTAATACTATATAATGCACATAGTATTACATGCTGCATGTAAAGAGAGTTTTTAAAATGTTTTTAAGAAAACAGGTAATTATTTAGAGTATCAATTTGAGGACAGCACTGATGTAAACAATGATGAGACACACCAGACAAGTTAGAGATAAAGGATATAACTTGACTGCACGCCAACTGAACAGCTTTTAATGTGGTTAAAGATTAGGTTAAATCTGCCATTAAGAGGCAATCAGTTGCTAGATCACATCCAATACACACAGTGATTGATCAAATCGGTATCAATAGCCATCTCACCCTATTTTAGATGTTTAATAGGCTCAAAGCAGGTTTCAACTTTAATTTAAAAATATAATTTTCCATGAACACGTTTCCTTGCTGCCGATTCTATTACAGAATGGGACAGTCATGGGAATGTTTTACAGACCTGTGCAAACTCATCCCAGTTTCTCAGTGATATTTAATCATTCAAGGAATTTACATTATAAGCAACATAGTGGAAGATTTAAGTAAGTCAAACTCACAGCTTCATGATGATTGCAATAATCAAACCTTCTTTTGGGCCTCCTTATCTCGAGAGACAATGGATACGCGCCTGGAGGTGGTCAGTGGTTGGTGAAGCAGCGCCTGGAGTGGCTATAAAGGCCAATTCTGGAGTGACAGGCTCTTCCACAGGTGCTGCAGAGAAATTTGTTTGTCGGGGCTGTTGCACAGTTGGCTCTCCCCTTGCGCCTCTGTCTTTTTTCCTGCCAACTACTAAGTCTCTTCGACTCGCCACAATTTAGCCCTGTCTTTATGGCTGCCCGCCAGCTCTGGCGAACGCTGAACCAACAGCAGGTTAATATAAACAGAAATTGCTGAAAATACTCAGCAGACCAGGCAGCATTATAATGGCACTTGCTGACAGTTTGAATCCAAATTGAATGCACCCTAGTATCACAGCAGTAGTTGGCCTCCCACCTCTCCTCCCCTTCCCTTCTCTTCCCCCAACCATCCCCCCCACCAAAAGTAAATGTGACACTCACAGCTGAAAATCATGGCAGCTAAGGTGTCCGTTACAAAGAAGGGTGGGTATTCAGGAACTTTGGGGTACAGACATCTTGCTGGCGACTTTGTGTGGGACGAGCACTAACTACTGTTACTTTATGCAATGCAGTTGGCTTGTCTTTTTTTTTTCCTTCTCCTCAGAAATCTATGCAGTACTGAGGGAGTGTGCTGTACTGTCTTTCAAATGAAACGTTAAAACCAAGGTGCCATCTGCCCTCTCAGGTGGATGTGAAAGATTCCATGGCACTATTTTGAAGAGGAGCAGGGAAGTTCTCCCCGGTGTCCTGGCCAATATTTATCCCTCAATCAACATCACAAAAAACAGATTATCTGGTTATTATCATATTGCTGTCGGTGGGAGTTTGCTGTGTGCAAACTGGTTTGCCGTGTTTCCTACATTATAACAGTGACTACACTTCAAAAAGTATTTCATTGGCTATAAAGAGTTTTTGGACATCCAGTGGTCATGACAAAACGTTATATAAATGCAAGCCTCATTTTTCTTTTTCACCCCTTGTCTTTCTCTTTTTCTTTCTCTCTCTCTCTGTCTCTCTTCTGCTCGGGAGTGAATGTCGGACGCCCTCGAGAAAGTGTCTATGAACCCCCCAGGAATCTTTGGACCCCAGCTTGAGAGCTGCTGCGATAGTGTCACACAGGCAGCCTGTTTTCACAAATCTCCCAGTTTTTAATTCCATTGCCTTTGCTGGTTGACCTACAAGTGACTCCAGTTCCAAACCATGTAGTTGACCCTTGATGATTTTGCCATCCATCTTAACTATGGCACGGATAGTGGAAATCTTAGATTTCATCCGATGTCTGTCTTCCAAAAAAGTTACAGCAGGAGGATGGGAGAACCCCATTAATGTCTCCTCAAGTGGCCGAGCAAACTGCTCAGTAGACCACTATGAAAGAAGGCTTTCTACCTGTCTCTCTTTTGTGGTCTCCATCCTCTTCAGACGACATTACAACACTGCTCAACAAGTCGGTTCAAGGACAAGTTGCCCACAAGTTAACTGCATTTTCACTGTGGGCCTATTTTGTTTCATAGCATTACATAGTATTTACAGCAGAGAAACAGGTCATTTGGCCCAACAAGCCCATGTGGTGCTTATGCTCCACGTAAGCCTCCTCTCGCCTCACCTCCTGGAACTCCCTTCCTAACAGCACTATAGGTGTACCTACACCCCAAGGACTGCAGTGGTTCAAGAAGGCAGTTCACCACCAGCTTCTCAAGGGCAATTAGGGATGGGCAATAAATGCTGGCCTAGCCAGCAACGCCCACATCCCATGAACAAATAACAAAAACTTTATTTAATCCCATCAACATAACTTTCTATTCCTTTCTCTCTCACATGTTTATCTCGCTTCCCCTTAAATGTATCGATACCGTTCACCTCAACCACTCCCTGTGGTAGCGAGTTCCACATTTTCACCACTCTCTGGGTAAAGAAGTTTCTCCTGAATTCCTTGTTCGATTTATTGGTGAGACTACCTTAACTTAAGGGAATTGAGGAATATGGGGATAGGGCAAGAAAGTGGATTTGAGGTAAAAGATCTGCCATGACATTATTAAATGGCGGAGCAGACACGAAGGGCCATATGGTCTACTCATGCTCCGATTTCTTATTTTCTTATTTATGACCCCCCCCCCGTTCTGGTGTTCCTCAAGCTTCTCTTCATCTGACCTATCAAATCCTTTCATAATTTTAAGGACCTCGCTCAGTCTTCACTTGCTGGAGAAAAGAGCCCCAGCCTGGTCAATCTATCCTGATAGGTATAACCTCTCTGTTCTGGTATCATTCTCATAAATCTTTTTTTGCACCTTCTCTAAATCCTTTTTATAATATGGAAACCAGAATTGTTCACAGTACTCCCAAATGTGGTCTAACCAAGCTTCTATACAAATTTAACATAACTCCTCTGCTTTTCGATGTAATATTGCAGAGATTCACCTAGAATCATTCGTTGACTGGACGAGCAGTGAAGTAACCATTAAATCACATCTTTGCAGTATATGTGACTACATTTCTGGTGATTTTTACATTGGGAATATATACTCCACAGTTTGCATCCAGCAGTGCTTTTGTCTGTTTAAGCACTGTTGTCATGTCAAACCCACATGGAATTGAAATAACACCCCATCTCCTATGATCATTGATGTTGTCAATATTTAATCAACATTGCATGCTAATTAAAGCATGTTCCACTGTGGACAAATGTAAAATTTGTTGTTTGTTTCCCATCTCAGTAATTGTCTGGCCAGAAAATGTTGAGGCATTTGTACATTGTATTTTGGTACAGCAATGGGGGAAATGGATATATGCTTTAGGTTTGACTTCAAGAAGTTTAGGATTTTTGTTAGGAAAGTGGAATTGAGGCCACTATCAGATCAGCCATGATCTTCTTGAATGGTAGAGCAGGCTCGAGGGGCTGAATGGCCTACTCCTGTTTTTATTCATTTGGAGGATGTAAGTGTCGCTGACAAGGCCAGAATTTATTGCCCATCCCTAATTGCCCTTGAGAAGGTGGTGGTGAGCTGCCTTTATGAACCGCTGCAGTCCATGTGGGTTAGGTGCACCCACAGTGCTGTTAGGAAGGGAGTTCCAGGATTTTGACACAGCAACAGTGAAGGAACGGTGATATAGTTCCAGGTCAGGATGGTGTGTGGCTTGGAGGGGAACTTGTAGGTGGTGGTGTTCCCATGCATCTGCTGCCCTTGTCCTTCTAGGTGGTAGAGGTCACGGGTTTAGAAAGTGCTATCGAAGGACCCTTGGTGAGTTGCTGCAGTTCATCTTGTCGATGGTACACATTGCTGCCGCTGTGCGTCGGTGGTGCAGGAAGTGAATGTTTGTGGATAGGGTGCCAATCAAGCGGGCTGCTTTGTCCTGGACGGTGTCGAGCTTCTTGAATTTTATTTCAGCTGTACCCATCCAGTCAAGTGGAGAGTATTCCATCACACTCCTGACTTGTGCCTTGTAGACAGGCTTTGGGGAGTCAGGAGGCAGTTACTCGCCACAGGTTTCCGCGCCTCTGACCTGCTCTTGTAGCTGGTCCTGTTCAGCTTCTGGTCAATGATGACTCCCAGGATGTTAATGGTGGGGGATTCAGCAATGGTAATGCCATTGAACCGAAAGGGGAGATGGTTAGATTCTCTCTTGTTGGAGATGGTCATTGCCTGGCACTTGTGTGGCAGGAATGTTACTTGTCACTTATCAGCCCAAGCCTAGATATTGTTCAGGTCTTGCTGCATATGGACTGCTTCAGTATCTGAGGAGTTTTGAATGGAACTGAACACTGCAACCATCAGCGAACATCCCCATTTCTGACCTTATGATTGAAGGAAGGTCATTGATGAAGCAGCTGAAGATGGTTGGGCCTAGGACACTATCCTGAGGAACTCCTACAGTAATGTCCTGGAGCTCAGATGATTGACCTTCAACAACCACAACCATCTTCCTTTGCGCTAGGTATGACTCCAACCAGCGTAGAGCTTTCCCCCTGATTCCCATTGACTCCAGTTTTACTAGGGCTCCTTGATGCCATACTCGGTCAAATGCTGCCTTGATGTCAAGGGCAGCCACTCTCACCTTGCCTCTGGCCTTGAGCTCTTTTGTCCATGTTTGAACCAAGGCTGTAATGAGGTCAGGAGCTGAGTGGCCCTTTCGGAGCGTCAGTGAGCAGGTTATTGCTGAGCACGTGCCACTTGATGGCACTGTTAACGACCCCTTCCATCACTTTGCTGATGATCAAGAGTAGACTGATGGGGCGGTAATTGGCCGGATTGGATTTGTCCTGCTTTTTGTGCACAGGACATACCTGGGCAATTTTCCACATTGCCGGGTAGATGCCACTGTTGTAGCTGTACTGGAACAGCTTGGCTAAGTGCACAGCCAGTTCCAGAGCGCAGGTCTTCTGTACTATTTCCGGAATATTGTCAGGGCCCGTAGTCTTTGCAGTATCCAGTGCCATAAGCCGTTTCCTGATATCACGCGGAGTAAATCAGATTGGCTGAAGATTGGCAACTGTGATGCCTGGGACCTCAGGAGTAGGCCGAGATGGATCATCCACTCAGCACTTCTGGCTGAAGATTGTTACAAATGCTTCAGCCTTGGTCTCTGGCACTGATATGCTGGGGTCCCCCATGGTTGAGGCTGGGGATGTTTGTGGAGCCTCCTCCTCCTGTATGTTGTTTAATTGTTCACCACCATTCACGACTGGATGTGGCTGGGATGCAGAGCTTGGATCTGATCCGTTGCTTGTGGGATCACTTAGCCCTTTCGTTGTTTGGCATGCAAGTAACTCATTTTGAGGTATGCCTGGTGCTGCTCCTGGCACGTCCTGCATGCTTCTTTGACCCCCAGCTTGATGGTAATGGTAGAGTGGGGGATATGCCGGGCCATGAGGTTACAGATTGTGGTTGAATACAATTCTGCTGCTGCTGATGGCCCTGCTCCTATTTCTTAGTTTCTGATGTTTTACATGGTTACGTACAAGTCCATTACTTATGCCCTGTGTTCTTCAACTCCCCATCACCACCCCAAGCCCTGACCTGACCTGCTTTGTGACTGTCACCATGGTACATTATTCCTCCTTGCTCTTCTCAACCAGCCTAATATCCTTTGACATGGTCAACCACACTATTCCCCTCTCATGCTTCTCTCTGTCCTCTCGCTCAGTGGGACTGTCCTCGTTTAGTTCCACTCTTAATTATGTAGTCATAGTCAGAGCATCTCCAGCAGTGGCTTCTCTTCCCGACCTCACTCTGTTAGCTCTGGGATCCCCCAAGGATCCCCTTGGCCTCATCCTCTTCCTCATCTATTGGCTGCCCTGTGGTGACGTCATCTAAAGACATGCGGGGGGGGGTGCAGAAACTGGGACAGATGGGGCCCAGAAATACTGGCGCCAGCTACCTCACCTGGAATACTGTGTGCAGTTTTGGTCTCCTTACCTAAGGAAGGATATACTTGCCTTGGAGGCAGTGCAGTGAAGATTCACTAGATTGGTTCCTGGGATGAGAGGCTGGGTAAATTGGACTATACTCTCGAGCTTAGAAGAATGAGAGGTGATATCATTGAAACATACAAGATTCTGAAGGGGCTTGGCAGGTTGAGCTGAGAGGGTGCTTCGCCTGGTTGGGAAATCCAGAACATAGAGGCATAGTCTCAGAATGAGGGGCCAATCTTCAGGACTGAGATGAGGAGAAATTTCTTCATTCGAAGGGTTGTGAATCTTTGGAATTCTCTACCCCAGAGGGTTGTGTCTGCTCCATCATTAAATATATTTAAGGCTGCGATAGATAGATTTTTGGTCACTCAAGGAATTAAAGGGATATGGGAGTGGGCGGGAAAGTGGAGCTGAGGCTGAAGATCAGCCATGACCGTACTGAATGGTGGAGCAGGCTCGATGGGCCAAATGGCCTACTCCTGCTCCTATTTCTTATATTCTTATGTAAAATACTTCACTGCTTTGAATGCTTCCATTACATTTCCCCCAAAACTATGTCTGCTCTAAAGCAGAACAATCCCAGCTTCTCCACTCTCTCCACACAGCTACAATTGTCCAGAATTAGTTCTACTTTGGTCTCTCCCGAGACGCCCACAAGGCAGTGGGGTTGTTAGGGCCCCTGCTCAGGGATAGGTGGATGCCGGGGGGAAGGGGGTGCAGGGGGGAGGGGGTGCGAGGGGGAGGGGGTGCGGTGGGAAGGGATTGAGGGAAGGGGGTGCGAGGGGGAGCTGGGAAGGGGGCTGCAGGGGGGTAGGGGAGGGGGTGCAGGGGAAGGGGGTGCGAGGGGAAAATGGTGCGAGGGTGGTGAGCTGGGAGGGGGGCGCGAGGGGGGAGCAGGGAGGGGGGAGGGGGTGGAGGAAGGGGGTGCAGGTAATAAAACATTTCATCAGCTCCCACCATTGTCCTCTCGTGATCTGAATGCTGGTGGGGTACCTTCATTAATTGGTTAGTAGTAATGCACTTAAGAAAGGACCTCATCGGGTAAATCGGGCTCTCGGTGAACCTGTTCGCTTCCATCTGCACCGTCTTCGTCAACAAGTGGATCACTGATCATACCAACATGTAGTACCCATCAGTGGTAAGAACAATAGATGCCCCTCTACATTGCTTTCATTGATCTCACCAAAACCTTTGACCTTGTCAACTAGAAAAGATTGGATGTCCACCAAAGCTACTAGGTATCATCACCTCATTCCATCACAATATGAAAGGCACAATTCAGCATAGCGGCGCCTCATCAGACCCCTTTCCTATCCTGAGTGGCGTGAAACAGGGCTGTGTTCTCGCACCTACACTGTTTGGGATCTTCTTCTCATTGCTGCTGTCACATGTGTTCAAAGTCTTCAGAAGAAGGAATTTTCCTCCACACAAGATCAGATGGCAGGTTGGTCAACCTTGCCCGTCTTAGAGCGAAGACCAAAGTACGAAAAGTCCTCATCAGGGAACTCCTCAGTGCTGATGATGCTACATTAATATCTCACACTGAAGAGTGTCTGCAGAGACTCATCGACAGGATTGCAGCTGCCTGCAATGAATTTGCCCTAACCATCAGCCTCAAGAAAACGAACATCATGGGACAGGATGTCAGAAATGCTCCATCCATCAATATCAGCAATCACGCTCTGGAAGTGGTTCAAGAGTTCACCGACCTAGGCTCAACTACCACCAGTAACCTGTCTCTCGATGCAGAAATCAACAAGCGCATGGGAAAGGCTTCCACTGCTATGTCCAGACTGGCCAAGAGAGTGTGGGAAAATGGCGCACTGACACGGAACACAAAAGTCCGAGTGTATCAAGCCTGTGTCCTCAGTACCTTGCTCTATGGCAGCGAGGCCTGGACAACATATGTCAGCCAAGAGCAACGTCTCAATTCATTCCATCTTCGCTGCCTCCGGAGAATCCTTGGCATCAGCTGGCAGGACCGTATCTCCAACACAGAAGTCCTCGAGGCGGCCAACATCCCCAGCTTATACACCCTACTGAGTCAGCGGCACTTGAGATGGCTTGGCCATGTGAGCCACATGGAAGGTGGCAGGATCCCCAAGGACACATTGTACAGCAAGCTCGTCACTGGTATCAGACCCATCGGCCGTCCATGTCTCCGCTTTAAAGATGTCTGCAAACGCGACATGAAGTCCTGTGACATTGATCACAAGTCGTGGGAGTCAGTTGCCAGTGATCGCCAGAGCTGACGGGCAGCCATAAAGGCGGGGCTAAAGTATGGCGAGTCGAAGAGACTTAGCAGTTGGCAGGAGAAAAGACAAAAGCGCAAGGAGAGAGCCAACTGTGTAAAAGCCCCGACAACCAATTTTATCTGCAGCACCTGTGGAAGAGTCTGTCACTCTAGAATTGGCCTTTATAGCCACTCCAGGCGCTGCTCCACAAACCACTGACCACCTCCAGGCGCTTACCCATTGTCTCTCAAGACAAGGAGGCCAAAGAAGAAGAGTTCTACTTTCTAGAATCCTCAGCGCATACTCCTCCCAACTACTTCACCAGTCAAACAAACAGAGGCTGAGAACTTGGGGAGCAGCACTTTGCAGTTACTAGGAAGGACGTAAAGCATAACTTCTAAATCTGTCATATGTTGGCTGTGACTGGAGACAGAAACGGGGAAATATTTATTGTAGTAGCTCTTGATGTGGGACCACAGTTTGGCACTGCTGCTGAAACACATTTTGAGACGATCACATTGGCATCATAAGTATGCACATCTGCAATGGAACCAGCTGTTTACTTCTGCAAGGCACAATTCATCATTCTTTCCTCTCTGAGGAGGTGTAGTTAAAGCATAGCTAAATGGATGCAGAAGGTTTCATGTTATTCTTCATGTTGTGGTTTCTGAAGGCTTCAGTGTGGGGAGAAAATTTATAGTTATCAACTTCTAACAGTGGATTACAGGAAAGAATGATTTGGATTTACAATGGAAGCCAATTGACTATTTTGCCAATCTGTTTTTGGTCTCTGAATCACCAATTATAATAAAGCTACTGATTAATTCAAAGATCAGCTGCAGATCTTAAAGAATTTGACAGCAGAGCTTGCATAATAGGAAATCCAAGTGGAAATATTATTCTGCACACAATAGAATTGAAACAATTAAGTTATAAATTGTATTCACAATTACACAGCATTGGGTACATACAGTACACAATAATGAGATCTTTAGATCTTTGATAGGTGGGTCATAGATTGTTCCAACGTTTCGTAGCTTTGTTGCATAATCCCTCCAGTTTTCAAGGACAGTACTGTTTTAAAGTAATACTTACCTCTGCTAAATGCACAGTATTACAAAATTTTAGCAAAACAAGCAGAATGTGACAGGACGCTTACTACTCATGTCTAACTTTGTGCAAAAATTAGCAAACAGAGGGAAAATTCCAGGCTGTTGAGCTAATGCTAGCCATAGTTACTGTAAAACATTCACTCCCTCCACCACCGACACACAGTGGCAGCAGTGTGTACCATCTACAAGATGCAGTGCAGCAACTCAGCAAGGCTCCTTCGACAGCACCTTCCAAACCCGCGACCTCTACCACCGAGAAGGACAAGGGCAGCAGATGCATGGGAACACCACCACCTGCAAGTTCCCCTCCATGTCACACACCATCCTGACGTGGAACTATATTGCCGTTCCTTCATTGTTGCTGTGTCTTAGTGGGTGGCACTCTTGCCTCTGAGGCAGGAGGTTGTGGATTCAAGTTCTCCCAGGCTTCAACACAAAAAGCTGGCCTGACACTCCAATGCAGTGCTGAGGGAGTGCTGCACTGTCAGAACTGTTGCCTTTTGGATGAGACATTAAACTGAAGCCCTGTCTTCCCTCTGAGAGGGATGTAAAATAATACATGGCACCATTTCGAAGAACAGCAGTGAAGTTCTGCCTGGTGCCCTGTGGGCAATATTTATCACTCAATCAACATCACTAAAAACAAACAGATTGTCTGGATATAATCACATTGCGGTTTGTGAGAGCTGTGCACAGATTGGCTGCCGTGATTGCTACATCACAACAGAGACTAAACTTCAAAACTACTTCATTAGCTGTATAAAGTGCTTTGGGGTGCCCAGTTGCTGTGAAAGGCGCTATATAAGTGCAAATCTCCCTTTAATACCCAACAGTAAAAGTACCTTTGTCACACAGACATCAGCAGTTCAAGAAGGCAGCTCACCACCACCTTCTCAAGGTCAATAAGGGCTAGCCAATAAATGCCCGTCCCTTGTGACATCTATATTCCCAGAATAAATTTTTTTTAATTAATTTTTTTTTAGATGGGGGAAAAACTATTACTGAATCGCCTCTAATTGGAACAGCTCCACAACATGGTAAAACTGCAGTTACTCTGCCTTGGACCAGCTTACAGGGCAGATTACAGAATACCATCGGGTACGTAGGGCCTGGCTCCAGGCTATTTGACCGGGCGGGGCAGTCGGAGGCAGTAAGTCATATGTTGGAATCTCCCGGATACATCCAACTAGAGTTGACAACCCCAC
Organism: Heterodontus francisci; assembly: GCF_036365525.1. NCBI lineage: Eukaryota > Metazoa > Chordata > Chondrichthyes > Heterodontiformes > Heterodontidae > Heterodontus > Heterodontus francisci. The sequence continues at coordinate 12,591,983 of NC_090375.1, read as the reverse complement.
CCAGCACACATATGTTAGTGTCAGTGACTTTAAGGGCCCGGTTTTAACTCCAGGGTGGGACTGGAGGGCACAAAGGACAAACTGTGCTGTGTGGGACAGTGATGTGGCCTGCGGGGGTCCGGCCATTAAAAGAAAATGCTTGGGACAAAACAGCCGATACATGAGGTCTTGGAAAGCCAGCCAAAGACTTTGACCATAACGTCTGAAATTATTACATCGTGTTTAACTAACTTGCCGGAGATTTTTGAGGAGGTAATAGAGAGGGTTGATGAGGGCAATGCTGTTGATGTGGTGTACATGGACTTTCAAAAAACATTTGATGAAGTGCACACTTGTGTGCAAGGTTATAACTCATGGAATAAAAGGGACGGTAGCAACATGGATACAGAATTGTCTGAGTGACAGGAAACAAAGAGTGGTGGTTAATGGATGTTTTTCAGGCTGGAGGAAGGTTTGTAGTGGAGTTCCCCAGGGATCAGTCTTGGGACCCTTGCTTTTCCTGTTTTATATTAATGACCTAGACCTTGGTGTACAGGGCACAATTTCAAAGTTTGTGGATGATACAAAACTTGGAAACATTATGAACTGTGGAGGAGGATAGTGTAGAACCTCAAATGGCCAAAAAAAGGTTGGTGGAATGGGAGGACAAGTGGCAGATGAAATTTAATGGAGAAAATTGTGAAGTGATTCATTTTGGTTGGAAGAACATGGAGAGACAATACAAAATAAAGGGTGCAATTCTAAAAGAGTGCAGGAGTAGATGGACTGGGGTGTATACGTGCATAAGCCATTGAAAGTGGCAGGACAGGTTGAGAGAGCAGTTAATAGAGCATACAGTATCTTAGGCTTCATTAATAGGGCATAAAGCACAAAAGCAAGGAAGTCATGTTAAACTTGTATAAAATACCGGTTCCGCCTCAACTGGAGCATTGTGTCCAGTTCTGGACACCACACTGTAGGGAAAGATGTGAAGGCATTGGAGAGAGTGCAGAAAAGGTTCACAAGAATGGTTCCAGGGATGAGGAACTTCAGTTATGTGGATAGATGGAGAGGTTGAGACTATTTTCTTTAGAGAAGAGATGGTTGAGGGGAGATTTGATAGAGGTGTTCAAAATCATAAGAGGTCTGGACAGAGTAAATGGAGAAAAGCTGTTCCCATTGGTGGAAGGATCACGAACAAGAGGGGAAACTTTTTTAGGCAGAGAGTGATTTGGATCCAGAACGCACTGCCTGAGGCAGGTTCAATCGAGGCTTTCAAAAGGGAATTGGATTGTTACCTGAAAAGGAAGAATGTGCAGGGCAATGATGGGGGTGGGGGAGGGAAGGCTGGGGACTGGTACTATGCAAACTGCTCTTTCGAAGAGCGAGCACAGACACGACGGGCCAAATGGCCCCCTTCTGTGCTGTAACATGGGAGACTTATCAAGAAAGCCAATGCACTTGGGATACAAGGTAACTTGATAAGGTGTATTCAAAATTGGCTTCACTGTAGGAGCCAGAGAGTGATGACAGACGGCTGTTTTAGTGACTGGAAGCCAGTGTCCAGTGGCGTACCACAGGGATCTGTGCTGGGTCCCCTATTGTTTGTCATTTATATAAACGACATAGATGACTATGTGGGGGGTAGGATCAGTACGTTCGCGGATGACACAAAGATTGGCTGAGTGGCTAACAGTGAGGTGGAGTGTCTTAGTTTACAGGAAGATATAGACAGGATGGTCAAATGGGCAGAAAAGTGGAAAATGGAATTTAACGCTGAAAAGTGTGAGGTGATACACTTTGGAAGGAATAATGTGACACAGAAGTATTCAGTGAGTGGCCTGACACTGGGAAGTTCCGAGGAACAAAGGGACCTTGGTGTGTTTGTCCATAGATCTCTGAAGGCAGAAGGGCAGGTTAATAGGGTGGTGAAAAAGGCAGATGGGACACTTGCCTTTATCAATCGAGGCATAGATTACAAAAGCAGGGAGGTCATGTTGGAGTTGTACAGAACTTTGGTAAGGCCACAGCTGGAGTACTGTGTGCAATTCTGGTCGCCACATTATAGGAAGGATGTGATTGCACTGGAGGGGGTGCAGAGGCGATTCACCAGGATGTTGCCTGGGATGGAACATTTAAGCTATGAAGAGAGGTTAGATAGGCTTGGGTTGTTTTCACTGGAGCAGAGAAGACTGAGGGGTGACCTGATCGAGGTGTACAAGATTATGAGGGACATGGACAGGGTGGATAGGGAGCAGCTGTTCCCCTCAGTTGAAGGGTCAGTTACGAGGGGTCACAAGTTTAAGGTGAGGGGCAGGAGGTTTAAGGGGGATTTGAGGAAGAATTTTTTTATCCAGAGGGTGGTGACGGTCTGGAATGCCCTGCCTGGGAGGGTGGTAGAGGCAGGTTGCCTCACATCCTTTAAAAAGTACCTGGATGAGCACTTGGCACGTCATAACATTCAAGGCTATGGGCCAAGTGCTGGCAAATGGGATTAGGTAGACAGGTCAGGTGTTTTAATGCATCGGTGCAGACTCGATGGGCCGAAGGGCCTCTTCTGCACTGTATTATTCTGTGATTCTGTGATTCTGTAAGAATTCTGTGATTCTGAATTAACAACACAGAAACAGCCATTTGGCCCAACTGGTCTGTGTCGGTATTTATGCTCCACACAGCCCATTCCCACCCCCTCTACATCTCACCCTATCAGCATATCTTTCTATTCCTTTCTCGCACATGTACTTATCTAGATTCCCCTTAAATGCATCGACGCTATTCACCGCCGGGTAAAGAAGTTTCTTCTGAATTCCCTGTTGGATTTATTAGTGACTATCTTATATTGATGGCCCGAGTTCCAGTCTCCCCAAGTGGAAACATCCTCTCTACATCTACCCTATCAAACCCCTTTCATAATTTTAAAGACTTGTGTCAAGTCACCCCTCAGCTTTCCCTTTTGTAGAGAAAAGTGCCCCAGCCTATTCAATCTTTCCTGCTGGGTATAACCTCTCAGTTCTGGTATCATTCTAGTAGATCATTTTTGCACCTTCTGCATGGCCTCTATATCCTATTTATAATACGGAGACAGGGATTGTTTACAGTCAGTATGAAGGACCTAGTAACAGCCTTTGGCTTTTCACTCGGCAGTTAATTGTCACCACAATTCTTCAGAAGGTTTACATTGGAACTGAACTGACTTCAAAGGCGACAGGACAGATAGCATGGATCCTGTGACTCGACACTGGTGAAATGGAGATTTGAGAGGTTTGAAAGGTGCAACACCAGAAATCGTCAGAGCATGCATGACATGAGAAATGTGCTTTTAATACAGGATAAGGAGGAGAGGCTATCTGGTTACCCCCTCGTCATGAATTACATGGCTCTGAAGACATCTTTGCTTAGTAAACGGAGACAATTCCCATCTGTTTCTAGTTGCTTTGCTGCTCTCTCACTGGCATATGTGACCTCTAGTTATATGAAAGTCAGGCGGCTGATTATTATCACTGGAATGTTGATGGAAAGCCTGAAAACACAATCTCCCCACTGGGCAACAGGCTGAATGCACAACTCCTAGAATGGCTCCCTTCACTCAGGGCTTATGGGAAAGTCCACACGCCTGTGTGATCCAATTAAATACAGCAGTGGGTTTCTTCAGCTGTACAAGATGTTATGGGTCACACACACTGAAAAAAAAAGTTTCCCCAAACTTGACCCAAGACATTTGAAACTATAAGAAAATCTTGATTAATACACACCGTTAAAAGTTAGAACCTGCATTTCCTGACTGCCAGTTTAACATTTCTAAACACTTTGGTCCTCATAGAAGCTTCACAGGAAATGAACAAGCAATTCTCTACAATTAAGGACATCACTCCTCTGTGGAGAGATCAGAGATTGCATTTTATCACCAGGGAAGAGGTCCTGCCACCTGGACTGAAAGCAGGAGCCGACCGGTGGGCGCCGGGACTCTGGGGCGGCATTTTACCGGCAGCGGCCCGCCTCCCAGAACTGCTGGCCCAATCAGAGTGCTGGCAGCTCAGCAGCCTTGTCCGTAGCCACTGTTAGGAGTAACCACCGCTGAGGCTGCACGATGAAGGCGAGGGCACCTCAAGGGCCAGGTGACCTCGAACGCTGGTTAGTTTTTTATTTAAACATGCTGGGGCCAGACAGGATGGCCCTGATGATCGGTAGCGGGGGGGGGTGGGGGGGGGGGGGGGGTGGTGGGGGTGCAGGTAGTGGGGTAAGGCACCTTTAAGAGGCAGCACTGTAGCCGCAGGGGTGGCCATTGCCACCGGGCAGCCCCTCCATTGGACCTCCCCCCCCCCCAACCTCTGGAAGTACTGGGAGGCTGGCAGGGTTGGGTGGTGTAGTGGTAATGTCACTAAACTACTAATCCAGAGGCTTAAACAAATGCCCTGGGTTCACCGGTTCAAATCCCACCATATCAGCTGGTGAAATTTAAATTCAATTCATTAATAGTTGCAATTGATTAATAAAAATCTGGAATTGAAAGCTAATAGTGCCATGAAACTATTATCAATTGTCATAAAAACCCATCTGGTTCATTCATGTCCTTTAGGGAAGGAAATCTGCCGTCCTTACCTGGTCTGGCCTACATGTGACTCCAGACCCACAGCAATGTGGTTGACTCTTAACTGCCCTCTGGAATGACCTAGCAAGCCACTCAGTTGTCAAAGGCAATTAGGGATGGGCAACAAATGCTGGCCTTGCCAGCAATGCCCACATCCCATGAAAGCATAAAAAAAAAAGAGGGTTCACCTGGCAATCTCCCCACATGGTGGCAGCCCATCCTGACTGGTAAAATGCTGGTGGGGGTGGGAGGTGGCCCTTAATTGGGCACTTAGTTGCCACCATTGGCTGACTGGCAGGTGACAGTTCCTCTGAGGTTCCTGCCACTGGTAATATACCTTGGCAGCGGGAAGCTGTTGGGCTCCCCATCCAATGCATTTTCCCACCATTTTGCCTCCCAGCCCCACTCCATAGGGCTGGTAAAATCCAGCCCCAGGTTACTGGTTCCCACCCAACTCCCGTTCAGTAAATAGGAAAACAATTGAATTTAAACATCTATTTCTCCTGCTTTTTATTCTGTCCCTTGTCTGGATCTATCAGACGCAAATGTCACTCAATGCCATAGCAGGTTGAAACGCAGAATTATTATTTAGATTAGCAGACCTGCTCCTTCACACATTATGCCCAAGATGCTCAATCAAATTCTGCCCAACTTATTTACTCCTTTTCCTTGAGCAGCTTTCAACAAAATTCAACTCCAAATATTACTATTTGTGGGATCTTGCTGTGCACAAATTTGGCTGCCACGTTTCCTACATAACAGTGACTTCACTTCAAAAGTACTCATTGGCTGTAAAGCACTTTGGGACCTCCTGAGGTCATGAAAGGTGCTATATAAATGCAAGCTCTTTCTTTTTACCTCAACAACAACTTGCATTTGCATGTTGTCTTTAACCTGGGAAAATGTCTTAAGGTGCTTCACAGAAGCATGAAGAGACAAAATTGACACTGAATTAAAGATGATATTAGTACAAAAATTTGGTCAAAAATTGTAGGCTTTAAGGACAGCCTTAAAATAGGAGGGATTTGGGGAGAGAATTCTAGAGCTTAGAGCCTTGCCATTTGAAGGCATGGCAACCAACGCTGGGTTAAAGGGAGTGGCAGGTGCAAAAGGGGGCAGAATTGGAGAGGGGCAGATTTCTTGGAAGATCGTGGGTCTGTAAAAAGTTACAGAAGGGGCAGCAGCCAAGGGGCACACAAGGATAAGAATTTTAAACGTGGGACACTGAGGAAACCAGCAGCCACTGCAGAGGGAAGATGGGTGAATGGGTAGAATAGGCAGAGCAGAGTTTTGAATGAGTTGAAGAGTATAGAGAGTGGAAGGTGGGTGACGGGTCAGGAGAGCAATAGTTGAGTCTGGGGGTAGCAAAGGCATGGATGAGCGGCATTGGCAACAGATGAGCTGAAGTGGGGCAGAGATAGGTGACGCTATATAGCTGGAAGTAGGTGGCCTTTGCGAGGGAGAGGATGTCGAGTCAGAAGCACAGCTCGGAGTTAAAATAGCCTGCTGAGGCTATGAAGAATCTGGTTCAGCCTGAGACAGCAAGTCGGGAGAGAAAGTGGTAACAGTGGCGAGGGTACAAAGTTGGCGGTGGGGATATAAAATCAATGTTTTCTAATATTTAACTGGAGGAAATTGTGGCTCGTCCAGGACTTTGGGCTGGATTTTTCCCTCCGGGGGCAGGAAAGAGAAGTCGGGACGATTTCTGGGTCCTAAACTCGCCCCTGGGGGTGAGGGGAGGGAAACAGTTACTCAATGGGATTTTCATGGATGTGCCCCCTTAATTGGCACAGAGATATCTTCCCTGTCCAATTAAGGGCAGTGAGTGGGCTCTTGAAGCAGGCGGGCCAATCAGAGGCCTTCCAGTTTGAGGGGAGCAGCAGGCTGCAATGGAAGGTAAGTAAGAGAGAAGGTGCTTCAACATGGAGGTCCCTCGCTCCAACTTTTTTTAAATCATTAATTAAAAAATGGTTCCTGCAGCCAGGCCACCACTGTTGGGTGGGGATGGGGAGTCCAGGCAGGACTCAGGCAGGCAGGGAGGGCCTCGAGGCCTACCCGGAGTGCTGGGCCTCCATTTGTCCTTCTTTAATTGGCCTTGACTAGGCTCTTAGTGAGCCTCATCAGCTATCTGCCATGTGGGGACAGGTAGCCAAGACCATCTCTTCAAATTGATACCCATATGATACTCAATCTGCCACCTTCTTGCCCACTCATTGAACCTGTTTATACCTCTTTGCAGTCTCTTGGTGTCCTTCCCACAGCTGACATTCCCACCCAGCTTTGTATCGTCAGCAAAATTAGATAAATTGCTCAGTCTCTTCGTCTAAGTTGCTAACATAATGCCCCAGCACTGATCCTTGCGGCACCCAATCTACTTTGATACAAAGGTAATAATTTAAAGCATCCTTCAGAGCTGCTTCTTTGTCGAATCTTGAATGATACAGCGCAGCAGGAGGCCATTCGGCCCATCATGCTTTTGCCGACTCTTTTGAAAGAGCTATCCAGTTAGTCCCATTGCTCTACTCTTTCCCCTTGGCAAGGCAAAAAAAAAAATTCCTTCGAGTATTTATCCAATTCCCTTTTGAAAGCATTCCAGATCACAACAACAACTCGCTGAATAAAAACTATTCTCCTCATTTCCCCTCTTGTTTGCCAATCATCTTAAATATGAAATAAAAACAGAAAGTGCTGGAAATACTCAGCAGGTCAGGCAGAATCGGTGGAGAGAGAAACATAGTTAATGTTTCAGGTCTTTTGTTAAGTCTGTGTCCTCTGGTTACCACCCCTCCTGTCAGTGGGAACACTTTCTCCTTATTTACTCTATTAAAACCCTTCATAATTTTGAACAATATCCTTTCCAAAGTCCAGTGTCTGGAATTGAACACAATACTGCAGCTGAGGCCGAACCAGTAATTTATAAAGGGTTAGCATAACTTTGCGTATGATGCTTTGCCAGGTTTGCAAATCAAAGAGCCTCCATGGTTGAATCCACAGCCTGCTTATAAAGCTAGGTGCAGACTTCTTATTGAAGTAACTAATTTGAAGGGTCAAAGATCATTGTGTAGGATCTGGATGAAGTTGAAAAGAGTAGAAGAGAAATAAATAAATCAGGAAGAAGTGATCAGCAGCTGGAAGCTTGGGTTTTAAAAGGCTGGAGATTATAGAGGAGGAAGTGGTTTGGAGTTGAAGTTATCGAGTTATTCCCAGATGGGTTCACCCAAATGGTGGGAAGTCCAAAGTCGTGACATAATCAGCACTTGCGCCATTTCTCCAGATTTTAAGCTGAGGTCCCAGCTCGCAATCGCCGAAATTCAAGCCCCACCGCCCAGGCCCGCCCCCCCCCCCCCCCCCTCACCACTGTCAGCTGTGAATCAGAGGGTAGCTCTCTTGTTCCCTGAGTAGAAGGTTGTGGATTCAAAACCCTCTGCAGAGACTTGAGCACAAAATCTGGGATGACGTTCCCAGTGCGGTACTGAAAGAGCTGCATTGTCTGAGCTGCCATGTCTCCGATGAGGTATGAAACCAAGTCTGCGTCTGTGCTCTCAATTAAATCTCCTCTTAGCCTTCTCTGCTTTAAGGAGAACAATCCCAGCTTCTCCAGTCGCTCCATGTAAATGAAGTCCCACATCACTGGTTAAGCTTAAAAACATGCCCCATGAATCTTCCCTCTTAAATAAAGTCCTCCAGCTGTCTTTTAATTTGGGACTGTTCATACATCGGCAAACGCGGCTGCAAGTTCTTATGACGGTCCTTTGTGGGTTTGTTTGTCAAGAGGCTATTGGGAGTAGAATAAAAATATTAGAATGCCCTCTGAAGGCAAATCCTTATGCGCGATTCAATCTGATAACACACTGCAATACATGTCACAAAAGCCATTCTATGGCTGTAAAATAGGATTTTATATTTTTTTGCAGATTTGGACTAAATTTAACTTTTCATTCACCAATAATGTTTTAAATTAGGTTTTCACAGCAGCTCAGTATGGTTAACATTAAAATAATGGTTTAAAAACCTCACTGACAATCTAGGTGGTGGCACAGGGTATAATTGACCCATTGAGACGAACAGGCTCCAAGTTTGCATCGAGCTGACAGGCCTCAGCTGGTGCAGCAGCAGAGGAAGTAAAACGAGCCGTCTTTGCTCCAGACTTGGGAGGCAAAAAAACTCAGCTAAAGGTCCCATTCCTCACTGCTATCCTGCAACATCACATCACGGTGCCTTTGTTATCTCTAGACCCGTCTACTGCAATACTCCCCTGATTGGCCTCCCACCTTACGCCCTCTCTAAACTTCAGCTCATCGCAAACTCATATCCGAACAGGCATCAAGTTCTGTTCACCCAGCAGCAGCTGTGCTTACTCACCTACATGGACTCCCGGTTAAGCAACGCCTCGATTTTAAAATGATCATCCTTGGGTTTTCCAATCCTTCCATGGCCTTGCCCCTCCCCTTTTCTGTAATTTCCTCCAGCCCCACAACCTTCCGAGATCTCTGCGCTCCTCCAATTCCAGCCTCTTGCACATCCCTGATTTTAATCACTCCACCACTGATGACTGTGCCTTCGGCTGCCTGGGCCCCAAGCTCTGGAATTCCCTCCCTAAACCTCTCTCGCCTCCTTAAACCTACTTATTTCACAAAACCTTTGGTCATCTGTCCCAATATTGCCTTAAGTTACTCGGGGTCAAATTTGATCTGATAATGCTCCTGTGAAACGCCTTGGGACTACTATCTGTGCCAAAGGTGCTATATAAATACAAGTTACTATTTTGGAAATTGGCTGAGGTTAGGTCCAGGCTCCAACTGTGAAGCCAACAATCATTATCTAGACTCTTACAAGAAGGATGGTGACATGAGTGAGGTACCAGAGGCACTTGTGGTATTGTGGTAAAGAATTACCATCTGCAGGAAAAACAAACAGGACACTACTGAAAGAAAGTAAAATATATTACTGTTACGACCAAGTGATAAAGGGGTCTAGGGGTTCCCTCTCGGCCTTTTCCTGGTTTGACCATAACAGGGTTTAATTTATAAAACGTTGTGTTTGAAGCTTCCCCTCCGTGAATCCTTGTTCACTGCTCTCCAATTGTAATGGCAAAGAAATCAACCAGACAGGTTTTCTCGGAAAGTTTATTAACCTTAAAACTCTAATTTGGTTAAAACTGCTAAAAATATGCGACACGCCATGCATACGCGGTAAACGCGCACACAGATAGAGACAGAAAAGGAGAAAGAATCAAGGAGAAAGATTTGAAGCAATAGCTGGAGTTCACTGACTGTCTTTTGATTTTGATGTAAAGTCTTTGCAGTTCGATCTTGCCGTCTCGTTGGGGCCCAGTACACTCTTTCAAACTTGTTTCGATGGTTTTCTGTCTTCTTGAAATCTAGTTGCAGTTTCTTCTTTTCATGAGAGAGAGACAGAGAGAGAGAGAGAGAGAGACAGGGAGAGATGTTCTGTCTTCAAGTTCAGTTGCAGTCTGTTTTTTTCTATGCAGAAAAATTCAAACAAAACCTGGGCCAGCGGGCCAGTCCTGTGACTAGCTCCCCGCCTGGATTATTTGTGGATTCTTTCAATCTCAGTAGACATCCTCAGTAGGGGGTCTGGAATGCTAGCTTTCCACACATTCAACGTCTTTTGGGCAAAATCCATCTGGTTAATTGAACCAAGGAGCAGTTCCATTGTCTTCTCCAGACAGCTGTCTCCCAGAAGGCAAATGAGCAGTATGTTTTCAGCCACTATTGTGGTCTCTTTAAACAAGTTATCTTTTCAGTCCATTAACAGTTTAAAATTAATGTTCCATATGACGAAATTAACATGCCTCATTCCTCGCAGTTACATAATTATGAGAAAAAGCATTCAAGTCCCAGTCATTGAGATTGAAATATAATTCCCAATTGCAGTGTTCAATCTTATGTCTGCTCTGTATCTTCCCACTGCCTCATTAATTAGGAACTTAGCCCCTTCTTGAAAAGGTCTCTTAGGCTGTGGATTGCTCAGTAGTTTGTGATGTTTGTTGCAATCTGCAGCTCTAAAATTCTGATGTATCAAGGGTTTGACAAGCCGTGAAGAATAAACAAGGTAAGTGGAAGTATTCTAATACACACTGGCCTCTTCCCTGCAGAATATTCCAACCCAGCCTGGTGCAGAGAGGAAAATATGTTTGTGTACATCAAGCTCGAGTCTCGTTTCTACTCTCAGTTGCTGCCAGTAGGAATCTTCAGTGCTTGAAGATCATGAGGCAGATATTAAAATAATTATAACTTGGCGGTTTGTCTTTCAAAAATGGTGTGAACAAAGAACTGCTCATGGATAATAATGAAGCGTGATATCTGTTTCATTCTTTTGGTGCTAATGAAAATGATAATTTTGCACAATCAAAATATAATCTCTGAAGGTGCACAACAACAACTTGCATTTATATAGCACCTTTAACATATGAAATGTCCCCAGGCGCTTCACAGGAGTATTATCAAACAGAATTTGACACTGAGTCACATCAGGAGATATTGGGGCATGGACCAAAAACACGGCCAGTGAGGTAGGTTTTAAGGAATGTCTTAAAGGAGGAGAGAGAGGCGGAAAGGTTTAGGGAGGGAATTCCAGAGCTGAGGGTCCAGCAGCTGAAGGCACGGCCGCCAATGATGAAGTGATTAAAATCGGGGATGCTCCAGAGGCCAGAATTGGAGGAGCAGAGAGATATCAGAGGGTTGTGGGGCTTCAGGAGATTGCAGAAATAGAGATAGAGATAGACCCTAAGCTCTGAAATTCACTCTCTAAACCTTCCCACCTCTCTCCCTCTCTCTGATCCTTTAAGACATTCCTTGAAACGTACTTCTTTGGCCAAGCTTTGGGTCACCTGCTCTAATATCTCCTTATGTGGCTCGGGGCCAAATTTTGTTTGATAACACTCCTGTGAAGTGCCCTGGGATGTTTTACTATCTTAAAGGCACTATATAAATACAAATTTTAGTTGTTGTCTCCTAAAGCCTGTCTACATTCACAGTCTGAACTGACTGATAAAGACTAGTTAACTGTGGGGTGTAGGGGGTATAGACACTGCCTGTGGAACCAGACCCCAGCGAGAGGCAGCATCGAGAGAAAGGTGAGGAAGAAACCGACCAACAAACAGCATCAAAAATCCCAATGAATTATAAACCAGTAGCAATGGATTAAGATGTGTTTCTAAATTGGAGGAGCTTTAAATGTGACATCAGGGGTAGGTTATCTTAAACACGTATAGAATCTTGGTTAGACCACATTAACAGTACTGTGAAAAGTCCTGCCCTGCATATTAGGAAAAAGATTATAGCCGCACTGGGGATGGTGCAGAAAAAGGATATATGAGAATGAAACCAGAACTGAGAGTTTATAACTATCGGGCGATATTGAACAGGCTGGGGCTCTTTTCTCTAGAAAGGGAAGGCCGAGGGGTAAATTATGAAAATATTTGATAGGGTAAACATAGAGAAGATGTTTCCACTTGCGGACGAGACTAGACCTAGGGGCCATCAATCTAAAATAGTCACTAATAAATCCAACAGGGAATTTGGGAGAAACTCCTTTACCCAGAGAGTGGTGAGAATGTGGAACTCACTACCACAGGGAGTGGTTGAGGCGAATAGTATAGATGTATTTATGGGAAAGCTGGATAAACACTAGGGAGAAAGGAAATGAGGATATATTGATAGGGTGAGATGCAGAGGGGTGGGAGGAGGTTCAAGTGGAGCATAAATACTGGCATGGATCAGTTGTGCCAAGTGACCTGTTTCTGTGCTGTTATCACTTAGTCGGCCGGGCTGAGGAGATACCAGGCCAACTGAGATCAGCAAGACACTTCTCATCTGCCCTCTGGTGGCCACTCAAAGGCAGAGCCTCTTCATTCAGCAGTCAACAAAGTTCCACATAGAAACGTTGAAAGATTTATGATGCAGGAAGGAGGCCATTCAGCCCATCATGACTATCGCAGCCGAGGGAAAAGCCATCCAGCCTAATCCCACCTGCCAGCTCCTGGTCCGTAGTCCTGCAGGTTACGGCACCTCAACTGCATATCCAAGTGTTTTTTTAAATGTGACGAGGGTTTCTGCCTCTCCCACCCTTTCAGGCCGTGAGTTCCAGATCCCCACCACTCTCTGGGTGAAAACATTACTGCTCAACTCCTCTCTAATCCTTCCACCAATTATTTTCAATCGAGGCCCCCTGGTTTTTGGCCTCTCTGCTAATGGAAATAGGTCCTTCCTATCCACTCTGTCTAATTTTAAACACCTCAATTAAACCTCCCCTCAGCCACCTCTTTTCCAAGGAGAACAACCCCAACCCATCCAATCATTTCTCATAGCTAAAATTCTCCATTCCTGGCAACATGGTTGTAAATGTCCTCTGTGTCCTCTCCAGTGTAAATCTCCTCTGTACTCTCTCTAGTGTGATCACAACCTTCCTATAATATGGTAACCAGAACTGTATCATTACTTCCAAAATAATGCTCTGAGTGACACTGGGCTGAATGTTCAGCACCATTCGTGACCCCTCAGATACTGAAGCAGTCCGTGTAGAAATGCAGCAAGACCTGGACAATATCCAGGCTTGGGCTGGTAAGTGGCAAGTAACATTCGCACCACACAAGTGCCAGGCAATGACTACCTCAAACAAGAAAGATTTTAACCATCTTTCCTTGACATTCAATGGCATTATGATCGCTGAATCCCACACTATCAACATCCTAGGGGTTACCATTGACCAGAAACTGAACTGGAGTAGCCATATAAATACCGTGGCTACAAGAGCAGGTCAGAGGCTAGGAATCCTGAGATGAGTAACTCACTTCCTGACTCCCCTAGGCCTGTCTATCTTCTATGAGGCACAAGTCAGGAGTGTGATGGAATACTCTCCACTTGCCCGGATGGGTGCAGCTCTAACAACACTCAAGAAGCTCAACACCATCCAGGACAAAGCAGCCCTCTTGATTGGCACCACATCCACAAACATTCACTCCCTCCACCACCGACGCACAGTGTGTACCATCTACAAGATGCACTGCAGCAAAGCACCAAGGTCCTTCGACAGCACCTTCCAAACCCACAACCCCTACCAACTAGAAGGACATGGACAGCAGATGCATGGGAACACCACCACCTGCAAGTTCCCCTCCAAGTCACACACCATCCTGCCTTGGAACTATATCGCCATTCCTTCACTGTTGCTGGGTCAAAATCCTGGAACTCCCTTCCTAACAACACTGTGGGTGTTCCTACCTCACATGGACTGCAGCGGTTCAAGAAGGCAGCTCACCACCACCTTCTCATGGGCAATCAGGGATGGGAAATAAATGCTGGCCTAGCCAGCGACGCCCACATCCCATGAATGAATAAAAAAAACTTTATGGGGCCCCCTACGATAGGTTCGAAGGCGGGGGAGGGGGGCCGGCCCATAGAATTGTGACGGGAGACTGGGAGCGGAGGGCCTGTCACCTCCCTGTCGCAACACAGTTTTGTCAATGGCCGGTTAGGCCATAGAAAAAAACCATAGAAAAATTACGGCACAGAATGAGGCCATTCAGCCCATTGTTTCTCTGCTGGCCAAAGACAGCCTTCCCACCCAGAGGCCAATTGAGGCCCTTGTGGCCTATTAATGGCTGCTTAAGGGCCTTTTGCTGCCACTGCTGGGATTTAACCAGCAGCTGTGGGGGAGGGGGTGTCTCCACCACACGGGGAGGTCACCCAGTAAAACTAGGCAAACTCCCTGTGGGCTTGTGGGGGGGTGGAGGCCCTCCTGCATGCCAATCTGTGGCCCACAGAGGGTCCCTGCCAGGAAAACCTGCAACTCCCGAACCACCCTCCCCCTTCACTATATGCTCACCCTCGCTGGGATCTGCCGGTGAGGCCCCAGCGACTCTGCTTCACTGACCTTGTGCTGGGTCTCCAGTGCTGGGCCTTGGTTTAAGGCCACTTGCAGTACCGGCAGTGGCCACTGCTCCTGGTGGTACTGCCAATATGCTGAGCTGCCAGCCCTGTGATTGGCCGGCAGCTCTTGTAGATTAGATCCCCCACCTTTGAAAGGATGGGAATCCCGATGCCGAGCTGTTAATTGGCCTGGCGCCATAGAATCACAGCGGGGCTTGGGTGGGGGGGGGGTGGTGGGAGTTCCTGCTGGCCAGGGCGGGATTCCCACCTGCCTTTTCGGCCTGGCACTGGGAGCCCAGCTGTGGGCACACAATTCAGCTCACTGTGTACAATGAGTTAGCTCACAATTTCACAATCGAAGTTGTGGACTCTCCCAACATGATTGTTATACAGGATCACAGTGAACTGGTCTTCAGTTAACATTCTTTGACTATAATCCCTTCTACGTCTTCCAAGCAATTGCTGTAATCACACTGCCTGTCGCCTTCTTTGGCTTATGTGGCATCTTTTCACCTTTTGAGAGCCAATAAACTTTGTTTTAGTGATACTAGTATCATGATCTTCTAGGAACATAGGAAACAGGAGGAGGCCATTCAGCCCCTCAAGCCTGTTCCGACATTCAGTTAGATCGTGGCTAATCTGTATCCTAACTCCATCTACCCACCTTGGTTCTGTAACCTTACCACCCTTACCCAACAAAAATCCATCAAGCTCAGTTTCGACATTTTCAATTGACTCCCAGCCTCAACAGCTTCTTGGGGGCGAGAGGTCCAGATTTCCACGACCCTTTGTGTGAAGCAGTGCTTCTTGACATCACCCCTGAATGGCGCTAGCTCTAAATTTAAGTTACACCCCACTTGTTCTGAACTCCATCCTGCCAGAGGGAATAGTTTCCCATTATTTACTCCACCAACATCAGGATGTGCCAAAGTGCTTTCCAACCAATGAAGTGTAGTCATTGTTGTAATATACATAATTTGCACACAGCATGCTCCCGCAAACAGCAATGTGATAATCTGTTGTCGTGACGTTGAGTGAAGGATAAACATTGATCAGGACACCAGGGAAACCTCCCCTGCTCTTCTTCAAAATAGCACCATAGAATTTTTTATATCCACCTGGGAGGACAGATGGGACCTCAGTTTAACATCTCATTGAGAAGAGTGCAGCCCTTCCTTTGGTATGACACAGGAGTGTCAGTGTAGATTTTGTGCTCAAGTCTCTGAAGTGGGACTTACACACAAACTTCTGACTCAGAGCCGAGTGTACTGAGCCACCGCTAACACCAGTTGTGTTTGGGCGATATTACTGACTATTTCAGCAGCGCATGGAAAATACTTCATGTGTGACAGTATCTAAATGAACTGTCCTCAATATGAAAAGTCCACGTTGTTCTGTGATGTCAAAAGCTACTTGTAAGCGATGCTACTGAGTGGTGTAGGCACTGTCCACTTCAAGATCAATGAGTTTCTCACCCAATAAACCGAGCAACGCAGAGCATAAGTAAATAAACATCACTTCATCTCAGACTTGCAGACTTCATCAGTAAGTGTACAGCTCATAAGAAATAGGAGAAGTACTTCTCCTTGAGCCTGATATTCTCTGTTTAATAAAGACAGAGTTACAGGAATTAATTGAACCATTATTAACGAAGAAAAAATATACATAAAACTATATTGTCCAATTCCTCCCAGAACTACTGCGAAAGACAGAAGCTGGCAAACCTGGCTGTCTTTAATGGGAGACGTAGCTGTGACAGACAGGGAGAATCATAAAGAAAGCCTATATATTTTGACTATTAATTAATGAGACAAGGCCAATCATTTTACACTGGCCGTTGGTATACCTAGTTAGTCCTTCAGCTGTCTGTCTCTCTGTTAATTTTTTATCTTATTTTTGAGAGGATAAATATTGATCAGGTAATGTCACTCTGAAGGCAAATTCACACCCTGCTTATGTGATGCTGGAAAGAAAGACTTGCATTTACGTTTGCATTTGCATTTACATTGAGTTCATGACCTCGGGATGTTCCAAAACGGTTTACAGCCAATGAAGTACTTTATGAAGTGAAGTCACTGTTGTAATGTAGAAAAAGCGACAGCCAATTTGCCCACAGCAAGCTCCCACAAACAGCAAATGTGACTATGACCTGATAATCTGCTTTAGTGATGTTTGTTTCTTGAATGGAAAATGGCTAAGACACCAGGGAGAACTTTCCCCTGCTCTTTTGAATTAGTGCCATATCCACCTGAGAGAACAGACAGGGCCTCGGTTTAATTTCTCATCCGAAAGACGCCACCTCTGGTAGTGCAGCACTCCCTCAAGTACTGACACTGATGTGATTAATGTCCTAACAAGTTGTTTGTTAAGGTCATGGAGGTGACAGCATCACTTAATGTAGTTTGCCTGGTTGTTAGAGACTTTGCTATATCAAGTTGTAATTGTCACAACGGGGAGATAATCGCAGAGCTATAAGAAGTAATTGGATAGCTCTTTTGAAGAGCTGGCACAGAGCTGATGGGCTGAATGGCCTCCTCCTGCACTGTATGATTCCAGAACAAATGGAGGATCAAGCTGAGTTAAAGTGAGTGAACCTCATATGCTGTAGCTTTACTTCAGTCTTTAATGGGCTTCTGGTAGTGACACAGTGCTTTTCACAGCTTAAGAACCAACATATTAAAACAGCAATGCAGAGCTATGTAGCACACGAATCTCTGAGCTATCAGCAGCATGCTGTATTTAATGGGAAGTTCTTCTTAAAACATGCTTTGCACAGGAACCCCTCAGCCTTATAACCACTGCTCGAGTCCTCTCTTGGTGGATGTTAGATGTTGCATTTTGTACATTACAACAGTGACTACTCTTCAAAAGTACTCCATTGCCTTAAAGCACTTTCGGACATCCTGAGGTAATGAAAGTTGTTGCTTAAATGCAAGCTCTTTCTATACACGAGTCACTGTCTCCCAGTGAGACCCTCTTCCCATTTATTATTGCTTTCTGCTTTCAATTCCCAGCACAGTTTTCAATGCAGCAATCTCCAAGTCCTAAAGTTCTTGGAAAAACCTCAGCTGCATAGCAACAGGAGGAGGACATTCAGCCCCTCAAGCATGTTTCGCCATTTATTTAGATCATGGCTGAATGTTATCTGAACTCCAGTTACAGGGACAGATGGGAGAAACTGGGGCTGTTCTCCTTTGGGGAAGAGAAGGTCGAGAGGAGATTTGATAGATGTGTTCAAAATCATGAGGGGTCTAGACAGAGTAGATAGAAAGAAATTGTTCCAGAAGGATCTAGGACCAGAAGATGCCGATTTCAGGTAAATGGCAAAAAAACCATTGGCGACATGAGGAAAAACTTTTTTATACAGCGAGTGGTTAAGCCCAGGAATGCATTGCCTGGGAGTGTGTTGGAGGCAGATTCAGTCGGGGCTTTCAAAAGAGAATTGGATAATTACCTGAAGAGAAGAACTGCAGGGCTAAGGGGAGGGGGCAGGGGAGTGGGACTAGGTGAGGTGCCGTTGCAGAGAGCTGGCACAGACACGATGGGCTGAATGGCCTCCTTCTGTGCTGTAACCATTCTATGATTCTATGTTTTCTGAAAATCCAAATAAATTATGCCCACTGTACATCTTTTGTTACCACCAGACTCGACTATCTCAATATGCTCCTGGCTGGCCTCCCATTTACCAACTTCCATAAACTCAACCTCATTGGCTGTAAAGCATTTTGCAATACATCCCTATCCCTGTATCCTCCTCCAGCCCAAAAGCCTTATGAGATCTCTACGCTCCTTCAGTTCTGACTCTTGCGTATCCCCAATTTTCATTTCTCCATCATTGGCAGCCGTGCTTTCAGCTGCCAAGAACCTACAACACACTCGCAAAAAGCTCGATACCATCCAGGATAAAGCAGGCCGCTTGATCGGCACCCCATCCACCAGCTTCAACATTCGCTCCCTCCACCACCAATGCATAGTGGCGGCAGTGTGCACCATCAACAAGATGCACTACAGCAATTCACCAAGCCTCCTTCAACAGCACCTTTCAAACCTCAACCAAGGACAAGGGCAGCAGACGCATGGGAACACCACCACCTGCAAGTTCCCCTCCAATCCACACACCATCCTGACTTGGAACTATATCGCCGTTCCTTCACTGTCGCTGGGTCAAAATCCTGGAACTCCCTTCCCAACAGCACCGTGGGTGTACCTACCCCACATGGACTGCAGCGGTTCAAGAAGGCGGCTCACCACCACCTTCTCAAGGGCAATTAGGGATGGGAAATAAATGCCAGTGATGCCTATCCTAAGCTCTGGAATTCCCTCCTAAACCCTTAAAACCGACGTCATTGAGCTTTTTCTCATCCATGCTAAAATCCCCTTATATGGCTTGATGTCAATTTTTTTCCTCTGTGAAATGCCTTGGGCTGTTTTATTACATTAAAGGTACTATATAAATGCAAGTTTTTGTTACCCCCCTCAAAGCATTCCTCTAGATTTGTGAAGCATGGTTTGTAGATTCTGTAAACACGCTGGCAATCCCTTTATGGGTTCATGTGATTAGTATAATTAAGAACAGCTATCATGGGACTTTATCACATTGCCAACCTTTTTTGAATGGTGTAATAATGGTGTTTCCTTCATTTTCCTTCAATACAAAGTTGAATGTGATTTGAGAGCTGCAGAGCTCAATGAAAGCTGCACATTTTTAATACGTTCCACTAGTCCTTTCACTGATGAACCTGCAGTCAATGTGTCCACATTTCCCATCGTAATTCTGGCAGAGCATTCTGGAAGTGCTGGAAAATTGTCAGAGATGCAGACTTCATACTGGCGTTCAAAATTTTGCGAGGTTTTGATGGAGTACGAGGCCGATATATATCGCTCGCCCAAGATCACTGAAAAAAAAGATTATCTGTTCATTATCACATCGCTGCTTGTGGGAGCTTGCTGTGCACAAATTGGCTGCCATATTTCCCACATTACAACAGTGACTACACTTCTAAAATATTTCATTGGCTGTGAAGCACTTGGGGAGCGCTGAGGCACGAAAGGCGCTATAGAAATGCAAGTTTGTCTTATAAAATGGCAGGTCTTTCAGTATGGGCAGGAAAAGTCTCGTCTTCCTGAGAGATATGATTTTCAGTAAACGAGAAGATAGAATGAAACAATAAATGGTGTTGAAATTTAAAATGATTCCAGATTTATTATTTTCGAAGAAAGGTACCAAAAAGAAAGCAGTGATTGACAGATTTCTAAATACAGATGACATAAGGGAATATGAGGATAGTGTGGGGGAAAAAGGCATTGAAGTGGAAGATCAGCCATGATCATATTGAATGGTGGGGCAGGCTCGATGGGCTGAACGGCCTACTCCTGCTCCTATGTTCCTAAGAACTGGGACTTTAAATCAAGTGTCAGTAAGCCAGGAGTGTAAGTGGAATGCAATATCGTGCAAAGCAGTTCTGCCAGCAGAGGGCGCCATGTTAGCTGAGAACAACACACAAAGCAAGTTCAACTTTATCAGAGAATTATTCAGCACAGAAAGAGGCAATTCGGCCCATCGTGTCTGTGCTAGCTCTTTGGAAGAGCTATCCAGTTAGTCCCACTCCCCCTGCTCTTTCCCCATAGCCCTGCAATTATTTCCCCTTCCAGTATTTATCCAATTCCCTTTTGAAAGTTACTATTGAATCTGTTTCCACCGCCCTTTCAGGCAGCGCGTTCCAGATCACAACAACTCACTGCGTGAAAAAAAATTCTCCTCATCTCCCCCTCTAGTTCTTTTGCCAATTGTGGTAGATCTGTGATCTCTGGTTACCGACCCTCCTCCCATAAATTTGCATAACATGGCAAGATGCAGATCAAAGAACTTTTTATCCAGCTGCAAATTTTAAACCCAAACTCAAAAGGCGACAACCTATCCTCATCATGTACCATTGTAAAAGAAATATGAGGTCACACAGTTTGATCAGCTTCTTTACTTTTCCAGCAGCCTTTTTTGCCTTGTTGGAAGTTCATGCACTATTTCAGGAGACTAATTGTACCGTGATAACAGCAACGTGCATTTATATAGCACCTTTAACATAGTAAAACATCCCAAGGCACTTCACAGGAGCATTATCAATAACAATTTGACCACAAGCCACATCAGGAGATATTAGGACAGGTGACCCAACGCTCAGTCAAAGAGGTAGGTTTGAAGGAGCATCTGAAAGAAGGAGGGGTGTGATGCAGAAAGATGCCAACAGTGCAGGTTGAGCACCCACACCGGCTGTGGTAGTTCATGGAGGCCTGCCTCTTCGCCTTACCCTACGCTTGCAGAGTCTTGAATCTCAAGCTATACAATATCAACTGTCTCTCTCAAATGGGGAGAGATGCCTATGGTCCTTTGGGTCTATGGCTAGAACAACAAGAAAGGAGAAGGGAGAGGTGGAGAGGTTTAGGGAGGGAATTTCATTGCTTACGACCCAGGCAGCTGAAAGCAAAGCCACCAATGGTGGAACGATTAAAATCGGTGATGCTCATGGAGGAGCACAGAGATCTCGGTGCGTTGTAGGGTTGGAGGAGGTTACAGAGCTAGGGACGAGGACACGGTGGAATCTGAAACCAAGGATGAGTGTTTTAAAATTGAGGCATTGGCAGACCAGGAGCCAATGTAGGTCAGCGAGCACAAAGGTTATTCTTTAACTTAGCATGTTTTTTGTGAGCCAGCACTATGTACTTGAGAAGTCCTCACTCAGCTCTGTTGACTTGAGCCAAGGATCAAAATTTAGCTCTTCCCCAGACTTAGAATAGAATAGAATGGTTACCCATAGAAGGAGGCCATTAGGCCCATCATGTCTGTGCCAGCTCCCTGCAAGAGCAACCATCACAACCATCCTCCCACACCCCCACCGTTTCCCCGTAGCCCTGCAATTTTTTCTCTTCAGATAATTAAAGTCCTCCAATAATTCTTGCACCTCTGTAACTTCCTTGCAGATTTGTTCCTCTATATCTTTCCCACTAGTTGGTAGCCTGTAGAATACACCCAGCAATATAAAGGTACCTCCATTGTTTCTTATCTCTAACCAGATAGATACTGTCCTTGACCCCTCTAGGACACCCTCTATCTCCAGCACTTGTAAAGTTCTCCTTAATCAATACTGTTACCCCCTCCTCCTTTCTTTCGTTCCCTTCCTTCTCCATCTTTCCTGAACACCTTGTATCCAGGAATATTTAGTACCCAGTCCTGCCTTTTTTTGAGCCAGGTCATCGTTTTGCCATAACATCACATTTCCACGTAGCTATCTGCACCTGCAGCTCACCAACCTTATTTACCACACTCTGTGTATTTATATACGTGCACAGTAAACCTAATTTAGACCTTATTACATTCCCGCTTACTCTGACCCCACCTAATACCTAACTACTTCCTACTCTAGTGCTATCTGTCTCTCCCAATTCTCTGTGTAGCTTGGTTTTCCTCTCTACATTTACCTCCTGGTTCCCACACCCCTGCCAGGTTTGTTTAAACCTTCCCCAATAGCACTAGCAGATTGCCCCACAAAGACAGTAGTCCTGCCTTTGTTCAGGTGCAACCTGCCTGGCCTGTACAGATCCCATCGGTCCCAGGACTCTAGAACCCTCCCTCATGCACCGTCTCTCCAACCTCACATTCGTCTGCTCTATCCTCTTATTTCTGTACTCACTAGCCCCTTTGAGGTCCTTCTTGCTAGTTTCTTTCCTAATTCCCCAAACTCTGCCTTGAGGACCTCATCCCTCTTTGCACCTATGTCGTTGATACCGATGCGGGCCACAACCGCTGGCTGTTCACCCCTCACCCCTCAGAATGTTCTGTAGCTGTCCAGTGACTTCCTTAACCCTGGCACCAGGGAGACAACAGACCATCCTGGATTCATGTCTGCAGCCGCCGAAATGCCTGTCTCTTCCCCGAACTATCGAATCTCCTATCACTATGGATTTTCCCAATCTTCCTGCTGCCCCCTGTACAGCTGAGCCATCTGGGTTGCCGTGGACTCTGGCTGCCCTCCCAGAGGCACCATCACTCTCACCAGTATTCAGAACTGAAGACCAGTTGGAGAGTGAGATGCACTCAGGGGATGCAGACACTACCTGTCTGGTGGTCACCCGTTCCCTCTCTGCTTGCAACTCCTTAAGCTCCAGGGTGATCACACCTATAAATGTGCTATCTCAGCCTCAATTTTATTTCCTTCCCATTCGGTTCAGTCTCTCAGCCTGAGAGACGGCCTGTTTTCCCACTCCACTCCCGGCTTGCTTTATGCCGCTCTGCTCCACTCCCAGCCTGCTCTCGGTTTTGTAAACCCATGGGAACTTTTGTGTCCACCTGTGAGGACAGATGGGGCCTCGGTTTAAGGTCTCATGAAAATTAGCCACAGCATAGCACAGCACTCGCTCAGTACCACACTGGATTGTCGATGTAGTCTTTTGTTTTCAAGTTAGGAATTACTTGACAGCGATCGTGAGCAGGGCTGCAGCTAATTTTCCCCCAGCCTTCCAGTTTGGGGACAATGACACCAAATATAGTCTGTCCATTGTCAATGCTATTGAGATTGGGAAACTCAGCACTTGCCTCTCAGTTCAGGCCCACTTTATCTTACTGCTGCCAATTCAGTGCAGATGTTTCAGAATGATTATTGTCCCTTATTTCTCCAATTTTACAGGCTATATATATATATTTTTTTTAAAGTACATAATTACTGCTGCAAAGATTTGTTGGAATGTTGGCTTCTCACATAACTGAACGTGGGGTTTAATATTGGCCTCATCAACATTCTTTTGAATTCTTTCCCCTCTTTAGCGAGCTACTGCAGGTGGAGTGCAAACAGGACCAGTAACCCAGAGATAAAAGACAACAACAACAACAACTTGCATTTATATAGCACCCTTGAACATAATAGGATGTCCCAACGTGCTTCACTAGAGTGTTATCAAACAAAATTTGACGCTGAAGAGATATTAGGGCATGTGACCAAAAGCTTAGTCAAAGAAGTAGGTTTTAAGGAGCGTCTGAAGGGAGGAGAGAGAGGTAGAGAGGTAGAAAGGTTTAGGGAGGGAATTCCAGAGCTTAGGCCCGAGGTAGCTGATGTCACGCCTCCCAATGGGGGAGCGATTAAATTGGGAAATGCTCAAGAGGCTCGAATTGGGGAGCACAGGTTTTTTTTTCATTCATGGGATGTGGGCGTCGCTGGCTAGGCCAGCATTTATTGCCCAACCCTAATTACCCTTGAGAAGGTGGTGGTGAACTGCCTTCTTGAACTGCTGCAGTCCATGTGGGTTAGGTACATCCACAGTGCTGTTAGGAAGGGAGTTCCAGGATTTTGACCCAGCGACACTGAAGGAACGGCGATATAGTTCCAAGTCAGGATGGTGTGTGACTTAGAGGGGAACTTGCAGGTGGTGGTGTTCCCATGCATTTGCTGCCCTTGTCCTTCTAGTTGGTAGAGGTTGCGGGTTTGGAAGGTGCTGTCGAAAGAGCCTTGGTGCATTGCTGCAGTGCATCTTGTAGATGGTACATGCTGCTGCCACTGTGTGTCAGTGGTGGAGGGAGTGAATGTTTGTGGATGGGGTGCCAGTCAAGCCGGCTGCTTTGCCCTGGATGGTTTCGAGCTTCTTGAGTGTTGTTGGAGCTGCACCCATCCAGGCAAGTGGAGAGTATTCCATCGCACTCCTGACTTGTGCTTTGTAGATGATGGACAGGTTTTGGGGAGTCAGGAGGTGAGTTACTCGCCGCAGGATTCCTAGTCTCTGACCTGCTCCTGTAGCCAGTTACTCCAGTTCAGATTATGGTCAATGGTAGCCTCTAGGATGTTGATAGTGTGGGATTCAGCGATCATAATGCCATTGAACATCATGGGGAGATGGTTAGATTCTCTCTTGTTGGAGATGGTCATTGCCTGGCACTCGTGTGCATGAATGTTACTTGCCACTTATCAGCCCAAGCCTGGATATTGTCCAAGTCTTGCTGTATTTCTACACGGACTGCTTCAGTATCTGAGGAGTCACGAATGATGCTGAACATTGTGCATCATCAGCGAACATCCCCACTTCTGACCTTATGATTGAAGGAAGGTCATTGATGAAGCAGCTGAAGATGAACTCCTGCAGTGATATCCTGAAGCTGAGATGATTGACCTCCAACAACCACTACCATCTTCCTTTGCGCTAGGTATGACTCCAGCCAGTGGAGGGTTTTCCCCCTGATTCCCATTGACTTCAGTTTTCCTTGGCTCCTTGATGCCATTCTTGGTCAAATGCTGCCTTGATGTCAAGGGCAGTCACTCTCACCTCACCTCTTGAGTTCAGTTCTTTTGTCCATGTTTGAACCAAGGCCGTAATGAGGTCAGGAGCTGAGTGGTCCTGGCGGAACACAAACTGAGCGTCACTGAGCAGGTTATTGCTAAGCAAGTGCCGCTTGATAGCACTGTCGATGGCACCTTCCATCACTTTACTGATGATCGAGAGTAGACTGATGGGGCGGTAATTAGCCGGGTTGGACTTGTCCTGCTTTTTGTGTACAGGACATACCTGGGCAATTTTCCACATTGCCGGGTAGATGCCAGTGTTGTAGCTGTACTGGAACAGCTTGGCTAGGGGAGCGGCAAGTTCTGGAGCACAGGTCTTCAGTACTATTGCCGGAATATTGTCAGGGCCCCATAGCCTTTGCAGTATCCAGTGCCTTCAGTCGTTTCTTGAAATCAGGCATACAGGACAATTTCCATAAACAAATCACAAACTGACATTCACATTGAGAATTTCACATTCTGATCATATTTCAGGCCAAACTATTTTTAACAATTAAATCATTGGAACTTTACCATGATTGGCTAGCCCTTTCAAAGATACACTGGGCTGAATGTCCTCTTCCTGTGCTGTAGGAGTCTATGATAATTATCTTCTTAGATTTGAAAATCAGTAGTACGATTTTAACATTTGTGGATGACGCCAAATTGGTGGGAATAGTAAATGTTGAGGACTGTGACAAAATACAAGAAAACATTAATAAACTTGCTGAATGAGCGTGTAATTGGCAAACAAACTCCAAATAGATAAATGTGAAATCTTGCTTTTTGAGATAGAAGGTCGATGAGGTTTAGGTGTACAGATTCACAAATCATTAAAAGTAGCAAAGCAGGTTAACAAGGCCACAAAAATGCAAACGAAGCACTGGGTTCATTTCTAGAGGGATAGAATTGAAAAGCAGGGAAGTTGTGTTAAACTTGTATGGAACCTTTTTTTTTTGTGAGACCACACTTAAAAAACTGTGCCCAGTTCAGTTCTCTCTATATAAAAAGGATATAGAGATACTGGAGGGAGTGCAAAAAAGATTTACTAGACTGATACCAGAACTGAGAGGTTATACCTATCAGGAAAGGTTGAACTGGGGCTGGGGCTCTCTTCTCTAGAGGGGTGACCTGATAAAGGTTTTTAAGATTATGAAAGAGTTTGATAGGCTAGATATAGAGAAAATGATTCCACGTCCAAAACTAGGGCTCATAGATATAAGACTATGACTACAAATCCAATAGGGAATTCAGGAGAAACTTCTCTGCCTGGAGATTGGTGAGAATGTGGAACTCACTAGCACAGGGAGTGATTGAGGTGAATAGTATAGATACATTTAAGGGGAAGCTAGATAAACACATGATGGAGAAAGGAATAAACGGATATGCATAAGCACATAAGAATATAGACTAGGAGGAGGCTCGTGTGGAGCATATTCCAGTTGGGCCGATGGCCTGTTTCTATGCTGTACATGCGATGTAATTCCTGCATCACAACTTTTCAACTGTTTTAGTGAACGTCACTAAACAAACAGTGTACTTGAACACAGGAGCTTGATCAAACAAAGCTCAAGCTCAGTGCAGTGCGATAATCATATGGGCCTTGGACCAAATCAGATTTGTTACCTGTCCTGAAACACTTTAGACACTGAGAGCATCAGAAGCAATACTCCCTCTCAGTTAAAACAGTTCATTATAAAATAAATAAGAGAAACTCATGACTAATTGGATAGGTGTTTCAAAGAGCCGGTGCAGACATGATGGGCCGAATGGTCTCCTTCTGCAATGTAGCATTCTAAGATTCTGTGATAGAACCCCCTGGTGAATCAAGATTTTCTGAATCATTGGCTGGTTGCATAAGAGAGAATCTTGTAAAGGTTCATGAAACGGCAGGTGATGTATTAATAACACGAAATATGAAGCTTCCCAGGATCTGTTAAACCCTGTGGGAAACCACAATGCATCCTTATTAACATCCCAAACAATTACAATTCTGTTTCAATAGCGAGGGTAATCGCTAAATATGAACTGCTGTGCACTGGGAGAATTCGACAGCCAGCTTTGCTTAATTTAGTTCAATCAGCATCAGCTGAAGATTTCTCTTTTATGTCCACATTGCTAAGGGAACTGAATACTTGGCAAAAAGAAACCTCTTCAGAAGAGATTGTGTTAATACCTTGTGGAAGCTGTGTCCAGATTGCTTATTGTTCTGTGGGAAACATTACACGCATGCAGTTTAAAGCTCAATTGTCAAATGCCAAATGGGCAAAAATCAGCTGCCAACGACACAAGTTGTGGTGTTGGAAACTTCTGCAGCAAGTAAACACTTGATAAGGCTAAGGCCACATTTCTGTTCGCTGTGGATTGCAAGTGCTCTCTGTAAAGTGGCTCCATATCTTAAGCTTTTACCAGTGATTTTTATACATTTCCCTTCGTCATTTCACCTGACAATCCACACGATTCCATTTTGCATATTTATTTACAAGGTAAAATGCTACTCCATAACGGGAGAGTTGATTGACTTAACCCTTATTAGGATCTTTGGTTTTCCTCGCATAGCACAAGCTCTTTTTTCCATTGAGTTAGCCAGTATACTCATACAATGATACAGCACCTAAGGCAACCATTTGGCCCATCGTGCCTGTTCCAGCTCTTTGAAAAAGACACACAATTCGCCTCGCTCTCTCTTTCCCCATAGCTCTGCAAATTTTTCCCCTTCAAGTATTTATCCAATTCCCTTTTGAAAGTTACTATTGAATCTGCTTCCACCACCCTTTCAGGCAGCGCATTCCAGATCGCAACAACTGGCTGCTTTAAAAAAAACAAATATCCTCTTCATCTCACTGCTGGTCCTTTTGCCAATTACCTTAAATCTGTGTCCTCAGGTTACCGACCCTTCTGCCAGTGTCAACAGTTTCTCCTTACTGAGATAACTCCCTCACTTTGTTATCGATAGTTGCACTCTTGTTCCAGATAATGGCTATTCCATCAAATGAAAACTTTTTAATTACAAGCTTGTCCTTGTCCCTGTATCATTCGTACCAATTAATTAAGGATGATGTGCATTTGGAAGTTTTCCTCTGCAGAACTTACTGTTTTCCCACTCTACTCTCAGATGAAGCAACATGCAGTGGCAGGTCACCAATGAAGCTTGTCACTGCTTTATCCTGGGGCTAATCATTGCTACAGGATCATCCCCTGGTTCTTTAACCATCCAGTGGTACTTTAACTTCTATTTCCCTGTTTAACAGGCAAAGACTAAAGGAGAACAATGCTACAGCTTGATGAGAAATCGATAGTAATATAACTTTTTCAGCCCTCAATGGGGGTAAGCAGGGAAGTGGAATTTTCCAGCCAGCCTGCGGACCCCCCAGAGGTGTCTGGGACTAGGCCAGTTGCCTGGAGGTGGCCTCCGAGTGGCTCACCAAGCAGCCAGCACGCCAGGCAGAGTTTCAGGGTCTCCTGTCTGCCTACCTTCAGCTGCAGCCACAGGCCTCCCTCTGGTGGGGAATCCCCTTCCGCACTGGTGCCCCAGCTGCTGAGCCTAGTTTATATTTAAAAGTTTAAACAGATGGAAAGAGGTGGAGGAACCCTCTCTGACTCTTACCTGCTGCTTCATCCTAGCTGGAGGGCCTCCTATTGGCCCTTCAGCTTTGAGAGCCCGCCCATCCTCCTTAATTGGACGTCGAACCCGCCCTCTGGCCATGCATTGGCCAATTCGGGGAAAATCACTGCTGAGTGACTGTTCCCCGGGTCGTGGCCCCCACTTGACCCTGATATCAGGGTGCCGACCCAAAGGGCAAAATCCTGCTGCTTGGTAGATTTTGGGATCATCTGATTAACATTTCCCTTACATGTTGGCCCCTTAGAGTTGTGATTAGATAATGTTGAGTTTGGGTTTTAAAAGTCAATTGGAGGTTTAAAAAAAAATTTGAGATCTGTGTAAAAACAGTGAAGGTAGATTATACAATTAGTAATGGTTTAAATACAGTAACAATATGGAGAGGAGGAAAAACACCTATTTAGAATTGGCAGCACAGTGCATTCGGCCCATGGTGTCTATGTCAGCCCTTTGAAAGAACTATCCAAACAAGAGAAACACCCAGAAAGTGGTGAGAATGTGGAACTTGCCATCACATGGAGTAGTTGAGGTGAATGGTATAGATCCATTTAATGGGAAGCTCGATCATGAGGGAGAAAGGACTAGAAGTTTATGCTGATAAGGTTAGATGAAGCAGGGAGAGAGGAGGCTCATCTCTGAAGCAGAAACACTAGCATGGACCTGTTGGGCTGAATGGCCTGTTTCTTTCCTGTACAATCTATGTAATTCTATGTAGGAGTACAATAACACCAACTTGCATTTATTATATCATAGTTATGGTAGTAAAGCATCCCAAGATGCTTCACAGGAGCATTATTAGACAAGATTTTACACAGAACCAGATGGGGGGATATTAGGACAGGTGACCGAGAGGTTGTTTAAGCAGGTAGGTTTTAAGTAGAGTCTTAAAGGAAGAGAGAGAGAGTGGTGGAGAGGTTTATAGAGGGAATTCCAGAACTTAGGCCCAGGCAGCTGAAGGTAAAGGCTTGCTACCCAACCCGAACCCGACGGAACCTGACGACATGTGTCGGGTTCGGGACGGGTCGGGTCGCACTTCCGGGTCCGGCATTCGGGCATTCGGTGGTCCATCACCACCTCAGATAAGTGACTTTAATGTTAATTTACTTTTTGGACTTTAAAGGTGGTTTTGCTACAGTTATTTTAAGCTTGTGCAGGTAAGGAACAAAGTGAAAAACGGAAGGTAGGTTAACTGATGGTCGGGTCGGGCGCGGGAAAAAATGGAAGGACTCGGGCCGGGTCGGGCTCGGATGGGGTTCCGTGGGGCTCGGGCCGGGTCTCATTTGCAGACCCGAGCAGGCCTTTAGCTGAAGGCACGGCCGCCAATAGCGGAGGGATGAAAATCAGGGTTGGGACGGAGGCCGGAATTGGAGGGGCGCATAGATCTTCGAGGGTTTTGTGGCTGGAGGAGGTTACAGAGCTAGGGAGGGATGAGGTCATGGAGGGTTTGAAAGCGAGGATGTGGGCTTGAAACTAAGAGCAGAGTCCCTAAGGGTAAAAGATGATGCCCTTGTGGAACTTCTGAAAAACATGAAAAAAAACCTCACTTTGGGGTAAAAGGTTATTGGGGGGTAGGTGGGAATGTGGAGTTGTGTTACAATTGGATCAGCCATGATCTTGTTGAATGGCGGAGCAGACTCAAGGGGCCGAGTGGCCGACTCCTACTCCTAATTCGTAGGTTCGTATGTATGTTGAAGGAAGCAAGCTTATTATTGAATTGTGAAATGACCTTGCTGAGTGTTTAACTGGGAATAGCCCCCGTCCCCTCCTCGTCCCTCAAAAAAAAAGGGTAAATATCACTCTGATAATGCATGGAAAGTTTTTAATTAGAATGTTGCTGAGTCATGACTTGCATATTGGTGCACAGTTCCGTGAACTCTCAGAGCCGCAAAGTAATTCAG
This sequence comes from Heterodontus francisci, assembly GCF_036365525.1. NCBI lineage: Eukaryota > Metazoa > Chordata > Chondrichthyes > Heterodontiformes > Heterodontidae > Heterodontus > Heterodontus francisci. The sequence continues at coordinate 12,561,705 of NC_090375.1, read as the reverse complement.
CAAAGTCTTAAATGTCAAATTCTTTTCGGGATTACGTGACTTGTTGAATGAAGCAAATTTATTTTGTTCAGAAACTATCCATCTGAAAGGTCCGGAGATGCCAGTGGGTGGGGATTTCAGGAAGTTAATGGAGTAAAAGGATAAATTCTGCCTCAGGCCACAAACTAGAAAACTGGCTCTCTCAAGTAAATGGAGTTGATAACAACTTGCGTTTTTGCAGAACCCCTTTAACACATTAAAAGTAAGAATACACTACACAAGAACTACGTGATAGAATGTTATAGCACCAAAGGAGGCCATTCAGCCTGTCATGCCAGTGCCAGCCCTAGGAAAGAGCTTTCCGAATATTTCCACTCACCCAGCTCTTTCCCCATATCCTGTAATATTTTTCCCTTTCAAGTATTTATCCAGTTCCCTTTTGAAAGTTACTATTGAATCTGCTTCCACTGCCCTTTGAGGCAGTGCATTCCAGATCACAACAACTCACTCTGTAAAAAAAAATTCGCCTTGTCTCCCTGTTGGTTCTTTGCCAATTGCGTTAAATCTGCGTCCTCTGTTACCGACACTCCTACCATTGGAAACAGTTTCACCTTATTTACTTGTATATCAGCTGTGGTTCAGTGGGTAGCACTCTCACCTCTGAGTCACTGATAGCTGCACTGTCGGAGGTTATAGAGCCATAGAGTTATACAGCACAGAAACAGGCCCCTCGGCCCATCGTATTTGTGTCGGCCATCAAGCACCTATCTATTCTAATCCCATTTTCCAGCACTTGGCCCATAGCCATGTATGCTATGGCATTTCAAGTGCTCATCTAAATACTTCTTAAATGTTGTGAGGGTTACTGCCTCTACCACCCCTTCAGGCAGTGTGTTCCAGATTCCAACCACCCTCTGGGTGAAAAGATTTTCCTCAAATCCCCTTGAAACCTCCTGCCCCTTACCTTAAATCTGTGCCCCCTGGTTATTGACCCCTCCGCTAAGGGAAAAGATTTCTTCCTATCTAACCTATCAATGCCCTTCATAATTTTGTATTCCTCAATCAGATCCCCCCTCAGCCTTCTCTGCTCTAAGGAAAACAACCCTAGCCGATCCAGTCTCTCCTTATAGCTGAAATGCTCCAGCCCAGGCAACATCCTGGTGAATCTCCTCTGCAACCTCTCCAGTGCAATCACATCCTTCCTATAGTGTGGTGACCAGAACTGTACACAGTACTCCAGCTGTGGCCTAACCGGCATTTGATACAGCTCCATCATGACCTCCCTGCTCTTATATTCTATGCCTCGGCTAATAAAGGCAACTATCCCATATGCCTTCCTAACAACCTTATCTACCTGTGCTGCTGCCTTCAGTGATCTATGAACAAGTACACCAAGGTCCCTCTGATCCTCTGTACTTCCTAGGGTCCTACCATCCATTGTATGTTCCCTTGCCTTGTTCGTCCTCCCAAAATGCATCATCTCACACTTCTCAGGATTAAATTCCATTTGCCACAGCTCCGCCCATCTTACCAGCCCATATATATCGTCCTGTAATCTAAGGCTTTCCTCCTCACTATTTACGGCACCACCAATTTTCATGTCATCTGTGAACCTACTGATCGTACCTCCTATATTCACATCTAAATCATTAATGTACAGTACAAACAGCAAGGGTCCCAGCACCGATCCCTGTGGTACACCACTGGTCACAGGCTTCCACTCACAAAAACAACCCTCGACCATCACCCTCTGCCTCCTGCTACTAAGCCAATTTTGGATCCAATTTGCCAACTTGCCCTGGATCCCATGGGCTCTTACCTTCTTAACCAATCTCCCATGCAGAACCTTATCAAAAGCCTTACTGATGTCCATGTAGACTACATCAACTGCTTTACCCTTTTCTACACATCTAGTCACCTCCTTGAAAAATGCAATCAAGTTTGTTGGACATGGTCTCCCCCTGACAAAGCCATGCTGACTATCCCTGATTAATCCCTGCCTCTCCAAGTGGAGATTAATCTTATCTCTCAGAATTTTTTCCAATAGTTTCCCTACGACTGATGTTAGACTCACTGGCCTGTAATTACCTGGTTTATCCCTGCTACTCTTCTTGAATAATGGTACCACATTCGCTGTCTTCCAGTCCTCTGGTACCTCTCCTGTGGCCAGAGATAAATTTGAAAATTTGTGTCAGAGCCCCTGCTATCTCCTCCCTTGCCTCACATAATAGCCTGGGATACAAGTCATCTGGGCCTGGGGATTTATCCACTTTTAAGCCCACTAAAACAGCTAATACTTCCTCCCTTTCAATGCTAATTTGTTCAAGTACATCGCCTTCTCCATAGTGAACACAGATGAAAAGTAATAATTTAAAACCTCACCTATGTCCTCCGGCTCCACACACAGATTGCCACTCTGATCCCTAATGGGCCCTTAATCTTCTGGGAAGATTAGAAGAACGTGTATTCAGTATACCCTCTGACCTCCCCCTCTCTGATGCTGAACGTTCTGTACTCAGCAAAGGTCTATTTTATCCCCTTACGTCCCCACCTCAATGAATTTCACGCTCGGCATGACGTTGAGCTCTTCTTCCGTCGCCTCCGCCTCCGGGCTCACTTCTTTGACCAGGAGTCCTCCCCGCAACCAGCAGACCCATTCACCCGCATCCAGCATTCTCCCTCTACCTGGACCCCTCCCCCTGGCCTCTTACCCGCTCTTGATCGCTTCATTGAAAACTGTTGGCGAGACATTTGTCATCTCAAGTTCTCTGCCCCCGTCACTCACTCTAACCTGTTCCCCTCTGAACTTGAGGCACTCCATTCTCTCAGGTCGAAACCCGACATGGTCATCAAACCTGCAGACAAGTGTGGTACTGTTGTCGTATGGTGTACCGAGCTCTACCTTGCAGAGGCTCAGTGCCAACTCACAGACACTTCTTCCTACCTCCCTCTGGACCATGACCCCACCACCGAACATCAAGCCACTGTCCAAAGGACTGTCACTGACCTCATCTCCTCTGGAGATCTTCCGTCCACAGTTTCCAACCTCATAGTCCCGCAACCCCGGACAGCCCGCTTCTACCTCCTTCCCAAAATCCACAAACAGGACTGTCCCGGCAGACCCATTGTGTCAGCCTGCTCCTGCCCCACTGAACTTATTTCTTCCTATCTTGACTCTATCTTTTCTCCGCTGGTCCAGTCTCTTCCCACCTACATCCGTGACTCTTCTGACGCCCTACGTCATTTAGACAATTTCCAGTTTCCTGGTCCCAACCGCCTCCTCTGCACTATGGACGTCCAAACGCTCTACACCTCCATCCTCCACCAGGATGGTTTAAGGACTCTCTGCTTCTTCCTTGAACAGAGGCCCAACCAGTCCCCATCCACCACCACCCTCCTCCGCCTGGCTGAACTTGTTCTCACATTGAACAACTTCTCCTTCAACTCCACTCACTTCCTTCAAGAGTGGTCCTAAAGGAAGAGTGCTAAATTGGGGGAAGGCCAACTATACCAAAATTCGGCAGGAGCTGGGGAATGTAGATTGGGAGCAGCTGTTTGAAGATAAATCCACATTTGATCTGTGGGAGGCTTTTAAAGAGAGGTTGATTAGCGTGCAGGAGAGACATGTTCCCGTGAAAATGAGGGATAGAAATGGCAAGATTAGGGAACCATGGATGACAGGTGAAATTGTGAGACTAGCTAAGAGGAAAAAGGAAGCATACATAAAGTCTAGGCAGCTGAAGAAAGACGAAGCTTTGGAAGAATATCGGGAATGTAGGACCAATCTGAAACGAGGAATTAAGAGGGCTAAAAGGGGTCATGAAATATCTTTAGCAAACAGGGTTAAGGAAAATCCCAAAGCCTTTTATTCATATATAAGGAGCAAGAGGGTAACTAGAGAAAGGATTGGCCCACTCAAGGACAAAGGAGGAAAATTATGCGTGGAGTCAGAGAAAATGGGTGAGATTCTAAACGAGTACTTTGCATCGGTATTCACCGAGGAGAGGGACATGACGGATGTTGAGGTTAGGGATAGATGTTTGATTACTCTAGGTCAAGTCGGCATAAGGAGGGAGGAAGTGTTGGGTATTCTAAAAGGCATTAAGGTGGACAAGTCCCCAGGTCCGGATGGGATCTATCCCAGGTTACTGTGGGAAGCGAGAGAGGAAATAGCTGGGGCCTTAACAGATATCTTTGCAGCATCCTTAAAAACGGGTGAGGTCCCGGAGGACTGGAGAATTGCTAATGTTGTCCCCTTGTTTAAGAAGGGTAGCAGGGATAATCCAGGTAATTATAGACCGGTGAGCCTGACGTCAGTGGTAGGGAAGCTGCTGGAGAAGATACTGAGGGATAGGATCGATTCCCATTTGGAAGAAAATGGGCTAATCAGTGATAGGCAACATGGTTTTGTGCAGGGAAGGTCATGTCTTACCAACTTAATAGAATTCTTTGAGGAAGTGACAAAGTTGATTGATGAGGGAAGGGCTGTAGATGTCATATACATGGACTTCAGTAAGGCGTTTGATAAGGTTCCCCATGGTAGGTTGATGGAGAAAGTGAAGTCGCATGGGGTCCAAGGTGTACTAGCTAGATGGATAAAGAACTGGCTGGGCAACAGGAGACAGAGAGTAGCAGTGGAAGGGAGTTTCTCAAAATGGAGACGTGTGACCAGTGGTGTTCCACAGGGATCCGTGCTGGGACCACTGTTGTTTGTGATATTCATAAATGATTTGGAGGAAAGTATAGGTGGTCTGATTAGCAAGTTTGCAGACGACACTAAGATTGGTGGAGTAGCAGATAGTGAAGGGGACTGTCAGAGAATACAGCAGAATATAGATAGATTGGAGAGTTGGGCAGAGAAATGGCAGATGGAGTTCAATCCGGGCAAATGCGAGGTGATGCATTTTGGAAGATCCAATTCAAGAGTGAACTATACAATAAATGGAAAAGTCCTGGGGAAAATTGATGTACAGAGAGATTTGGGTGTTCAGGTCCATTGTTCCCTGAAGGTGGCAACGCAGGTCAATATAGTGGTCAAGAAGGCATACGGCATGCTTTCCTTCATCGGACGGGGTATTGAGTACAAGAGTTGGCAGGTCATGTTACAGTTGTATAAGACTTTGGTTCGGCCACATTTGGAATACTGCGTGCAGTTCTGGTCGCCACATTACCAAAAGGATGTAGATGCTTTGGAGAGGGTGCAGAGGAGGTTCACCAGGATGTTGCCTGGTATGGAGGGCGCTAGCTATGAAGAGAGGTTGAGTAGATTAGGATTATTTTCATTAGAAAGACGGAGGTTGAGGGGGGACCTGATTGAGGTGTACAAAATCATGAGAGGTATGGACAGGGTGGATAGCAAGAAGCTTTTACCCAGAGTGGGGGATTCAATTACTAGGGGTCACGAGTTCAAAGTGAGAGGGGAAATGTTTAGGGGGGATATGCGTGGAAATTTCTTTACGCAGAGGGTGGTGGGTGCCTGGAACGTGTTGCCAGCGGAGGTGGTAGACATGGGCACGATAGCGTCTTTTAAGATGTATCTAGACAGATACATGAATGGGCAGGAAGCAAAGTGATACAGACCCTGAGGAAATAGGCGACAGGTTGAGATAGAGGATTTGGATCGGCGCAGGCTTGGAGGGCCGAAGGGCCTGTTCCTGTGCTGTAATTTTCTTTGTTCTTTGTTCTTTGTAAAAGGTGCTGCTGTGGGTACCCGCATGGGTCCTAGTTATGCTTGTCTTTTTGTGGGATATGTCGAGCATTCTTTGTTCCAGTCCTACTCAGGTCCCCTCCCCCAACTCTTTTTCCGGTACATTGATGACTGTATCGGTGCCGTTTCCTGCTCCCGCCCCGAACTGTAAAACTTTATCAACTTTGCTTCCAATTTCCACCCTTCTCTCACTTTTATATGGTCCATCTCTGACACTTCCCTTCCCTTCCTCGACTTCTCTGTCTCCATCTCTGGGGATAGGTTGTCTACTAGTATCCATTATAAGCCCACCGACTCCCACAGCTACCTTGACTACACTTCTTCACACCCTGCCTCCTGTAAGGACTCCATTCCATTCTCCCAGTTTCTCCGACTCCGACGCATCTGCTCTGATGATGCTACCTTCCACGACAGTGCTTCTGATATGACCTCCTTTTTCCTCAACCGAGGATTCCCCCCCACTGTTGTTGACAGGGCCCTCAACCGTGTCCGGCCCATTCCCCGCACCTCTACCCTCACCCCTTCCCCTCCCTCCCAGAACCGTGATAGGGTTTTCCTTGTCCTCACGTTCCACCCCATCAGCCTCCATAGCAAAAGGATCATCCTCCGCCATTTCCGCCACCTCCAGCGTGATGCCACTACCAAACGCATCTTCCCCTCCCTTCCACTGTCAGCATTCCGAAGGGATCGTTCCCTCCGCAACACCCTGGTCCACTCCTCCATTACCCCACCACCTCGTCCCCGTCCCATGGCATCTTCCCCTGCAGTCACAGGAGGTGTAATACCTGACCATTTACCTCCTCTCTCCACACTATCCCAGGCCCCAAACACTCCTTTCAGGTGAAACAGTGATTTACTTGTACTTCTTTCAACGTAGTATACTGTATTCGCTCCTCACAATGTGGTCTCCTCTACATTGGGGAGACCAAACACAAACTGGGTGACCGCGTTGCGGAACACCTCCACTCAGTCCGCAAGCAGGACCCTGAGCTTCCCGTTGCTTGCCATTTCAACACTCCCCCCTGCTCTCATGCTCACATCACTGTCCTGGGATTGCTGCAGTGTTCCAATCAACATCAACGCAAGCTCGAGGAACAGCATCTCACTTACCGATTAGGCACACTACAGCCTGCCGGACTGAACATTGAGTTCAATAATTTCAGAGCATGACTGGCCCCCAATTTAACTTTTATTTTTAGTTATTTTTTCTTTTTTTCTTTTTTACATTTTGACAATTTTTTTTGTTTTTGTCATTTCGTCTTAGTTTGCTCAGTTTGCTTACCCACTTTTTTTTTCATGTTTGTACTTGCTGCTGTTCAATATTTTGTCCGTTAACACCCTATCTGTACTCATGCTTTGTCTTTCGACACATCATTAACATATTGTTTGCCTTTGCTCCATGACCTTTTGATCAGCTATGTGGCCTTGTCCAATCTACACCTTCTCCTTTGTTATCTCTTGCTCCACCCCCACCTCACTTGCTTATAACATTTGACATTTCTAATATTTGCTAGTTCCGAAGAAGGGTCACTGACCCGAAACATTAACTCTGCTTCTCTTTCCACAGATGCTGCCAGACCTGCTGGGTATTTCCAGCGTTTCTTGTTTTTATTTCAGATTTCCAGCATCTGCAGTATTTTGCTTTTATTTTACCTTAATCTTCTAGACTTGAGGGACAAGCCTAGTCTTTGCAATCTGTCCTCAATATTTAATCTTTTTTGCCCCTTTCAAAATGGCGGCAGGTGAATTGTTGGGTGTAACGGGTATAAGACCATTATCGCTCCATTAACATTGAGCAATACAGGTTAAAATTGACACCATTAAACTCTGGAGCACCAGCAGTCCCACACATTAAGCCTGGTGCCAGTGGTCCCGCAATAATAATATCAGATATAGGTGCTCGTCTTCCAACATACGTTTGTACATCAGCTGATTCTGACCTGACGGGAGCTGTAATGAGTTCTGTCTCTATTTGTATTGTTGTTTTCCTGGCAAGTGTAAATGGGCTTCTTGATTGTCAGATTGAATGTTTGATGAGCTGGTTGATTGTTCCTTCCCCAAATGCTTCATTTGTCTTCCCAGCTTTGGTCATTATCATTTTGCTGTCTGGATAATTGTAGCTGGTTCCTTTGTTGCGGAAATCTTTTAATCAGTGTTCCACTTTGTAAATGTTTCTTTGTTGGGACTAATTGGTGTCTCTGTATTCAGAATGCTGACCGTGAGATTTATGTCTCCCTGCCTCAGTGAGTTGCACTCTCGCTTCCGAGTCCGAAGCTCTTGGGTTTGAGTCCCACACTGGCGATTTAATCTTGGCTGAAATTCCTGGTACTGAGGGGGCGTTGCACTGTCGGAGGGTCAGTACTGAGGGAGGGCTGCACTGTTGGAAGGTCAGTACTGAGGGAGTGCTGTACTGGCAGAGGGGCAGTACTGAGGGAGCGCTGCACTGTCGGAGGGTCAGTACTGAGGGAGCGCTGCACTGTCGGAGGGTCAGTACTGAGGGAGGGCTGCACTGTTGGAAGGTCAGTACTGAGGGAGTGCTGTACTGGCAGAGGGGCAGTACTGAGGGAGCACTGCACTGTCGGAGGCTCAGTACTGAGGGAGCGCTGCACTGTCGGAGGGTCAGTACTGAGGGAGCGCTGCACTGTCGGAGGGTCAGTACTGAGGGAGCGCTGCACTGTCGGAGGGTCAGTACTGAGGGATCTTCACAGTCTGCATGACTTGGTATGGAATCTATCTGATAGTGCATCTAACCAGTAATTTCATTGTAGGAAAGAATAATAGCCCGGATTTTGCAGTCAGCAGTGAACAAATTGCACTGGGCCACCATTCATTACACTTACAGCTGCCCACAATCAGCGTTTGTGCAGCAAGTTACATTAATTGGAGAGGTATTTCAGTGTGCTGCCCACTTCACGGCTAGCAAATCTGTGTACATTCAGCCAATCAGATTGAACAATCTTTACTAAGACACATGGATTCTTTTTTAAATTCATTCACAGGATGTAGACAACACTGGCAAGGCGGCCATTTGTTGCCCATCCCTAATACCAGGAACTTTAAGTTTGAATATTCTAATTCAATGTAAAATCAAGTACAGAAAGCCAAATAAAGAGAGGGAAAGAAAAAAGAAATATGGGATTAAGAGAGAAAGATAAAAGAAGCAAAGAAAAAAATTTAAAATGTATTTTAAAAATCTTGTCAGGCAAGCCACCCAAGACTGAGGCACACGTTATTTTGCCACATGAACATTAAACTTAAAATTGCAAGCTCCTGACTGAAAAGACATTTGCATGGTAACAGACAGTGTTGGAGCAAGGGACAAAGGGCCATGCCCTGACTCATTCAACCAACAATGGACTTTTGATTACCAGACTTTGAAGGTGGGGGGAGCTAGCATTCCAGGTTGACTGCTAAGATAGCAGAATCCCCAATACACAGAAGAAGTGGTCAGACCAGTTTTAGTAACATGACTAGCTGGCTGTTGAGGTTTGAACTTCCAACAAGGAATTTGAACTCAGAAAAAGCTGTGTGCCCATGGAGTGAAGATCTCTCCGGCTGGCTCACCGCAGCCTCTCCTGTCTGCCTGCTCATCTCTCAAGGAACTGAATCTTGTGAAGACACATGAACCTCAAAGAGAGAAATGTCTCCTACAGTGAACAAGGTTTAAAAATACTGGGCCCCAATGAAAAGCAAGACTACTTACAATCAAGGGAGCTCGAAGTACAGTAAACAAGAAACTCTTCTGAAATTGCCTCAAACCCCTCTCTACTATATTTTCCTCTCCTCTTTTCTGTCCCTATCGGCATGTGTATATCACATGTGCTGCTAGCGTCGGCGCATCATATATCCATAGGCGCTAACTGTATTCGAGTTTAAGTTTAAGTTTTAATAAACTTCATGTTTCTCCTTTAAACCTGAGAAAACCTGGTGTGCTGGTTTCTTTGCCTTATAATTGGAAAGCTATGAATAAGGATTCACAAAAGGGGGAGCTCAAAATATGGTGTGTTTAAAAATAAAACCCTGTTACAATAAGACCAGGTAAAGACAGCAAAAGACCCCTAGACACATGTCTCGCCTGGTCGTAACAATCTCCAGCAATAACTAAGATCTGAAGGAATGAGGTGTCATATTTGTTAAATTAAATTTTCAGGGCCAGAGAGATTGTTTGGCAGTAATCAAGACTTATCACAGTTAAAAATTCATTTACACTTGAATAGACACAGTAACTTTTTCTGGACTGTTTGATGGGTATCTGGTGGGTAAGTAAAACAACGTCACACTCTTCGTGTGTTTGATGTCGAGGGACTGGTGTAGGGAAGCTTGTGGAGAAGGGCAACTCGGACAGCAACCTCTTGATTTCCGCATGCAGACTCCAGAAGTTGCTATCCGATTTACTTCTTAATAATGATGGATGTTGATAGCTTCATTGTTATTCCTACTGCAAAATCCAGCCATAGTGTAGCCTTCAGAAGCAGTTTATTTTGTCCAGGTGAATTCACTTCTGTTTTTGAAGATTATATTTTCATACCAATTAACCCTTATTTTATGTTCTGCTTTTCTTTTAGTGTTGAGATATAAGCTTCAACGGGGCCAAAGCGATAAGGTAATTGAACCTAATGGTAGTGTTACATATTACGTGTATTACATAAAAAGAAAAAAGAAAGACTAGCAGTTGTATAGTGCCTTTCATGACCACTGGACATCTCAAAGTGCTTTACAGCCAATGAAGTACTTTTGAAGTGTAGTCACTGTTATAATGCAGGTACTGTGTGCACAAGAATTATGAAGAATAGGTAAGCAACCTGACAATAGCTCACATTCAAAACCAACCCTCACCATTTCTACAACAGATCTTGGATACATCTTCAGTTTTAGTTTTTTTATGTAATGCTTTCCAATGCAATATTATAACATCATTCTGTTGACTTAGATTGTTTCTGGGATCCAATTTGGGACTGAAAGAATAGCTGGGGTTAGGGTTGTCAACTGTGGTTGTGCATAATCCTCTGCTTTAATCACATGGCCTCTTGCCTCTGACTATCCCACCCCCACAACTCTCACCATTGGTCGCCCGACATGTCCATCTTCAAGTGTGCCCCGCCGTCCCAGCCATTCGTCATTATCTGATTGGATGATTCTTCTCTGTCAGACAGACAGTGTGCTCCAGTCCAATATTTTTTTAAACCAGTAAATGAAATTGTTCAAATAAATGTTTCTAAAATATATTATTGCCTTTATGATTTTTCTCCCAGGTTTGCTGGCAGCACTGTCCTGGAGATTGGTCTTTAATTCCTGGAGACTTCAGGGCAGTCCTGGAGCTTGGCAACACTAGCTGCAGCAACAGAATGATGCACAGAATGTACTGTCAGTATTGTGTGTTTAGTAGCATGGGCGATGAAAAGGTCCCACAAGGCAAAATGCTTTAATATTGGTGTGATGATGTACTATTGCGTGATGGTCTTAATTCATCACCTTAAATTGTACCCACAGTTATTTCACCCTTTGTGTTAAAAATCTCAAATTGCTCTTTTGAAACACATAGGAACAAGAGGAGACCATTCAGCCCCTCGAACCTGTTCCGCCATTCAATGAGATCATGGCTGATTTGCAACCTAACTCCATATACCCGCCATTGCCCCGTATCCCTTTATACCTTTTGTTAATCTATCAATCTCAGTTTTAGCATTATCAATTGATCTAGCATCATGTATGTTCGTATGTTCACTCCTGAAAGATCTGGCTCAATTTTCAGTCTACACCCCCTAGTCCTAGACTCCTCAAACAGCCGAAATAGTTTCTCTCTATCTCCCCTATCCATTCCCCTCAATATCTCAAAAACTTTGATTAAATCCTCCAATAACCTTCTAAATTCCAGGAAATACAACCCTAGTTTGTTTAATACAAAAGCAAAATACTGCGGATGCTGGAAATCAGTTTAATCGCTCCTTGTAATTTAACCCTTTAAGTCCAGGTATTATTCTGGTAAATTTACACTGCACTCCCTCCAAAGCCAGTATATCCTTCCTAAGGTGTGGTGCCCAGAACTGCTCACAGTAACTCCAGGTGTGGTTTAACCAGTGCAAATTTGAAAGGACACAATCCATAATTCTATTGTAATTACAGATGTTTTCATAATTCAAGTGACTGTGAAATGCTACTGTGGGCCCCCCAACTACAGTTGAATCAATATCCTTATAGTAATAATAGCTAGGATATTGAATACAAAATAGTGAAAAATAATTCATATAAGATAAACCTTTATAAAACATTGGTTAGGCTTCAGCCAATTCCGGGTACCAAACTTTAGGAAGGATATCAAGGTCTTTGAGAGGGTACAGAGGAGATTTACTAGAATGGTAGCAGGGACGAGGGACTTCAGTTAATGTGGAGACTGGAGAAGCTGGGGTTGTTCTCCTTAGAGCAGAGAAGTTTAAGGGAAGATTTGATAGAGGTGTTCAAAATCATGAAGGGTTTTGATAGAATAAATAAGGTGAAACTGTTTCCACTGGCAGGAGGTTGGTACCCAGAGGACACAGATTTAAAATAATTGGTCAAAATGCCAGGGGGGAGATGAGGAGAATTTTTTTACACAGCGAGTTGTTGTGATCTGGAACGCGCTGCCTGAAAGGGCGGTGGAAGCAGATTCAATAGTAACTTTCAAAGGGAAATTGGACAAATACTTGAAGGGGAACAATTTGCAGGATTATGGGGAAAGAACAGGGGAGTGCAAATAATCGGATAGCTCTTTCCAAGGGCTGGCACAGACACAATGGGCCGAATGCCCTCCTTCTGTACTGTACGATTCTATAATCATTTTAATTAACTTCCCAATTCAATAACTGTTGTGAGAATTTGGCCAGGATTTTAGATCCCAAAAAGTGTCCGGGTGGGGAATTCGCCCTGGTGGAATTCCCCAACCTCCTGTGCGGAAATATATCACCTGGCCAATTATAACAACCCAGTCTCACGGAAGTCCCAGCAGACTGATTTTTCCAATATGGCCTGGAGCCCAGTCACTGAGACAAAGTGAGGGCACAGGATTACGTGCCTGGGCTGTCCCATGGGCGGAGGAGAGGAAGGGTCTTGCATTTGTGAGGAGGGCGTACAACAAAGGAATGAAATGAAATGCTTTTTTGAATGGGTGTTACTGTTGTAATGTGGGAAACATGGCTACCAATCTGCACACTGCAAGATCCCACAAACATCAATGACCAAATAATTTTTTTTTAGTGTTGTTGGTTGAGGGATAAATATTAACCATCACACTGGGGAAAACTGTCCACTCCTCTTTGAAATAGTGATTGTGGGATCTTTTACATCCACCTGAGAGGTCGAGTAGGAGCCACGGCTTAAGGTCTCATCTTAAATACGTCACCTCTGACAGTGCAGCACTCCCTCAGTACTGTACTGGAACGTTGAGGTTTTTGGGTGGCTATCCTTGCTCTCTGTTCTGCTGAGGAGGTTGAAATTCCAAACGGCTGGGATAAAAAAAAATTAACCTTTCTGATTTTGTTTGGTATTAGTTTGAGAAACCGCACTTCTTCATGTTTATGCTGCCTCATATTTGCAACCTTAATGAATTAAAGAGTTAATTTGGTTAGAACCAAGTAAACTATTTGCATGAGATGGTGGATTTGTTTTAAAGGGACAAGCACATTGCAGGAAGTCTACAACCCCATGGTCTGCTAAATTTTCTTGCTATTCCAGTACCAAGTGTTTCCCCTGCAATCTGTACGTAATGCTTCCTAATCTAATAATAGACATTGGCAGAACAATGTGGTTTAAAAAACACTTTCTTCTTTCTCACATTGAAGAACAGAAGTTTTTTTTTACATAGAATTACATAGGATGTACAGCCCAAAAATAGGTCATTTAGCCCAACCCGTCCATGCCAACATTAATTCTCCAGTAAAGCCTCATCTAACTCTGTCAGTGTAGCCCTCTATTCCCTTCTCCTTCATGTGCTTATCTAGCCTCCCCTTAAATGCATCTATACTATTTCACTTCAACCACTCCCTGTGGTAGTGAGTTCCACATTCTCACCACTCTCTGGATAAAGAAGTTTCTTCTGAATTTCCGATTGGATTTCTGGCTGACTATCTTATATTGATGGCCTCCAGTTTTGCTCTTCCCCAAAAGTGTCTCTGTGTTTACTCTATCAAAACCTTCTGTAATTTTAGAGACCTCTAACAGGTCACACCTCAGCCCCCTCTTTTAGACCCAGCCTTTTCAGCCTTTCTTGTTAGCTATAACAGCGCAGTTATGCAACAGCTATGCAAAGCAGAAAAATTATGATGCACTGAAACTCAGTTTTGGACAACACATTTGTAATCTGAAAATTAGTCTAGTTTGGGCTAGCTATGCTTTAGTTTATCAAGAGTGCGTGGGCGATCATTTTTGAATTGGGTCGAGAGTGGCTTTCTCCAATCATTCTTCAGACTTTTGCTTTTATTTATCTAGTCTTATTTGCTTTATAGGTCTGGTATCAACCAAATAAAATCCCAGGAGAGCATCGCATAAGTTTCAAGACCACAGGAGCTGCAGGTAACCGGATTAAGGAAATTCGAAATGGGATTGCTTCAAAGGCCACGACATACACTTTCGATGAAGTTGATAACTCACTGAAGAAGAGGTTATCTCAACAGAGCAAGATGAAGAATCTATTACTAAAGAAGCTCTTCGAACCGATTATTTACCTGCCAACGGTTCATCCCTTGAATCGGAGTCTGGTGACAGATAACATTCAGGAGCGAAGGAAACGATTCCTCGCTGACTTCTGCAAGAAGTATAACATCAGTAAACACAGGATCTCCTTGAGAAGGCTCGTGTCTCGTGTTTATGTGGAGGACAAAAATAAGCTGCTGTACTGTGAGGTGCCCAAAGCTGGATGTTCGAACTGGAAGCGTGTCCTGATGGTGCTGAATGGTCTCGCCTCATCCCCACACAATATCTCGCACAACTTTGTGCACTATGGAAAGCATCTTCGCAGGCTGGACAGCTACAGCCTTCAGGAGACCTATGAGTTTTTGAGTACCTTTACTAAAATTTTGTTTGTGAGGGATCCGATGGAAAGACTGGTGTCAGCTTTTAGGGATAAATTTGAGCACCCAAATGTTTATTACCACCCTGTGTTTGGCAGGGCAATCTTGAAGAAATACAGAACCAATGCTAGCACTGAGGCCCTAAAGACAGGATCAGGGGTCACTTTCAGGGAGTTTGTTCACTATCTCTTGGATCCACAGAAGCCTGTAGGCATGGATATTCATTGGGAGCAAATCAGCAGGCTCTGCTCTCCCTGCCTAATTAATTATGACTTTATTGGAAAGTTTGAGAACTTAGAGAATGATGCCAACTACTTTCTGAAACTCATAGGTGCCCCTCCCGAACTCCATTTCCCTAGTTTCAAAGACAGGCACTCCTCTGATGGAAGGACAACTTCTGCTTTGGTTGAGAAATATCTACATCAAATATCCCCTTTGGAAAGGCAACAGATTTATAACTTTTATTACCTCGACTACCTTATGTTTAACTATTCTAAGCCACATTTTTAATATGTATCTGACTGAAAAAGTAATTTATCACAAATATTAATATATTTTGTGATGTGGATCTTATGTTGATATGTTGTTATGCAGTTGGAATCATGTTTAGACATAAGGCCTTCAATGAATTTGTACGTTTTTTCTTTATTCATTAGCATAACAGATGATGGGAAAGGAAAGGGTGAGCTCTCTCTGTTGCTTTATGGATAGATACATCGTACTGTATGGCACTGAAGCCATACAAATCAAAAGATCAAAGACTCAAATCCCAGTCTCTACTGATGGAGCAATTCCCGTTAAAATTTGCTCTTAGCATTCCTGAACTTGGGAAGAGAAGATTTGCCTTTGCTCTGTAGTGATTCCTGCATGTCACTATTGTTGGAAGACAGATCGATGCTGGTAGTGATGCACTCTACAGTTCAATAGATCCCTCGCACTCACTCTCAGGAACTCGTGTGTGAAGGGTAGCCATTTCAACGAGGTCATGGGGAATCCCAGGCCCTGGCAAGAATCAGCATATTCAGTAGAAAAAAGAAAAAGCTGGAGAGGATTAAGAGGGATCAAAAAACGTGCTTGGGAATCAAGAATTCTTCCCTCCTTCCTCACTGGGATGGGACTTCAACACAAGCAGCTCGGGAGAGAGGGCCCTTTAAAAATGGATGCATGTCCAGGGCTGACAGTGGGAGTTTATAAAGTTAACTCAGCAATGCTAATATGATCATCTTGGAAACGTCTTAAAAGCTGTGATTTCACCAACCAATTTGCAACCAGCAAAATAAACAGTGACTGTGTTCATTGCCCTTCTTTCCAATAGAATGGTGTGGAAGTGAGGAAGCTGGTGTTTGAACAACCTTTTTGACTTCTCCGTGATCAGCTGAGGAGATCGGGAAACGATTTCCCCAACTACTCGTTCAATGTGTGGCCTATTCTTCTGCTGCACTCTAGAAGAATTTTTTTAAATCATTCACAGGGTGTGACATGGCTGGCAAGACCAACATTTATTGCCCATCCCCAATTACCCTTGAGTGGCTTGCTAGGCCATTTCAGAGGGCATTTAAGAGTCAACCACATTGCTGTGGGTCTGGAGTCACATGTAGGTCAGACCAGGTAAGGATGGCAGATTTCCATCCTTAAAGGGCATTAGTCAACCAGATAGTTTTTTACAAAAATCTGGTAGTTACCTGGTCATCATTACCAAAACTAATACAAGGTTTATTTTTAATTAAACTCACACTCTCCAGCTGCTATAGTGGGATTTGAACTCATATGCCTAGATCATTACCCTAGGCATTTGGAATACAAGTCCAGTAACATGTCCACTATACTAGGTGCTTTTAGGTGTTTACTTGCTACTGTTTCATCATACTAGGGTTGTAAGTTTTATGTTGTGGGGCACAACATTTAAGGCAATGGTGAATCTCGGAGGTTCCTAGTCCTGCCTGGGTCATGGAAACATTTTAATCTCCCCTAGCAACTGAATATATTTGATTCAGAATTGATTTGTAAAGTAGGGGGATACCCAGTAGCACCAAAAGATGAAGGAGACACTCCTGAAAGAACCGGCAAAAGTCCAGAAGAAGCCAAACCTTTTTTTTTAACCAAATGCCTTGAGCTGGACAGGTAAGTTTTTGGAGTCATTTTGGAGGAGGATAAAGCCACTATTACCCATGATGCCCCTGCTACCCCAGGGACAACCCACTGGGCCTTCTCCTGTGACCCCTGGGGTTGGCCAAGATGGGGGAGGAGACACAGGAAATTGTGTAGTCCTGCCTTCCACCAGCATATGGGGGTGAAGGGCAGGAAGGGTGTGGGGGAGTGCCTGATGGGGAAGTGGTGTGGGGGTTGGGGGGGTGGGGGCGGTGCAAAGGGGCTTCCCAGCGAGGGCAGAGAGATGACAATCAGGATTGGGGGCTCATCATTATCCAAACCCCCCCCCCCCCCCGCTGCTTCTGACACATTCCCACCTGACTAGGGGGCCAGATAGTGGAGGGAAATTCTCGATGTAAAAATAGGATTGGTTTCAATGCTCTGGGTTCGAGTCCTGATGGTGAATATGCAACACACAGTGAAATTTTTCTCGGGTTCAAATCTAATCACAAATGTGGAACTGACTTACGTTTTATTGGGTTTCAATACTACTGGTGAATATGAAATAAAATGAATTATATTTTCATATTATGCCTTTGGATTCCTTCTGTTGCCTTTCAAATGAAATCATCCGTAGTTAACAGAGCAAGTGATGTGTGTCAGAAAAGGAAGTGTGTGCAAATACCAGAACAGTGAGCACGCTCAATGCTGCAATGTTTGTCTTACAAAATATCCTTGCTGACGATTAGTATTCAGATTCACTGATTAATCTTTTGTTAATTCCAGTAGTAGTACAAACACCAGCCCTGACTCAGTGGGTAGCACCCTCTTGTCTCTAAATCTGGAGGTTTTGGGTTCAAATTTCACCCCAGGACTTAAAGGGAGGAAATTTAGTATTGAGGGAGTGCTCCACTCAGTGGTGCTGTCTTTTGAGTGAGACATTAAACTGAGGCTCCATCTGCCCTGATGGATGTAAAAGATCCTGTGGGACTGTTTTGAAGAAGAGCAGGGGAGTTCTCCCTGGTGCCCTGGCCAATACTTACCCCTCAAACAACGTCACAAAAAACAGATGGTCATTATTTTGGGTGGCACAGTGGCGCAGTGGTTAGCACCGCAGCCTCACAGCTCCAGGAACCCGGCTTCGATTCTGGGTACTGCCTGTGCGGAGTTTGCAAGTTCTCCCTGTGACCGTGTGGGTTTTCGCCGGGTGCTCCGGTTTCCTCCCACAGCCAAAGACTTGCAGATTGATAGGTAAATTGACCGTTGTAGATTGCCCCTAGTGTAGGTAGGTGGTAGGGAATATGGGATTACTGTGGGGTTAGTATAAATGGGCGGTTGTTGGTCGGCACAGACTCGGTGGGCCGAACGGCCTGTTTCAGTGCTGTATCTCTAAATAAAAAAAAAATTATCACATTGCTGTTTGTGGGAGCTTGCTGTGTGCAAATTGGCAGCTACATTACAACAGTGACTACCCTTCATTGGCTGTGTCGTGCTTTGGAATGTCCGATGGTCATGAAAGGCACAATATATGTGCAAGTCCTTTTTTCCTAAATTGAAATCTGTTCAAAAGACTGACCAGATTAGGGCTCTTTCTTTCTAGACAAGAGAAGACTGAGGGCTGACCTTATAAGTCTTTAAAATTATGATAGGGCTTCAATCGGGTGGACACAGAGAAGCTGTTTTCATTTGCAAGCAAGACCAGAACTTGCGGCGAAAAATAGTCACTAATTGATCCAACAAGGAATTGAGGAGAAACTTCTTTACCCAGAGAGTGGTGAGAATGTGGAACTCACCAATAGGCCAATAGTAGAGATGCATTTAAGAGAAGCTGGATAAACACATGAAGAAGAAAGGAATAGAAGGTTATGTTGACAGGGTGCGATGAAGGAGAGGAGGAGTCTCAGTCATGACATTTGGAAACTTAATGGGGGTGAATTTCTGTTTGGATTCTCCGACTCATCTGCTAATGAGAAAACCGCTGTGGAAATTCACCCCCTATGTGCTTAGACTATCAGTTTAAGGGTAAAAGCCAGGATCTTCATAATAATGCCACACATTCCAACTGGAGTGGTTCTGCATGTCAAAAAATTCCTTGTCTTTGTGATAAATGAGTACAAAAGGACCAGGAATGTCTCCTGACAGCCGGTACAGTTAGGAACAGGTGTTGTAATTGGTTCCAAACATATTGAGGCTAAAGAAGGGTCACCATAGGTTTACATTCATCTTTCCCATAAAGTTCAGGATGTTAAAATCAAACCGAAGAATCACAAGAAGTTATCATAAGATAGCGCCAGTTTGGTAGATGGGGATTTTTTTCTATTCATCCCAATAAAATCGAAACTGATTACCTCAATAAGTGTGAGGCGGTTTGTACAGGGATGACCGATTAACTCAAATTTCTATTTGTATAAAAGATTTCATGTGCACTCAGAGCTATGGTTTGTTATTATAGGCAAAGTATGACTGGCAACTAAGTGACTGAACAAACAATTAATGCAGTCATGCCAAATTCTTCTCTCTTATCAGAGAGGCGAATCAATTTATTTTAATATTTCTTAATTCCAGGTTGAGAGAACCACATTCTATCAGAACACTAGACAGGAGTGTCTCCGAGGCAGCTTACACTTAAAATCGTGCTGTTATAGAAACAAGTAAGGAATAGGCTGACAAGGATCTAGCTTGATGCTGTTTATTGCAACTTTCAGACAGCTCTTAGATTCAGCAAGTATAATAACAACAACTTGCATTTATATAGCGCTTTCAACATGCTAAAACATCCTAAGGCGCTTCACAGCAGCGTTATTAAACAAAATTTGACACTGGGCCACATAAGGAGATATTAGGACAGGTGACCAAAAGCTTGGTCAATAAAGAGCAGCTTAAAGAAGAAGAAAGAGGTCATGCCAGAGGTCAGGGCCCAGGCAGCTGAAGGCACAACTGCCAAGGGAGGAGAGACGAAAACTACGGATGCGCAAGAGGCCAGAATTGATATTCCATCCTTCTGGGCTGTTTTTGAGACCAGCTTCTAGTGGTAAAAGGGTAGTGTTTAATCCATCACGCCACTCAGGCTGCGCAGGGCTAATCACTTGCATGAAAACATGTGCTTGACTGAGTTGAGAATCACGTTACATACTCAGCTATTCTTAGATGCTTTTTTCCCTGTGAACCCGTTGCCTCATTGGTCAGGACTTGGGTTGCCAACTCTGTTTGGAATATAGGAAAATAGGAACATAGGAACAGGAATAGGCCATTCAGCCCATCAAGCCTGCCCTGCCATTCAATACGATCATGGCTGATCATCCACTTCAATGCCTTTTCCCCACACTATCCTCTTATCCCCTTATGCATTTGTGTTTACAAATCTGTCAATCTCTGCTTTAAACATACTCAATGACTGAGCTTCCACAGCCTTCTGGGGTAGAGAATTTCAAAGATTCACAACCCTCTGAGTAAAGAAATTTCTCCTCATCTCTGTCCTAAGTGGCTTCCCCCTTATTTTGAAATTGTACCCCCTGATTCTAGACTCCCCAACCAGGGGACAGATCTTACCTGCAAATACCCTATCTATCCCTTTAAGTATTTTGTAGGTTTCAATGAGATCACCTCTCATTCTTCGAAACTCTGGAGAATACAGGCCCAGTTTCCCCAATCTCTCTCCATAGGACAGTCCCACCATCCCGGGAACAAGTCTGGTGAACCTTCATTGCACTCCCTCTATGGCAATAATATCCGTCCTGAGGTAAGGGGACCAAAACTGCACACACTACTCCAGGTGTGGTCTAACCAAGGTTCAATACAATTGAAGCAAAACTTCACTACTCCTGCACTCAAATCCTCTTGCGATAAAAGCTAACATACCATTAGCCTTCTTAATTGCTTGCTGCACCTGCATGTTAG
Organism: Heterodontus francisci; assembly: GCF_036365525.1. Lineage (NCBI taxonomy): Eukaryota > Metazoa > Chordata > Chondrichthyes > Heterodontiformes > Heterodontidae > Heterodontus > Heterodontus francisci. The sequence goes on along the minus strand of NC_090375.1, from coordinate 12,540,993 downwards.
CTTTCAGTGACTTATTGACAAGGACACCCAGGTCCCTTTGTACTTCTACACTTTCTAATCTCTTACCCTTTAAGAAGGAAGATGGTTGTGGTTGTTGGAGGTCAATCATCTGAGCTCCAGGGCATCACCGCAGGAGTTCCTCAGGGTAGTCGCCTAGGCCCAACCATCTTCAGCTGCTTCATCAATGACCTTCCTTCAATCATAAGGTCAGAAGTGGGGATGTTCGCTGATGATTGCACAATGTTCAGCACCATTTGCAACTCCTCAGATACTGAAACAGTCCGTGTAGAAATGCAGCAAGACTTGAACAATATGCAGGCTGATAAGTGGCAAGTAACACTCGCGCCACACAAGTGCCAGGCAATGACTATCTCCAACAAGAGAGAATCTAACCATCTCCCCTTGACATTCAATGGCATTACCATTGCTGAATCCCCCACTATCAACATCCTAGGGGCTACCATTAACCAGAAACTGAACTAGAGTAGCCATATAAATACCGTGGCTACAAGAGCAGATCAGAGGCTAGTAATCCTGCAGCGAGTAACTCACTTCCTGACTTCCCAAAGCCTGTCCACCATCCACAAGGCACAAGTCAGGATTGTGATGGAATACTCTCCACTTGCCTGGATGGGTGCAGCTCCAATAACACTCAAGAAGCTCAACACCATCCAGGACACAGCAGCCTGTTTAATTGGCACCCCATCTACAAACATTCTCTCCCTCCACCACCGACGCACAATGGCAGCAGTGTGTACCATCTACAAGATGCACTGCAGCAATGCACCAAGGCTCCTTAGACAGCACCTTCCAAACCTATTACCTCTAGCAACTAGAAGGACAAGGGCAGCAAATGCATGGGAACACCACCACCTGCAAGTTCCCCTCCAAATCACACACCGTCCTAACTTGGAACTATATCGCTGTTCCTTCACTGTCACTGGGTCAAAATCCTGGAACTCCCTTCCTAACAGCACTGTGGGTGTACCTACCTCACATGGACTGCAGCGGTTCAAGAAGGCAGCTCACCACCACCTTCTCAAGGGCAATTAGGGATGGGCAATAAATGCTGGCCTGGCCAGCGATGCCCACATCCCATGAATGAATTTTTTTTAAATGGTCTACACATCTTTTCCTCCTAACAACATGGATAACCTCACATTTTTCCACATTATATTCCATCTGCCACGTTCTTGCCCTCTCACTAAATCTTTCCAAATCCCCTTGAAGCCGCTTTGCATCTTCCTCACAACACACATTCCCACCTCATTTTGTGTCATCCGCCAACTTGGAAATATTACATTTGGTCCCTACGTCCATATCATTGATATATATTGCGAACAGCTGGGGTCCAAGCACTGATCCCCCTGGTATCCCACTAGTCACAGCCTGCCAATGCTAGAATGACCCATTTATTCCTGCTCTCTGTTTTTTGCCTGTTAACCATTCCTTAAATCATTCCAGTATATTATCTCCTATCCCACATGCTTTAATTTTGCAACCAACCTCCTGTGGGGGACTTTATCAAAGGCCTTTGGAAAATCCAAGTATACCACATCCACCAACTCCCTTTTATCAATTCTGTTAGTAACATCCTCAAAAATCTCCAACAGGTTCATCAAACATGATTTTCCATTCATAAGTCCATGTTGACCATGCCCAATCAGTTCATTATTATCCAAATGTCCATTTATCACATCCTTTAGAATGGATTCTAGCATTTTCCCAACAACTGATGTAAGACTAACAGGTCAGTAATTCCCTGTTTTCTCTCTCCCTTACTTCTTAAATAGTGGGATGACATTTGCGACCTTCCAATCTGTAGGAACCGCTCCAGAATCTATAGAATTTTGGAAGATGATCACCAATGCATCCACTATCTCCATAGCTACCTCTTTCAACACTCTGGGATATAGAATATCAAGTCCAGGGGATTTATCAACCTTCAGCCCCATTAATTTCTCCAATACAACCTTCTTACTAATACTAATTTCCTTCAATTCCTCATCCCCCCTAATCCCTTGGATCTCTCATTCTGGAAGATTTCTTGTATCTTCCTCAGTGAAGACAAATACAAAGTAATCATTTAGCTTCTCTGCCATTTCTGTATTCTCCATTATAAATTCTCCTGACCTGCCTTTAATAGACCCCCGTTTGTCTTATCCAAACGTTTCCTTTTTATGTACCTATAGAAGCTTTTACAGACTGGTTTGGTAATGTTTACCAGCTTATATTCATAATCTGTTCTCCCTTTCTTTATAGGTTTCTTTGTCCTTCTTTGCTGTATTCTAAAATCCTCCTAATCCTCAGGTTTTTTACTATTTCTGGCAACTTTATAGGCCTTTTCTTTTAATCTTATGCAATCTTTGTTATCCACGGTTGACTGTCTTTACTTTTGGTGTTTTTGTGCCTTGATGGAATGTACAGTTGCTGTAAACTATGTAATATTTCTTTGAAGACTATCCACTGACTATGTACTGTTAAATCTTTTAATGATTTTTCGCAATCCACCTCAACCAATTTACCCCTCATACCTTCATATTTCCCTTTGTTCAAAATGAACACCCTGGCTTCAGATTGAACTACCTCGCTCTCAAACATCATGTAAAAAATTCTATCATATTATGGTCACTCTTCCCAAAAGGTTCTTTTACAACAAGATTATTAATTAGTCCTTTCTCATTACATAATACTAGATCTAAAATAGCCTGTTCTCTAGTCAGTTCCTCAACATACTGCTCTAGAAAACCATCCCTAACACACTCCACAAACTCATCCTCCACAGCATTAGGCTCATTTGGACTTACTCCTGGACGTTTCACCACATGACCTGCTGCCTCTAACCGTCTCAAGCAATTAAGCAGCCTTTTTAACCCAGCTCCAATATTTTTACTAATAAATTAAAGTGTTCAAAGATAATAAAAAAGGCATAGGCACTTTTTAAATGTCTCTGTGATTTTTCTATGGGTGGCTGCTATGGGTGGAGTCTAGTCTTTAATCCCTGGAGACTTCAGGGCAATTCTGGAGGGTTGGCAACCCATAATCCTAAAATATTGGCCACCAACTTTCTTTGGTGCTGCCCATTAGTTGTGCCTCTAACCTCCATCTCACTTTTTTGAGATTGTGCCATTCCCTTATATGGAGTCCCATTTGCAGCTCGGATGTCCTCCTCAGAAGTGGGGATTTGCAAACTGGCAGGAAATTTTTCAGGTTTCAGTATTTTTTTTAATCCACCATTTTGGACTAACCCTAACACAACTGATCACTCTGTGATTAATTGCCATAGTCAAACCCTGGTCTTTTTCATTTTTAGGGCCAAATGACTTTAACAACAATCGAAACTGTGGCTCAGTGGGGAGCAGGTTGGGAATTCTGCAGCGAGTAACTCACTTCCTGACTCCCCAAAGCCTGTCCACCATCTACAAGGCACAAGTCAAGAGTGTGATGGAATACTCTCCACTTGCCTGGATAGGTGCAGCTCCAACAACACTCAAGAAGTTCAACACCATCCAGGACAAAGCAGTCTGCTTGATTCGCACCCCTTCCACCACCTTCAACATTTGCTCCCTTCACTACCACCTACAAGTTCCCCTCCAAGCCACACACCATCCTGACTTGGAACTATATCGCCATTCTTTCACTGTCACTGGGTCAAAATCCTCTCCCTAACAGCACTGTGGGTGTACCTACCCCACATGGACTGAAGCGGTTCAAGAAGGCAGCTCACCACCACCTTCTCAAGGGTAATTAGGAATGGGCATAAGTGCTGGCATCCCATGAACAAATTAAAAGAAAAGGAATTCGTGTACACCAGTGGCGTGTAATCGGTTCATAGCGAATCAGCAGCTAACTTTTCACTGCCACTGAATTCACAGAACGATAGGTCTAACCTTTCTTGTTGTCTCATTTCCTAGCCTCACTGTCACTATAACTTGGTTCAAAATCAAAAATCTTGGCAATGTTGTCAATGGAACACTGGCACGGTAAGATATTGGCTGCTGCTTCGCTATGAGTCTGTGTTGTGCTACTGGCGTGGACTATTTCATCCCAGAATCTCTAGAATGATTAACTCACCAGATTTTCATTTATGTGTTAAAGTGCAGATCAGCAAGCATACATTAAATGATTCATATTGCAGTCTTTGATGGAGTTATTCATCTCTCATTATGTTCATTGCATGAATTAAAGTCTGTTAAAATCTAACCTTTAGTTTAATATAAACTGGCAGAGACCCACAAAACAAATGCAGTGAAATTAGTATCTTTATTGCAGCAGTATTTCTTTAAATCCCCATCCCATGCCATTCCACCCTCCCCATGCCTATCCCCCTCATACCATACCCCTCACATTCCATTCAGCCCTCTCCGATCACAATTGAAGCATTCCAAAGGGACTTAGACTGTTATCTGAAAAAGGATAGAGGGAGAATGTAGGGAGCGGCGTTAGGTGAATTGCTCATTCGGAGAGCCGGTGCAGGCATGCTGGGCCGAATGGCCTCTCCATTCCCCCATTCCAAACTCCCATGCATTCCTCCCCCCACCATGCCTTCCCCCACTCCCATGCCATTCCCCCTCCCCCCTCTTCTTGCAGAGTGCTTGATGTTTGGTGAGGTTGTTCCGCAAAACTCTGTTGTTCTGCACGTGTTGGCTGACAGTTGGTTAATTAAAACTTTACTGTAGCATTCGAGTGCTGAGTGTACCCTGGTACCACCCACCAAATTCTTTTTTCTTTTGGGCCTCCTTATCTCGAGAGACAATGGATACGCGCCTGGAGGTGGTCAGTGGTTTGTGAAGCAGCGCCTGGAGTGGCTATAAAGGCCAATTCTGGAGTGACAGGCTCTTCCACAGGTGCTGCAGAGAAATTTGTTTGTTGGGGCTGTTGCACAGTTGGCTCTCCCCTTGCGCCTCTGTCTTTTTTCCTGCCAACTACTAAGTCTCTTCGACTCGCCACAATTTAGCCCTGTCTTTATGGCTGCCCGCCAGCTCTGGCGAATGCTGGCAACTGACTCCCACGACTTGTGATCAATGTCACACGATTTCATGTCGCGTTTGCAGACGTCTTTATAACGGAGACATGGACGGCCGGTGGGTCTGATACCAGTGGCGAGCTCGCTGTATAATGTGTCTTTGGGGATCCTGCCATCTTCCATGCGGCTCACATGGCCAAGCCATCTCAAGCGCCGCTGACTCAGTAGTGTGTATAAGCTGGGGATGTTGGCCGCTTCAAGGACTTCTGTGTTGGAGATATAGTCCTGCCACCTGATGCCAAGTATTCTCCGAAGGCAGCGAAGATGGAATGAATTGAGACGTCGCTCTTGGCTGGCATACGTTGTCCAGGCCTCGCTGCCGTAGAGCAAGGTACTGAGGACACAGGCCTGATACACTCGGACTTTTGTGTTCCGTGTCAGTGCGCCATTTTCCCACACTCTCTTGGCCAGTCTGAACATAGCAGTGGAAGCCTTACCCATGCGCTTGTTGATTTCTGCATCTAGAGACAGGTTACTGGTGATAGTTGAGCCTAGGTAGGTGAACTCTTGAACCACTTCCAGAGCGTGGTCGCCAATATTGATGGATGGAGCATTTCTGACATCCTGCCCCATGATGTTCGTTTTCTTGAGGCTGATGGTTAGGCCAAATTCATTGCAGGCAGACGCAAACCTGTCGATGAGACTCTGCAGGCATTCTTCAGTGTGAGATGTTAAAGCAGCATCGTCAGCAAAGAGGAGTTCTCTGATGAGGACTTTCCGTACTTTGGACTTCGCTCTTAGACGGGCAAGGTTGAACAACCTGCCCCCTGATCTTGTGTGGAGGAAAATTCCTTCTTCAGAGGATTTGAACGCATGTGAAAGCAGCAGGGAGAAGAAAATCCCAAAAAGTGTGGGTGCGAGAACACAGCCCTGTTTCACACCACTCAGGATAGGAAAGGGCTCTGATGAGGAGCCACCATGTTGAATTGTGCCTTTCATATTGTCATGGAATGAGGTGATGATACTTAGTAGCTTTGGTGGACATCCGATCTTTTCTAGTAGTCTGAAGAGACCACGTCTGCTGACGAGGTCAAAGGCTTTGGTGAGATCAATGAAAGCAATGTAGAGGGGCATCTGTTGTTCACGGCATTTCTCCTGTATCTGACGAAGGGAGAACAGCATGTCAATAGTCGATCTCTCTGCACGAAAGCCACACTGTGCCTCAGGGTAGACGCGCTCGGCCAGCTTCTGGAGCCTGTTCAGAGCGACTCGAGCAAAGACTTTCCCCACTATGCTGAGCACCAAACCACCCACCAAATTACCCCACCAAAAGACGCACCCCTTAAACTGACCAATCAAAACAGACCGGACAGACAAAAACAGCAGTATTTTCCCTTGCAGGCAGTGCACTCCAGATCATATCCTTATTACATTGATAATTACTTTATTATAATATTTTTTGACCAGGGATCTCATTATAAGGGGGTTGGTGCTCTGCAAGCTCAAAGCAAGCTCCCAAAAAAACACAGCTTGACAATCACAGGTGGAAAATGAGGAAGGGGTGGCCAAATGTTAAGAGCTCATGGCAATACCTCAATAACAGAGGAACAGGAGGAGGCCATTCAGCCCCTTGAGCCTGTTCTGCCATTCAATGAGATCATGACTGATCTGTACCTCAATTCCATAAACATCATTATTATAGATTCTCAGCTTGAAGTGGGATGGTAGAGTGCGGCAAGCTATTTTGTCAATGCAGCAAAACCATATTGAAAAGAATTAATCATCTCACATTGCTCCCTTTACAGTACAGCATCTTCCAATCAGAGAGTTTTTTTTTGTTCGTTCATGGGATGTGGGCATCACTAGTTAGGCCAGCATTTATTACCCATCCCTAATTGATCTTGAGAAGGTAGTGGTGAGCTGCCTTCTTGAACTGCTGCAGTCTATGTCGGGTAGTACACCCACAGTGCTGTTCGGAAGGGAGTTCCAGGATTTTGACCCAGTCAGGATGGTGTGTGACTTGGAGGGGAGCTTGGAGGTGTTCCCATGCATCTGCTACCTTTGTCTTTCTAGATGGTAGAGGCCGCGGGTTTGGAAGGTGCTGTTGAAGGAGCCTTGGTGCGTGGTTGCAGTGCATCTTGTAGATGGTACACACTGCTGCCACTGTGCGTCAGTGGTGGAGGTGGTGAATGTTTGTAGATGGGGTGCCAATTAAGTGGGCTGCTTTGTCCTGGATGGTGTCGAGCGTCTTGAGTGTTGTTGGAGCTGCACCCATCCAGGCAAGTGGAGAGTATTCCATCACACTCCTGACTTGTGCCTTGTAAATGGTGGACAGGCTTTGGGGAGTCAGGAGGTGAGTTACTCGCCGCAGGATTCCTAGCCTCTGACCTGCTCTTGTAGAGAGTTTGGGAGTAAAATGTATCTTTTAACAAAACCCAAAAGAATGTTCATTCGCCTCCACAATTAACAGTATTTGAATGAAATTATCTCCTGAACAATCGCATGTTTTGATGTCACATTCTCCTGCTGTTTGATTTAAATCTTTATTTATTCTTAGGATGTGAGTGCAGTGGCCAGGCCAGCATTTATTGCCCATCCCTATTTGCCCTTGAGAAGGTGGTGGTGAACTGCCTTCTTGAACTGCTGCAGTCCATGTGTTGTAGGTACACCCACTGTGCTGTTTGGAAGGGAGTTCCAGGATTGTGACCCAGCGATGATGAATGGCTGATACATGTCCCAGTTGGAATGATGTGTGACTTTGAGGGAACTTGTTCCCATGCAGCTGCTGCTCTCGTCTTTCTGAGTACTAGTGGTGGATTTGCGATTTTGTCCGTTGGCTATTTAAAGGCAATCTCACCCACCAGGACACTACTTCATTCTAACCCCTCGTTTACATTCAAACTGGGAATTGGAATTGAGATTTAAGGATACAGGGGCATTATGTCCTAATTGGGAGACATTGGCAAACAAGAAATAAAAATCAAGAAATGCTGGAACCACTATGCCATTTCAACACTCCCCCCTGCTCTCATGCTCACATCTCTGTCCTGGGATTGCTGCAGTGTTCCAGTGAACATCAACGCAAGCTCGAGGAACAGCATCTCATAGAACAAAGAACAAAGAACAAAGAAAATTACAGCACAGGAACAGGCCCTTCGGCCCTCCAAGCCTGTGCCAATCCTGATCCTCTATCTAAACATGTCGCCTATTTTCTAAGGGTCTGTATCTCTTTTCTTACTGCCCATTCATGTATCTGTCTAGATACATCTTAAAAGACGCCATCGTGCCCGCATCTACCACCTCCGCTGGCAACGCATCTACCGATTAGGCATACTACAGCCTGCCGGACTGAACATTGAGTTCAATAATTTCAGAGCATGACAGCCCCCCATTTTACTTTCATTTTTAGTTATTTTTTTCTTTCTCTTTTTTTTTTACATTCTTTTTTACATTTTTTACAATTTTTTTTTTGCATTTTTTTCATTTCATCTTAGTTTGTTCAGTTTGTTTACCCACTTTTTTCAGGTTTGCACTTGCTGCTGTTCAATATTCAGTGTATTAACAGCTAATCTGTACTAATGCTTTGTCTTTCAACACATCATTAACATATTGTTTGCCTTTGCTCCATAACCTTTTGGTCAGCTATGTGGCCTGGTCCAATCTAGACCTCCTTTGTTATCTCTTGCCCCACCCCCACCTCACTTGCTTATAACCTGTGACTTTTCTAATATTTGTCAGTTCCGATGAAGGGTCACTGACCCGAAACGTTAACTCTGCTTCTCTTTCCACAGATGCTGCCAGACCTGCTGAGTGGTTCCAGCATTTCTTGTTTTTATTTAAGATTTCCAGCATCCGCAGTATTTTGTTTTTATATAAGAAATAAAAATCTATGTGGCAATTGCAAATAAAAATGCTTTCTCTAATTTTCCCACACAGCAACATTCATTAAACTCACCTTCACTTACAAATTGTCTCGTGCAAGTATGTGGTGTCTGTGGCCTGATTGATGACAACCGACAAAACCTATCTCTGTAATCTCCTGCATCTCCACAACGCTCCGGGATCTCTACACTCCTCTAATTCTGGCCACTTGTGCATCCCCAATTTTAATCGCTCCACTGTTGGTGACCATACCTTCAGATGCCTGGGCCCTAAGCTCTGGAATTCCCTCCCTAAACCTCTCCATCTCTCTTTCCACCTTTAAGATGCTCGTTAAAACCTACCTTTTTGACTAGGCTTTTGACCAGCCGTCCTAATATTCAGTGTCAAATTTTGTCTGATAACACTCCTGTGAAGTCCTTTGGGACATTTTATTGCTCCCAAAAACCTATACCTTCAACAATGGACTGTGGTGGTTCAAGAAGGTTCACCACCTTCTCAAGGTCAATTAGGAATAGGCCTTGCCAGCTACGCCCACATCCTGTGAATGAATGAAAGATTTCAAACAAATAGTGGGGAGTATGTGAAATCAAAACATGTGATTCCTGATTTAAATTTAATACTGAGATTTAAAGGTTTTTGCGAGATAAAGGTATCAAGGGTTATGAGGCCAAGGCGGGTGGAAGGAGTTGAGATACAGATCAGTCATGATCTAATTGAAAGGCGGAACAAACTCGAGGGGCTGAATGGTCTCCTCCTGTTCCTCTGTTACTAAGGTGTTGTCATGAGCTCTTAACATTTGGCCACCTCTTCCTCAATTTTCCACCTCTGGATTGGCAATCTGTGTTTTTTTGGGAGCTTGTGTTGAGCTTGCAGAGCACCAACCCCCTTATAATGAGATCCCTGGACCAAAAATATTATAATAAAGTAATTATCAATGTAATAAGAATATGATCTGGAGTGCACTGACTGAAAGGGAAAATACTGCAGGGCTATGGGGAAAGAGCAGGAGGGAGTGGGACATATTGGATAGCTCTTTCAAAGAGCTGGACAAGTATGATGGGCCAAATGGCCTCCTTCTGTGCTGTATAAAGGAATCTAACTTTCAGGAGCCGTGATCAGCATGACACCATCTAATTTCTGTCATTAAAACTAACTGCAAGTTAAATGGTTTTGCAACCAGAGGTACAAGCTCAATAACCTGCTGACAGATTAAATGTTGTGCAGAATGATTCTGTAGAATTCAACGTCCTTTTTGTATTGATGAGCAATTGATTGACTGTTTTGTTCAGTGCACTGGTTTAAATGTGTTTTCTGTCTGATTGTGACCCCTACCAATTTGTGTATTCAGTCCACCCAGTAACACTGGGTCCTGTCTCTCTGGACCTGGTCTTGTCTCATCCTCTCAGGTCGTGGGAGTTCCTCATTAGCAGCTTCAAGATGCAATTTCAGACATTCCGACTTCCCCAGTGGATTGAAGTCGGAATTGGTAAATGATTGCTTTGTTGCCCGGTGCCTCAAAGGAAAACGGTCTCAGTTCAACTTAGCAAGCGGGAAAGAGGCAGCAGTCTGCAGAAAATAGAAGTTGAGGCACCTCAGAGTGATAGCAAACATAAAATGATTACATTCAATATTGATCTGGGACTTGTTCTAGTTCAGCACCAACATCCCATCCACACAGTTTCAAAACGAGCAAGGGCAAGGGCATAAGGGAAGCACTGAAATAGATTGACAAGATGCGGGGAGTGGGATGGTATGGGGGGGAGGGGGTGTGGTAATTGTTGATTAAAACCTAGAATGCCTTCAAAGGTAGGACAACACCTGTAAAATTATCAAGCAAAGACTTAAAAGAAACATGAACGCAAATGGATCAATAAGAAAATCTGAAGTGAAATAAGGAAGAGAAATAAGCTTTACAAATTCTTCCAGCATTATAACATCAAGGGTAGGGAGAGGAAAGAGACTGGATTATTAAAGAATGCCAATGGCGATGAAACTGAGGCTGAGCAGAGAATAATTATTACTTTCAAGTGATTACTTCCTTGAAATACCAAGTTAAAAGGGATCAGTCAAGACATCCAAAACTCAGCGCTTCCAACAGTACAGCACTCTTTAAATACTGCACTGGCGTGCCAGCCTAGATTTTTGTGCTCAAGTCCTAGATGGGACTTTAATCCACAACCGTCTAAGGCAGAAGCAAGAATGTTAGCAACTGAGCCACAGCTGGTACTTCAGCACACTGTCAGAGGTTCGGTCTTTTGGATGTGATGTTAAACCGAGGCCCCATCTGCCCTCTGTAGAAAGATCCTATACCACTATTCCGAAGAACAGGGGAGTTCACTCAGCCAACATCACATTAACAGATTATCTGCTCACTGTCACATCGCTGTTTGTGGGATCTTGCTGTGCGCAAATTGGCTGCCATGTTCCCTACATTACAACAGTGACTGCACTTCCAGAAGTGCTTTTTTCAGGTTGTTTTTCTTCAGGTTTGCACTTGCTGCTGTTCAATATTCAGTATATTCACACCTAATCTGTACTAATGCTTTGTCTTTCAACACATCATTAACATATTGTTTGCCTTTGCTCCGTGACCTTTTGGTCAGCTATGTGGCCTGGTCCAATCTGCACCTTCTCCTTTGTTATCTCTTGCCCAACCCCCACCTCACTTGTTTATAATCTGTGACTTTTCTAATACTTGTCAGTTCCGAAGAAGGGTCACTGACCCGAAACGTTAACTCTGCTTCTCTTTCCACAGATGCTGCCAGACCTGCTGAGTGAATCCAGCATTTCTTGTTTTCTTCCAGAAGTACTTCACTGGCTGCAAAGTAGTTTGGAACGTCCTGAGTTCATGAAAGATGCTATAGAAATGAAAGTCTTTCTTTCTTTGTCACTTACAGAGCCAAACCACCAAATCATTTATTCTTTTTTCTCTGGGAAAAACAACTTTTGATTCATACCTTAAACTACCTTTCATCTAAGTATGGATTCATAACCTAGCATTGGACTGTTCTGACAAACTGACTTCTTTAGGGTTAGATTTAAAGTAACAAATATTTTAAAATGTCTCAGATCTAGATCTGTGGAAAAATGGCCAAAGAATCCACGTATATGGCAAGGGCTCCAGTTTTTAAAATTAATTCACAGGATGTGGGCGTCGCTGGCCAGGCCAGCATTTATTACCCATCCCTAATTGCCCTTGAGAAGGTGGTGGTGAGCTGTCTTCTTGAACCACTGCAGTCCATGTGGGGTAGGTACACCCACAGTGCTGTTAGGAAGGGAGTTCCAGGATTTTGACCCAGTGACAGTGAAGGAACGGCGATATAGTTCCAAGTCAGGATGGTGTGTGACCTGGAGGGGAATTTGCATGTTCCCATGTATTTGCTGCCCTTGTCCTTCTAGGTGGTAGAGGTCGTGAGTTTGGTCATAAGATATAATGTTCTGATTAGCTTGCCAATCAATATTAACACCTGGTGTTAACATTTAACTGAAAGGTCTAAATCCCTCCAGAGTCAAGTGAGGAGGAAAACAAATATTACTGTGGAAAGAAAGAAGCAACAGCAACAACTTGCATTTATAAAGCGCCCTGCAGTGGTTCAAGAAGGCAGCTCACCATCCCTGCCATCTCGAGGGCAATTAGGGATGGGCAATAAATGCTGGCCTCGCCAGCAACACTCACATTTCCTGAAATGAATAAAATAAAATCAGAGTAAAACCTCCTAAAGAGCTTCACAGGGGTGCTATCCAACAAATATGACATCGTGTTCCATAAGGAGAGTTTAGGACAGATGTCCAAAAGCTTGGTCAATGAGGTAGATTTTAAGGAGCGACTTAAAGGAGGAAAGAGAGGTGGAGACGTGGAGAGGATTAGGGAGTGAATTCCAGGGCTTAGGGCCAGGCACGGCTGCCAATGGTGGAGTGATGGAAATCGGGGATATGCAAGAGGCGAGAATTGGAGAAGCGCAGAGATCTCAGAGGGTTGTGGGGCTGGAGGTGGTTCCAGAGATAGGGAGGAGGGGGAGGCCGGACTATGGAGATAGTTGAAAACAGGGATAATAATTTTTAAATTGAGGCATTGCTGGGCTGGAGCCAATGTAGGTCAGCGAGCACAAGGGGTGACTGTTGAACAAGACTTGGTACAAGTTAGGATACAAGCAGCAGGGTTTTGGAGAGATCAACTTGAACAAAAGCATTCTATAAAATCATTTACATAGTGTGAGCTAGGACAGCATTCATTGCCCATCCGTAATTGCCCTTGAGAAGGTGAAGGTGAGCTGCCTTCTTGAACCGCTGCAGTCCATGTGGGGCAGGTTCATTCCTTAGGACTTTGTAGCAGTTTGATACAACTGAGAGGCTTGCTAGGTCATTTCAGAGGACAGTTAAGAGTTAACCACATTGCCGTGGGTCTGGAGTCACATGTAGGACAACAGATTTCATTCCCTAAAGGAAGGAAAAGACATTAGTGGTCCCAGATGGGTTTAAATGAGAATGGTTTCATGGTTAGCATTAGAGCACCTTTTAATTCCAGATTTTTATCAATTGCCCACCTTCTGTTGTAGTGGGATTCAAACTAATGCTCCCAGAGCAATACCTTAAGTCTCTGGGTTACTCGTCTAGCAACAACACCACGACACCAACTCTTCCCCTAGTCCTTGCATCATTAGTTAATGGGAACAGTTTTTCCTTGTCTAACTTATCTAAGCCTGTCACAATCTTGTACATTTCTATTAAATCTCCCTTCAATCTCCTTTGTCCTAAGGAGAACAACCCCAGATTTTCCAACCTAACCTTGTAAGTAAAATCCTCCATCTCTGGAACCGTTCTGGTAAATCCCCTTTTCATCCTCTTGAGGACCCTCACATCCTTCTTAAAGTGTGGTGACCAGAACTGGATGCAATACCCTAGTTGGGGCCTAACCAGAGCCATTTAGCACTAGACTTCAGATTCTTAAATAGATGTTCCTGGGTATTGAGATGGAATTAAACAGAACATGATCATTTCGTTTATGACAAGTAATCCTTGACTCTTTGGTTAAGATCAGGCTGTTTGGCCGCTGCAAGGTAACTTGTCAAGAAACAGCATTTCTGTTTTGACACTGTAAACCACATCAATGTTGCCTTGATCATGTATGAGGCTTCAAATAAGATAAGCCACAGATCTCACTGAGATATTATTATTGTAGCTGGGTTTCTGCTGATGATGCCCTCAGAGAAATATTGACAGCCGTGACATATTTACAGCAACTTTATGAAGTGACAAACAAAGCAGATCTTTCAGATTAAGGATGGTAAAGGTAAAGTGGAGTTTATTCCAAAAAAGGAGTAACCTCTGTGTGTTCGTGTGTTTGACAAGTGTTGCTCACTAGGAATGGCAATCACTCATTGGATTAACCTGCAATTTACTTCCATGTGCATGATGTTTAAAATTACACAGCACTCCTCTTATTTCACTGTGTCTGCAATCTGTCTCACTTCTGGGTGTACGTGGGAGTGTCTGCTTTCACCTGACATTAAAACCATAGAAATCTGTTTGGAAAAGCCCCAGAAGGTTCCAGTTAATGTCTGGTCACTTTAAAAATAACTTCATGCCAAACTTCTTTCACACACAGCCCAAAGTGTAGCTCTCATTTATGATTTTAGTGCAGTGGAATCCGACTTCAAGAACAACCTGCATTTATATAGCACCTTTAATGTAGTAAAACCCCCCAAGGCACTTCACAGGAGCGATTATCAAACAAAATTCGACAGCCAAAAGCTTGGTCAATGAGGTAGGTTTTCAGCAGCGTCTTAAAGGAGGAGAGAGTGCTAGAGAGGCGGGAGGGGGTTAAGTAGGGAATTCCAGAGTTTAGGGCCCAGGCAGCTGAAGGCACGGCCGCCAATGATGTGGTGATTAAAAGCGGGGATGCGCCAGATGTTAGAATTAGATAAGTACAGAGATCTGTGAGGGTTGTAGGGCTGGAGGAGATTACAGAGATAGGGAGGGGGTGAGGCCATAGAGAGATTGGAAAACATGGATGAGAAATTTAAATTTGAGGTGTTGCTCAACCAGAAGCCTGTGTCAGTCAGTACGCACGGGAGTGACGGGTAAACAGGACTTGGCAAGAGTTAGAATACGGGCAGCAGAGTTTTGGGTTTACTGAAGCTTGCGGAGAGTGGAAGGTGGGAGGTTGGTCAGGAGGAAATTGGAATAGTGGAGTCTGGACTATTAGAGAATTAACAAGCAAATCACTATGTCAGTTCTGGAAACTGGGAGAGGTGGGCTGCAGTACAAATGCAGCATGTGTGTGTGAGTGTGTGGGTATGTGTGTCTGTGTGAGCATGTCTGTGTGAACGTGCCTACGTGAGCGTGTCTGTATGTGAGTGCCTGTGTGTGTGTTTGTGTGTGTCTGTGTGAACGTGGGTCTATGTGAATGAGTGTCTGTGTCTATGTGAGCGTGTGTGTGTGTATGTGTGTGTGTATGTGTCTGTGTGAGTGTGTCTGTGTCTATGTGAGCAAATGTGTGTGTTTCTGTGACTATGTGTATTTATGTGTGTGAGTGCGTCTGTGCATGTGTTGGAGTATGTGAGTTTGAATGAATGTACGTGTGTGAGTGAATGTGTGTGTCTGTGAGTGCATCTGTGAGTGTGTGGTACGCTGTTATTTAGGACACAGTGCCAAATCCAGACAGTGTGGGGCTGCTCCAGAGGCAGGACTATCAACGATCCGCCCTGTTTATTCAGGCGTTACCCTGCACCAGGCGTGGGACGTCTCTCTCTCTCTCTCTCTCTCCCACTAACTGCTTATTAAAGAGAGCTGCAGGGATTGCCGGACTACAATGCATCGCTCACACCAGGGAATCGAGCAGGAGTCTCACTCCCAGCCCCTGGTCCACTCTCTGCACTCTCTGGCTACTGTCACATCCTCACATCCATCAACAGCAAGGTATTTAACAGTACTTTCAAAACCTGTTACAAATCAAGTTTGAGATGATTCTTGCAAATAGTCTTTGTGGGAAAAAAAGGAATATAATCATGAAATAACCCACGGCAAATCCATTGGGTTTTGGCAGGATTTTAAATTGGAAGTAAACATTCAGAACTGGCGGAGACACAGATATAATTCAGTGAGTAACAGTCAGTCATATTAAAATGTAAGCAAGCACTTTGAATTAATGATCACAGTTAGTGAACCGATTGCGCATGTAAGGCTGCTGAAATATTGATGACAGTTTATACCCCTAGATCATTTTATATAATAAATTAATCAGAGGAAATTGGTCAGTTTGAAGTTAAGCTAGTTTGCCTTGGGGTGTGATGTTAATATCCGGGATTGATCTGGTGTTGATTTCATTACAATACAGATTTGTTTGTGTGTATTTGGGGAGCTTTGGCTTAAATTGATTGCTCTCCAGTTAAAACTCGCTCCTTTCAACAATGACAAGTTGCATTTATATAGCGCCTATAATGTAATAAAACACCCCAAGGCACTGCACAGGAGTGTCATCAAAATAATTTGACACCGAGCCACATAAGGAGATGTTAGGGCAGATGACCAAAAAGCTTGGTCAAAGATTTTAAGGAGCGTCTTAAAGGAGCATAGAGAGGCGGAGAGGTAGAGAGGTGGAGAGGTGTAGGGAGGGAATTCCAGAAATTAGGGCCTCAGTTGCTGGAGCCGCAGCCACCAATGGTGGAACGATTAAAATCAGGGATGCTCAAGAGGCCAGAATTGGAGAAGCGCAGAGATTTCAGAGGGTTGCAGGGCTGGAGGTGATTACAGAGATAGGGAGGGGGCAAGGCTATGGAGTAATTCTAAAACATGGGCTTCATATGCTTCAAAACTCAATACAACACAGAGTTTTGGGACATTCTACATCAGCCCAGGCTCATTACATAGAACGTCCAACACAGAAACAGGCCACTTGGCCCAACTGGTCCCTGCTAGTTAATTTAACAGGTCAAAATGTCCAAAGGCACAGCTAAAGAATATTAAGGTCCAACTGAGTGGCATGAATCTTATTCTGTCAGTCAAAAAAGCACCAATAGCCAATCTGGATGTGTTTCTAGAATTGTACAGCACAGAAGGAGGCCATTCGGCCCATCATGCCTGTGTCAGCTCTCTGAAAGAGCTATCCAATTAATCCCGCTCCCCCTGCTCTTTCCCCATTGCACTGCAAATGATGTTTTTATCCAAGTCCCTTTTAAAATGATTTAACACTTGTGAAAAGTTTTACTCATAACAGACAAACTTAAAAAATGATTGTATCTGCCTAGTTTTTAAAGCAGTAATAAAACTCATAACTTTAGGCATCGATAACAGTTTATTGCTGGCTCCACCACAGACGGCCATCCCTTCTCTAGCCCGGGCCCTAAGCTCTGGAATTCCTCCCTAAACCTCTCTGCGTCTCTACCACTCCCTTTCCTCCATTAAGAAGCTCCTTAAAACCTACCTCTTCGACCAAACCTTTGGTCACCTATCCTAATATCTCCTTATGTGGATCGATGTCAAATTTTGTTTTATATTGCCCCGTGAAGCACCTTGGGGCATTTCTACTCATTAAAGGTGCTATATTAATGCAAGTTGTTATTATTTTGTTCGACATTGGGTAGAACTTCCAACTGGAGCTCATTTATTTGCTGTGGTCTTATTTCAATATTGAGCACCATATATGCTACAAAGCTACTGAAACTACATGTGATGTGGAGGGGCCTTTTACTGCAGCACAGGGGCGATTATGGGTGAAGAAGATTGACAGTAGATTTCTGTGAAATTCACCATCGCCTTTCGAGATTCATAGAATGACACAGCAAAGAAGGAGGCCATTCAGCCCACCGTGCTGTGCTGCCTCCTTGAAAGAGCGACCCAATTAGTCCCAACCCACTATTCTTTTCCCACACCCCTGCAAATTTCTCCTGTATAAGAATACATCCAATTCCCTTTTGAAAGTTACTAATGAGTCTGCTTCCAACACCCTTTCGGGCAGCGCGTTCCAGATCACAACAACTCTCTGCATACAAAAAAACGTCCTTATCTCCCCTCCAGCTCGTTTGCTAATTGCCTCAATTATATGTCCTCTGGTTACTGACCCTCCTGCCACTGGAAACAGTTTCTCCTTATTTGCTGTATCTAAATACTTCATAATTTTGAACCCCTTTATCAGATCTCCCCTTAACGTTCTCTGGTCTAAGGGGAACAATCTCAGATGCACTTCTGAAATCTTGCATCCTGTTGACGATTCACCAGCAGTCGCATTTTTTCTCTGTTAAATTGATGATTATCTGCATTAAGATGAACAACACACTCCTTACAGATCCAGTATCTTAAAAGTCGCACCCACAATAAGTTTGTGCAACCCTCTCTTCAAGTTGAATTGTGCTGGTGGAAGAATACGAGAACTTTATTCCAAAACTGCCAAGTTTTAAACTGTTCTATAGACATTGAAAGTGTACAGCAATACAAATACAAATAAAAACAGAAAGTGCTGGAAATACTCAGCAGGTCTGGCAGCATCTGTGGAGAGAGAAAGAGAGTTAACGTTTCAGGTCCAGTTCCAATGAAAGGTCACAGACCTGAGACGTTATATGGGAGGAGGCCATTCAGCCCCTCGGACCCATTCTGCCATTCAATTAGATCATGGCTGATCTGTATCTCAACTGCAACGACCCGCTTTAGTTCCATGACTCTCAATACCCTTTACCCAACAAACTTTATCAATCTCAGTTTTGAAATTTTCAATTGACCCCCAGCCTCAACAGCTATTTTGAGGGAGAGAGTTCCAGATTTCCACCACCCTTTGTGTGAAGAAGTGCTTCCTGACATCTCCCCGGAATGGCCTGACTCGAATTTTAAGGTTATGAGTCTTGTTCCGGACTCCCCCCACCAGAGGAAATAACTGCCCTATCAACTCCTTTAATCATCGTAAACACCTCGATGAGATCATCCCTTAATCTTCTAGACTCAAAGACATACAAGCCCTTGGAGACAGATAGTCTTAAGAATAAAATTGAGTCACAATAAATGACTGCAACATATTATAAAAATGAATTTAAGGCAATGCGGTCTTTAGAAAGAAAGAACTTGATTTCTATCACACCTTTCACACCCTCAGGATGTCACAAAGCACATTACAGCCAATGAGGTACTTCTGAAGTGTACTCACTGTTGCAATGAAGGGAATGCGGCAGCCTGTTTGTGCACAGCAAGCTCCCACAAAGAGCAATGTCATATTGACCAGATAATCTTGGATGAAGGTTAAATATTGACCAGGACAACAGGGAACACTTTCTCTTAAGGGCAGAGTGTTGTTATTTGTCAGCATTCACCTGGACTGAGTTGGGAATGTCACAAACAGAGAGGGCACCATAGGTACAGCGCTGTGGGAACCATTCACAGGGGCACCCAGTGTGACCCTGCACATAGGAGGAAATTACAAGTTTGCAAAGCAACTTGAGCACTTGTGCAGCAACAGGAACTAGTTTCCTGGCAGTCACATGGGAGCCTTGCTAGAAGTGAAGGACAAATGGCTGATCCCACTACATTTCATAGGAACATAGGAGCAGGAGTAGGCCATTCAGCCCATCGAGCCTGCTCCGTCATTCAATACGATCATGGCTGATCATCCACTTCAATCGACACTATCCCCTTATGTCATTGGTATTTAGAAATCTGTCAATCTCTGCTTTAAACATACTCAATGACTGAGCTTCCACAGCCCTCTGGGGTAGAGAATTCCCAAAGATTCACGACCCTCTGAATAAAGAAATTTCTCCTCATCTCAGTCCTAAGTGGCTTTCCCCTTATTTTCAAATTGTGTTCCCTGGTTCTAGACTCCCCAACTAGGGAAAACATTTTAGCTGCATCTACCCTGTCTATCCCTTTAAGTATTTTGTAGGTTTCAATGAGATCACCTCTCATTCTTTGAAACTCTGGAGAATACAGGCCCAGTTTCCCCAATCTCTCTTCATAGTACAGTCCCACCATCCCGGGAACAAGTCTGGTGAACCTTCATTGCACTCCCTCTATGGCAATAATATCCTTCCTAAGGTAAGGGGACCAAAACTGCACACAGTACTCCAGGTATGGTCTAACCAAGGTTCTATACAATTGAAGCAAAACTTCACTACTCCTGTACTCAAATCCTCTCGCGATAAAGGCTAACATACCATTAGCCTTCCTAATTGCTTGCTGACCTGCATGTTAGAAGGGTTTTAATGCAAGACTACTGTTTTTGGGAGCTCCAGTTCCGAAGGTCCTAAACTTTTCCTTTCTCTTCCTCCTTTCAGCAAACACTCGCCATTGTGCAGTGGTGAGGCAGCCATGACGGCTTTCAAAGGGATCTGGACACAGCGGTTCTGGAGAGCGGTTTCTGGGGAGTTCCTGGCAACGCTCATCTTTGTCCTTCTCAGCCTGGGTTCCACAATTGGCTGGGATGGTAAACATGCACCTTTGAACATTGTCCTCATCTCTCTCTGTTTCGGACTCAGCATCGCTACCATGGTACAGTGCTTTGGTCACATCAGTGGGGGTCACGTTAACCCTGTGGTAACTGCTGCCATGGTGTGTACTCGGAAGCTAAGCCTAGCCAAAGGATTCTTCTACATTCTTGCGCAATGTCTCGGTGCCATTGTAGGAGCAGGAATCCTCTACCTTATCACGCCATCAGATGTTGTGGGTGGACTGGGCGTTACCATGGTAAATCAATCTCAGAAAACTACTAGCAGGTTGGGTAGCAATGGGGATGAGTGGGAAGTTAAGTATCAAAAGTTGTTAAGAGCAATGTGGTTAGCTCTGGTGCAGTGTGTAGCATGCTTGCCTCTATGTTAGAAGCTTATGGGTTTAAAGCCCCACTGCAGCAACTTGAATGTATCTAGGCTGATGCTGCAGTGCAGTACTGAGGGAGCTCTACATTGTCAGAGGTGCTGCCTTCTGGATGAAATATCCAACAGAGGCCCTGTCTGCTCTCTCAGTTGAACATGAAAGATCCCACAGTCAGTAGTTTGAAGAGCAGGGGAGTTCTCCACCAGTATCCTGGCCAATATTTATCCCCCAACCAGAATCACAAAACAGATTGTCTGGTCATTATCACATTGCTATTTGTGGGAGCTTGCTACGTGCAAATTGGTTGCCATGTTTCCTACATCACAACAGTGACTCTACTTCATTGGCTATAAAGGGCTTTGGGATGTCCTGAGGTTGTGAAAGGTGCTATATAAATACAAGTCTTTATTTCTTTCAGCTTGCTAATCCGAAAAAGACTTTAAAATTGCTTTTCTTTATGTATGTATATACAGAATAAACAACCTCATACACCCATGTAAAGCTATGAATATAACAAACTCTTGGCTTCTTCTTAATATCACAGGTAAATGAGAAACTGTCAGCAGGCCATGGTCTGTTGGTTGAACTGTTCATAACATTCCAGCTGGTGTTCACCATCTTTGCCACGTGTGACTCTAAACGCAATGATCTCAAGGGCTCGGCAGCTTTGGCAATTGGTCTCTCTGTAGTCATTGGACACATGTTCGCTGTAAGTCTTTTCTTGAAATAGATTGCGATTGATTCAAAACTACCTGCAGTTTTGCGTTCATGCAACTTCTCTTTCTCCGCTTCAGATTAACTACACTGGTGCGAGTATGAATCCCGCTCGATCATTTGGACCTGCAGTTATTACAGGGAAATGGAAACATCACTGGGTAATTATTAATCACTTATCATTAGTAGCAATAAAAGATACTCTGTGTCATTTCAAATGATGGTGAATGATAGACTATGGGCTGAATTTTTCCAACTTGCCGCCGATGATGTGGAGAGGGCGGGCACTCTGTCCCCGGCAACGGCGTCCGCTGCCACCACATAGGTGCCTGCACCAGTTTTAAAGGGCTTCAAAACCTTCCGTTAGATTTTAGTTTGTAAAGGTCCCGGTCTCTGAAAAATAGCACTTTGAATCCCGTCTCCCACCCCGCCAATGAGTAATCAAAATATAAATTGCCCTCTCCCCAGAAGAAAATCTTTTTTCAGATCTCGAACTTCCCCCCAAACTTTACTAACTTGGACCCTCATCCCCTTCCCACCATCCCCTTAACCAATAGGAAAAGTTTTCCCTGGTTCCCCTCCCCCCCCACCTCCTGCCCTGAAAACTTCACTCCTGCTCCCTCCCCACCAGTGTTCTGCCTCGGATCTCCTCAAAGGTGCAGGAGTTCCAGCCAGAATATCAGCGTGGGACGGCCAGTAGGACAAGGTAAGTGATTTTGCAGTAATTAACATTTATTTACGTATTTAAATTAAGGTTCCATTGTCTAGCGGCGAGGTGGGGGGGGAGGGTGAATGGGGGGGGGGGTGCTGCCACGAGGCCTTGTCACCGCCAGTAATATGGGGCGGGCCCTTCCCGACGTCTAGGCCTGTGGCGGACCTTTCCCGGAGATATATTCCGGGCCCACCTCGCCACTACTCACGACATCAGGAGGCTGGTTAAATCCAGCCCTATGTGTCAAATTGGCATATTGCCCAGCACATAGAATGATACGGCACAAAAGGAAGATATTTGGCTTTTTTGTGCCTGTGCTGGCTCTTTGAAAGGACTATCCATTTAATCCCACTCCCCTGCTCCTCCCCATAGCCCTGCAAATTTTCCCCTTCAAGTATTTATCCAATTCCCTTTTGAAAGTTACTATTGAATCTGTTTCCACCGCCCTTTCAGGCAACGCATTCCAGATCACAACAACTCACTACGTAAAAAAAATTTCTCCTCATCTCAGTCCTAAATGGCTGACATTTTATCCTGAGACTGTGACCCCTGTGCTCCAGATTCCCTGACCAGTGGAAACATTTTCTCAGCATCTAACCTGTCAAGCCCCTTAAAAATTGTACACGCTTCAATTAGATCACCAGCTCAGTTGGCTAGTGTATGCCAAAGAAAGATGCCGACAGTGTGGGTTCAGTCCCTGTTACCGGCTAGGGTAGTTCATGGATGCCTGCTTCCTTGCCTTGCCCGACTATTGAGGAGTGGTGACCCTCAAGTTATGCATCACCAACTGTCTCGCTAATGGGGAGAGATGCAAATGGTCCTTTAGGACTATGGCTGGAGCAAAAAGAAATTAGATCACCACTCATTTTTCGACAATTTTAAGTACTGTGAAGTAATATTCAGTGATAATTAATCCCCTCAATTATAATCACCTCATATCCACATAAAAATAATCCAAAATGGTACCACAATATTTCAAAAGGCAAATTCATGAGAAGTTCAAGAGATATTTTTAACCACTTAGAAGTTACCACTTTATCTTCAATATCAGCATTATAGCAATCTCCCTGGCAACAGTCTGAGATTAAACTAGCCTGTTAGCAACCTTGGTGTCACATCTGAGCCTGAGATTAGCAGCCGACCTCATACCCATGCCATTACTCAGATTGCCTAATTCCACCTCCGTAACATTGCCTGACTTCACCTCAATCTCAGCTCATCTGCTGCTGAAACTCTCACTCATGACTTAGTCACCCATGTCTTAACTCACACCAAGTTCTGTTACCCTATCACCCCTGTGCTCACTAACCTACATCGGCTCCCAGTCAAGAAACGCCTTGATTTAAAAATTCTCATCCTTCTTTACAAATTCCTCCATGGTCTCGCCCCTTCCCTATCTCCGTAATCTCCTCCAGCCCCACAACCCTCCGAGATATCTGGTCTCTTGTGCACCCCTGATTTTAATTGCTCCACCATTGGCAGCCGTGCCTTCAGTTGCCTGGGCCCTAAGCTCTGGAATTCCCACCCTAAACCTCTCCACCTCTCTACCTTGCTACCCTCCTTTAAGACGCCCCTTCAAAGCTACATCTTTGACCAAGCTTTTGGTCATCTGACCTAATATGTGGCTCGGTGTCATACTGTGGACAGGATTTTGTCACAGAATTGTTACAGCGCAGAAGGAGGCCATTCGGCCCATCGTGTCTGCACCAGCTCTCCGAATGAGCAATTTACCGAATGCCATTCCCCCTCCTTTTCCCCGTAACCCAGCACCTTCTTCCTTTTCAAATATCAGTCTAATTCCCTTTACAAGGCCTTGATTGAATCTGCCTCCACCACGTTCTCAGGCAGCACATTCCAGATCCTAACCACTCACTGTGTGAAAAAAGTTATTCCTCATGTCAGTTTTGCTTCTTTTGCCAATCGCTTTAAATCTGTGCCCTCTCGTTCTTGATCCTTTCACGGGTGGGAACAGTTTTTTTTCCTATCTACTCTGTCCAGACCCCTCATGATCTTGAATAACTCTATCAAATCACCTCTCAGCCTTCTCTTCTCCAAGGAAAACAGTCCCAACTTCTCCAATCTTCATAATTGAAGCTCCTCATCCCTGGAACCATTCTCATGAATCTTTTCTGCACTCTCTCTAATGCCTTTACATCCTTCCTAAAGTTTGGCGTGCAGAACTGGATGTAGTAACTCCAGCTGAGGCTGAACTAGTGCCGTTTACAATGTTCAACATCCTGCCTTGGAAATGGGAACGAAGGCTGGGGGGCAAACAAAATGGCAAGGGGTGTCGTTCCCAACGTTGCCCAGGCCCCCTGCCATTTTGTCAGGAGCAGGGAAGGCCGAGGATGGCCAACGCAACTTAAGAGCCTCTTCTCGCCTCCACTCCAATTTTGTGGAAGACGGAGGGGCCTACTGCCATGTAGAGATGCCGCCAGGTAAGACCTGGCAGCCTCCAGTAGGTTCGGGGGGAGGGGTCCCTCCTTTTGGGAAATCCATGGCCCTCAGAAGTCCCCCTTGGCAGCGATGGCCTCCCCCAGCAAGATCCCACTCCCACCCTCACCATCTCCCCTCACCCTATTGCCCGGGCCTGCCTGGCTAGTCTCAGTGACCCTGAACTCACTCACCTGTGCCGAGATCTCCTCCGGTCTTCGGTGCTGCAGAGCCTCCTGCAGTGGCCACAGCTCCCAGTGGTGCTGCCAGTATTGCAGAGTTGCCAGTCTTTTGATTGGCCAGCAGCTCTGGAGGTGGGAGCTCGTCCCTTAAAGGGACGGCATCTCCGACAACGGGCAGTTAGTTGGCTGCCCGCTGTTAAATTGTTAAAGTCGTATCAGAAAAGTTTGAACAGGCTAGAGCTTTCTCCTATAATAAAAGCAAAATACTGTGGATGCTGGAAATCTGAAACAAAAACAAGAAATGCTGGATTCACTCAGCAGGTCTGGCAGCATCTGTGGAAAAAGTCTTTTTCCACAGATGCTGCCAGACCTGCTGAGTGAATCCAGCATTTCTTGTTTTTGTTAGCGCTTTCTCCTCTTGGAAAGAGAAGGCTGAAGGGTGACCTAATAGAGGTCTTAAAAAGTATAAAAGTTTTTGATAGAGTGGATACAGAGAGAATGTTTCCACTTGTAGGAAAGAGAAAAACTAGAGACCATCAATATAAGATAGTCACCAAGAAATCCAACAGGGATTTCAGGAGAAACTTCTTTACCCAGAGTGGTTAGAATGCGGAACTTGCTACCACAGCGAGTGGCTGAGCACAGAGGATCTAAGCATCTAAGGGTAAGCTAGATAAACACAAGTGAGATGGGAATAGAGGGTTACACTGATAGAGTGAGATGAGGAAGAATGAGAGGAGGCTCAAGTGGAGCATAAATGCTGGCGTGGATGGGTTGGGCCGAATGGCCTGTTTTAGTGATGCACATTGTAAGTAATTGTAATTCTTATTATGTTGCTTCTCTTTCCCCCTCCCTGTCAGGTTTACTGGGTGGGCCCTGGGATGGGTGGGATCATCTCTGCTGCCCTCTATGAATATCTGTTCTGCCCAGACAAAGATCGGAAGCACCGTTTTAAAGACATTTTCAAGTCTACACAGCTTTCTGGGGACAAGTATGCAGAGGTGGAGAACAGCAGGAGCCAAGCCATTGAGTATGAGGACTTGGTTATCAAACCTGAAAGTTCTGAAGTTATTGACATTGATAAAAATGAAGAAAAGAAGGAAAAAGACACCACAAAAGAACTCCTGTCATCTGTATGACTAGCAAAGGGCACTGAAAACAGAGAAGTGGCTTGTAAAATGTTGAGTGCTAGTGTCATTCCTATAAAGGAAACTGATCTGCTCTAAATACATGGTACTATGTACCCCCTTGACAAATACAAAAGCAATTATTCCATTGTAAGGACAATAACATTAGTTTTATAATATTTTGGGAAGGTGGATTTGGGGTTCCACAAAATGATGGAGCACTGCTTGAGTTTGTTGTTAAATCCATTTCCTTTTATATAGTTCGATAAGATATTTGTCGAGAAGTTTGTTTAGAAGAATAAGAATATGTTATGTGCTATAATGATGAAAGTCCTCAAAGGGTTACACGACAAAGGGCATTGCTAACAGTACTTCCAGGAAATCTACAGCAGTGAAAATCCATCTGATTGTTTTCAGGCATAACAAAATGAGCTGTGGAAAAAAACAAAGTTAGTCAGGTGGCAATAAGTTTGGATTTAGTCAATTAGTACAAGTCTTTCACAATATCAAAGCACAAGGCGGTTTTGTTTCCACCGAATGTTTAAGTACCACGCTGGTCCTGAGAATGCAACTATGCAGGAATTTGTGCTTTGTATCAGCAGGTACACAGGCCTCTCTCTGTTTTCAGTGCTGCACATTGTTGAAAGTACTTTTTTCCAAGATGAATTTATTTGCAATGTGTAAGATTGCTTTCTTTAATAGTCTAACATAATGTGATATTGACTAATATTGTGATGTTAAGAGTAAGCCTCAAATTCAAAATTCTGACTCTGGTCTTCAGATCCCTCCAATGGTCTCGTCCCTCCCTATCTCTGAAAATTCCACCAGCCCTTCGAGATCGCTCTGTTGCTCCACTTCTGTGCAATCCCTGGTTTTCTTCGCCCCACTATTTGTGGCTGGGGCATCAGTTGCTTGGAATGGGAAAGCAATGGAATTCCATTCCTAACCTCTGCGCCTCTCTTCACCTTTAAGTCACTCCTTAAAACCTACCTTTTAAGGCATCCGTCTTTCAGATGAGACGTTGATTCCTGCTCATTGGTGTCAGCTGCGGCTCAGTGGGTAGCACTCTTACTACTGAATCACAAGGCTGTGGGTTCAAGTTCCACAATAGAGACTTGAGCACAAAATTCAAAAGCTAACACTCCAATGCAGTACTGCACTGTCAGAAGTGCTGCCTTTAGGCTGTGATGTTAAACTGAGGCCCAACCTTCTCTTTGAGGAGCATGTAAAATATCCCATGGCACTATTTTGAAGAAGAGCAGGGGAGTTTTCCCCAGTGTTCAATCAACATCACAACAATAGATTATCTGGCCATTATCATATTGTTGTTTGTGGGAGCTTGCTGTGCACAAATTGGCTGCTGTGTTTCCTACATTACAACAGTGACTACACTTGAAAAGTACTTCATTGATTGAAAAATTTGTTGGGACATCCTGAGATAGTGAAAGGTGCTATATAAATGCAAGTCTTTCTTTCTTTACCACTTTGACTAAGCTTTTGGTCACCTGCCCGAATATCTCCTATTGTGGTTCACTGGCAAAAATTGTCTGATAACACACTCCTGTGATGCACCTCATTATGTTAAATGTCCTATCTAAGTACATGCTGTCACTGTTATACCTAATTAGGATTTATTGTCAGTCATTTTCAATTTTTCCTTGTTTCATTATATGAAGACATACACTTTGTTTATATCTAATAGATACATTCAGCCTTTCTGTCATTTGAATAGGTTGCTTACCAAGTTTAAAATGGTGTTACCCTGTAGATTTAGAGAAACTGTCACACTTTGAATGAACATTGAACTCTGCATTTGGCCTACGAATTTCCCAAGATGTGGTTTGCCTGAGTTTTTTTAAATCTCAGACTCTTTATACTTAATGCTGTGACAGAGTTGTTTTGAAATTTTCGATAAACTTTATTTTGAAGAAATTAACTCAATCTCCTATCTAGAAACTAAAAAAACTAGAAAAATATTGTAATGTACATTTATTAGTGCCATCATCAAAGAAATGTCCCTTTAAAAAGGCGTTCGACTCAATTTCAAATGGGTCACTGGTTCTTCCACATATCTTCTTTAAGCAGATAAGAGATTTCATTCGTCACAGAAAGTGTGAGCTTTGAAAGATACCAGAGCTAAAAGGGTTAAATTACGAGGACAGGTTGCATAGACTGGGCTTGTATTCCCTCAAGCATAGAAGATGAAAGGGTGATTTAATTGAGGTGTTGAAGATGATTAATGGAGTTGATAGGGTACATAGAAAAAAACGATTTCCTCTGGTTGTGGGGGCGGTGGGGCGGGGGGGGGGGGTGGGGGTGGGGGGGGGGGGGCAGGTAGTCCAGAACAAGGGGGCAATACGCTTAAAATCTAGGCCAGGCCATTTAGGGATGATGTCAGGAAGCACTTCTTCACACAAAGGGTGGTGGAAATCTGGACCTCTCTCCCCCAAAAAGCTGTTGAATCTGGAAGGGTCAACTGAAAATCTCAAAACTGAGCTTGATACAGATCAACCGTGATCTAATTGAATGACGGAACAGGTTCAAAGGGCTGAATGGCCTCCTCCTATTCCTATGAAAGAGAAAAGAAAATCTTTGTCGAAGTCAACTGACAGAAAAAGGAAAAGAACTGTCTCTATGAAACTATAAATAGGCCCAGAAACCATTAAATCAAACCATGTAGACAAACATTTCTGTTAGGATGTGTTTTGTTTTATTTAAATGCATTCATTATTGGGGGGAAAGAAATGGCCCATAAATGTTAGTTAAACCATAGATTAGCTATTGTTATGACCAGGTGAGAAAGGCGTCTAGGGGTCCCTCTCAGCCTTCACCTGGTCTTACTGTAACAAGGTTTATTTTTAAACACACCGTGTTTTTAGCTCCCCCTTGGTGAATCCTTGTTCACCACTTTCCAATTATAAGGCAAAGAAACCAGCACAAACAGGTTTTCTTAGGTTTAAAGAAGAAAAGTTGAAATTTATTAAACTTGAACTTAAACTCTAATTCGGTTGATGCTTACAGATACACCACGTGCCCATGCTAGCATGCATACGTGATACATACATGCAAATAGAGACAGAAAAGAGCAGAAGAAAAATAAAGTGGAAAAGTTTGAGGCAACATCTGAAGAGTTTTTGTTACGGTTCTCCGAGCTCACTGTAGAATCCTTGATTGTAGGTAGATCTTGCTTCTCGTTGGGGCCCAGTATTCTTCTTAAACCTTGATTGGCGCAGGAGACTCTTCTCTCTTGGGGCTTATGTGTCTTGAGTGGATTCAGAGGATTGTGCGAAAGAGATGGGAGAAGACAGGAGAGATCTTCTCAGTCCAGGAGCAAACAAATTTTTTGCGTTCAAACTCTCTGTGGCCAGTTCAAAAGAAAACCCTAGAACAGCCAGGTAGTCATGGGACCGAATGGTCTAACCCAGTCCTGGCCCTTGTGGATTGTATATCCTTAGTAGGCCCTGGAATGCGCTTCCTCACCTTCGATGTCTGTTAGTATGTAAATATTTTTTTTCCAGCCTCGGCTGATCTGTTTAACAAGTCATTTCCTCGCTCCAACAACAGGTAAAAATCAATGTTCATGACAAAATTAATGTGCCTTCATTCATGGCGGGTGGAGGCCTAGCATGACACTATTCTTTCATATGTCCCTTATTGTGTAATATTGCATAGGATTACATAGGATGCACAGCACAGAAACAGGCCATTCACCTAACCAGTCTATGCCAGTGTTTATGCTCCACTCAAGCCTCCTCCCATCCTTCCTCATCTAAATCTATTAGATTAGATTAGATTAGATTAGATTAGATTAGATTAGATTAGATTAGAGATACAGCACTAAAACAGGCCCTTCGGCCCACCGAGTCTGTGCCGAACATCAACCACCCATTTATACTAATCCTACACTAATCCCATATTCCTACCAAACATCCCCACCTGTCCCTATATTTCCCTACCACCTACCTATACTAGTGACAATTTATAATGGCCAATTTACCTATCAACCTGCAAGTCTTTTGGCTTGTGGGAGGAAACAGGAGCACCCGGAGAAAACCCACGCAGACACAGGGAGAACTTGCAAACTTGCAAACTATATTAGTATAGCTTCTATTCCCTTTGCCCTCATGTGATTATTTAGCCTTCCCTTAAAAGTATCTATACCATTCGCTTCAACCACTCCCTGTGGTAGTGAGTTCCACATTCTCACCACTCTCTGGGTAAAGAAGTTTCTCCTGAATTCCCGATTGGATTTCTAGGTGACTTTCTTATATTGATGGTTTTTAGTTTTGCTCTTCCCCACAAGTGGAAACATTCTCTCTGTATCTACTCTATCAAAACCTTTTATAATTTTAAAGACTTCTATTAGGTCACCCCTCAGCTTTCTCTTTTCATTCTGCCTGCTCATCATCTCCAGATAGCTGGAACCTCACATTCTCGGTGTCATCCTTGTAAGACTTTTTTGCACCCTCTCCCGTGCCTCTATGTTTTCTATCATCATAGAATCATAGAATGGTTATAGTGCAGAAGGAGGTCATTTGGCCCATCTTGCCCAGGCCGGCTGTCTGGAGAAGCTACTCACCTCGTCCCACTCATCCGCCTTTTCACCGTAGCCCTGCAAATATTTTTGCTTCAGATATGTATCCAGTTCACTTTTGAAAACCTCACCGAAATCTGCCTCCACCACCTTCTCTAAGGCCTTCTTGAAGAATCATTGAACTTTTTCCAACTCTGAATGTAGATTCTCTAGCCCAGAGTTGTCCAACATACAGCCCGCAGGCCAGGATCCGGCCCACCAA
The DNA here is from genome assembly GCF_036365525.1 of Heterodontus francisci. Lineage (NCBI taxonomy): Eukaryota > Metazoa > Chordata > Chondrichthyes > Heterodontiformes > Heterodontidae > Heterodontus > Heterodontus francisci. The sequence goes on along the minus strand of NC_090375.1, from coordinate 12,510,391 downwards.
AGATTTCCATCCGGCCTGCGGATGTAAGCTGTACCGGGCTGTTCCTCAACCTCGCCAGGGGTCGGTAACGTGTCTGTACACGGACACCAGTGTCCATGGTAAACAATTTTGAAGTCCGTGACTGGTAATTTCAGAGATAAGAAATTTCCCATTGGCTTCTTCTTCCAGACCGGCTTCCAAAAAAAATCGCAATGTCAGTTTCACAGCTGACAGGTGCTGGGAGCGGGAATAGTGGTTTTCGAACTTTGGACAGCTTCAGGGTTTTCCGGCAGGTTCCGACTTTTTTTAAAAGCCCGCCAGAAAACTCTGAAGCTGCCCAATGTTCAGATAGATGTTCCCGCTCCCAGCACCTGTCAGCTGTGAAACTGACATTGCAATTTTTTTAAAAACTGACCAACCACAAAGCTGTTCTGCTGAGAGTTCTTGTCAGAGAGGCAGAAAGAAAGAGGGAGAGAAGGGGGGCAGAGAGAAAGAGGCAGAAAGAGAGAGGGAGAGAAGGGGGGCAGAGAGAGAGGGGCAGAGAGAGAGAGAGGGGACAGAAAAAGAGAGAGAGAGGGGGAAAGAGAGAGAGAGGGAGGGGGGACAGACAGACAGACAGAGGGGGGACAGAGAGAGAGCGAGAGGGGGACAGAGATGGGGTCAGCGAGAGAGGAACAGAGATAGAGGGGAAGACAGAGAGAGGTGTAACAGAGAGAGGGGGGAACACAGAGAGGGGAACACAGAGAGGGGAAACACAGGGAAAGAGAGAGAGAGAGAGAGAAAGAGAGAGACAGGGAGCGAGAGAGCAGGGAGAGAGAGAGTGATCAAGATCACTCCTGACAGATGGACATCTATCCAAAATACTCCACATCACTACAGCAAGAATGTGGGCAAACATTGACTACTTGTGCAAGCAGAAAAATGCCACGCATCTCACTAAATCAATGTCCAACATATTGACGAGAAAGTAAGTCAATAAATAAATCTTCTCATTTAAAGCTCTTCACAAAAATGCATATTTGTCATTGTTTTGGTTCATAGTAAGATACATTTTTAAAGGATTTACCTTTCTGAAATTGTCTCACTGATCCCATAGGTGATACAAAAATTGTAATGTTGCCCTCCCCCTGTGAAAAGGTTGCTCTAGTCATTACCGCCAATATAATCAGGGACCCAGATCTACCCTTCAATCAATCTGATAGACAACAAGAAAAATGTAGATGTCCTTCCTCTGCTTGCACATGTTGAAGTAAGATTGTTATGGCTACCTTCTTGAACTGTGGCTCTTCCGAGCTACTGTCATAATCATTACCAACATTTTCTGAAGCTTATTTCAGCCTATCAGTAGTGAGATGATGACAGAATGTCTGATCACCTTTTTAAGCTAACTGGAGCAACAAAAATTTCTATCCCCTCCGTGTCCTCATCCCTCCCTATCTCTGTAATCTCCTCCAGCTCTACAGCCCTCCACAATCTTAGCACTCCTCCAATTCTGATCTCTTGCGCATCCCCGATTTTCTTATTTTAATTGCTCCAGCCGTGTATTCAGCTACCTAGGCCCCTCTGGAATTCCCTCCCTAAATCTCTCCGCCTCTCTACCTCTCTCTCCTCCTTTAGGTCGCACCTTATAACCTACTTCCTCGAGCATGTTTTCAGCCACATGTCCTCAGACCTCCTTATGTGGTTCGATGTCAAACTTGTGTTCATAATCTCACCTGTGAAGCACTTTGGGATGTTTTACTACATTAAAGGCACTATATAAATGCAAGCTGTTGCTTTTGTTTGAATGCCCAACAGCAGATGGTTGCTATTCATGACATTTGCCTACATCCTAGTAATTGGCTGCGACCAGAAATACAATGGTTTCAGCACTGCTCAAATCAAACATATGCAAGCCCCAAGCTGCCAGGTTTACATGGGAACACTGAGATGACTCCCAAAATAATTGGCCCATCGATCTCCTTCATGATCCACTTGTGCATCCTGTTCCATTAAACACCTTCTGCTATTTAGGTTCTTTGCTCCCACATTAATTACTTTAACTTATCCATAATAGCTGCTAAATAATGACATATTTACTGAGAAAAAAGGTCTAAATCCTGCTAAATATGGTTGGATTACTCTTCATTTTTTGCTCATTATTTGCAAACTTGACGATTCAGTTCACTACACCACCATCATTCTCATTAATCTATTATGTGTTAGAAATGGTAGGTGGATCACACAATCCATTTCAAAAGGCAATGAAATCTCATTTGTCAACCCAGACCTATAAATAAAAAAAAATTCTATAATAGAAGTGTTGACATTGTTATGAAAGTGCTTTTTAATTTTTTTGAGGACTCGTGGTTGAAGATTGTGGAGATGGATTCATTTGGGGCTGAAGTTTTTAAAACATTTTTTTATTATTCATTCATGGGATGTGGGCGTCACTGGCCAGGCCAACATTTATTGCCCATCCGTAATTGTCCTTGAGAAGGTGGTGGTGAGCTGCCTTCTTGAACTGCTGTAGTCCATGTGGGGTAGGTATACCCACAGTGCAGTTAGGGAGAGAATTCCAGGATATTGACCCACCGACAGTGAAGGAACAGTGATATAGTTCCAAGTCAGGATGGTGTGTGACTTGGAGGGGAGCTTGCAGGTGGTGGTGTTCCCATCCATTTGCTGCCCTTGTCCTTCTAGTTGGTAGAGGTTGCGGGTTTGGAAGGTGCTGTCTATGGAGCCTTGGTGAATTGCTGCAGTGCATCTTGTAGATGGTACACACTGCTGCCACTGTGCGTTGGTGGTGGAGGGAGTGAATGTTTGTGGATGGGGTGCCAATCAAGCGGGCTGCTTTGTCCTGGATGGTGTCGAGCTTCATGAGTGTTGTTGGAGCTGCACCAATCCAGGCAAGTGGAGAGTATTCCATCACACTCCTGACTTGTGCCTTGTAGATGGTGGACAGGCTTTGGGGAGTCAGGAGGTGAGTTACTCGCCGCAGGACTCCTAGTCTCTGATCTGCTCTCGTAGCCATGGTATTTATATGGCTACTCCAGTTCAGTTTCTGGTCAATGGTAGCCCCTAGGATGTTGATAGTGGGGGATTCAGCGATGGTAATGCCATTGAATGTCAAGGGGAGATGGTTAGATTCTCTCTTGTTGGAGATGGTCATTGCCTGGCACTTGTGTGGCGCGAATGTCATTTGCCACTTATCAGCCCAAACCAGGATACTGTCCAAGTCTTGCTGCATTTCTACACGGACTGTTTCAGTTTCTGAGGAGTTGCGAATGGTGCTGAATGTTGTGCAATCATCAGCGAACATCCCCACTTCTGAACTTATGATTGAAGGAAGGTTATTGATGAAGCAGCTGAAGATGGTTGGGTCTAGGACACAACAACAACCACAACCATCTTCCTTTGTGCTAGGTATGACTCCAACCAGTGGAGAGTTTTCCCCCTGATTTCCATTGACCTCAGTTTTGCTAGGGCTCCTTGATGCCATACTCCGTCAAATGCTGCCTTGATGTCAAGGGCAGTCACTCTCACCTCACCTCTTGAGTTCAGCTTTTTTGTCCATGTTTGAACCAAGGCTGTAATGCGGTCAGGAGCTGAGTGGCTCTGGTGGAACCCAAACTGAGCGTCAGTGAGTAGGTTATTGCTAAGCAAGTATTGCTTGATAGCACTGTTGATGACACCTTCCATCACTTTACTGATGATTGAGAGTAGGCTGATGGGGCAGTTACTGGCCAGGTTGGACTTGTCCTGCTTTTTGTGTACAGGACATACTTGGGCAATTTTCCACATTGCAGGGCAGATGCCAGTGTTGTAGCTGTACTGGAACAGCTTGGCTAGGGGCACAGCAAGTTCTGGAGCACAGGTCTTCAGTACTATTGCCAGAATAATGTCAGGGCCCATAGCCTTTGCAGTATCCAGTGCCGTCAGTCGTTTCTTGATATCACGCAGAGTGAATCGAATTGGCTGAAGTCTGGCATTTGTGATGCTGGGGACTTCAGGAGGAGGCCAAGATGGATCATCAACTCGGCACTTCTAGCTGAAGATTGTTGCAAATGCTTCAGCCTTATCTTTCGCACTGAAATCTATGGAATCTTTGGAATTTATGGAATTGCATGGAATCTATGATTCCATAGATGCTGGACTTTGTTTTTTTTAAACAGGTCACTTCAGCTTTCTGTTTAAAAACATTTACTGGATGTCACATGTCCTAAGCTAAGTAAACAACAGAGGCCTTGGTGACTTTAGGGGGAGTTGTTTACTGAGAAGTGACAGGTCAAGATTTATGGTGGTCAAGAGTTGGTTTCGTTTTGGAGTACAGTTTTGAGTCAGTTGGGTTTGTAGCCTGCTAAGAGAAATGCCCAGCTCATCTTTTCTCAATCTCTCTGAGAAACCCTGCACAATCCAGTGTGTGATAGCTGAAACACCTGATGCCACATTTCTCCTGGAAAGCCTGCCAGACTGATGGTTGTCTGAAGAGAGCTGCTCCAGAAAGATCCCATTGACAGTCGTCTATGCATATTTGGGACACTAGAATAAAGCGACAACTGATATCATTCCATATCTTCTCCTTTTTCTTAAAGAATTAACATGTATTTGGCCAAAGTATTATTATGTCTTTTTTGGTAAAAAGATCTCTGCAGAGAATACTTCTTTATTTTTTCTTTAACCAGTGTGTGTTTGCATGTGTGTGCGTCTAATTTTAAAAGGGAACTTACATTTTTCAACCTGTGTGTTAATGCTTTGCATCTTTACTGGATAAGTCTTGTTTTATAATAAATTAATCATTTTGTTGTTTATTAAAGAAACCTGGCTGGTGGATTTTATTCTGAAATAAAAATAGAATATATAATTGGCTATATTGATAATGGAGTAAACACTTAAATATATGTTGTGACCTGTGGAGAAGTGAAACTAGAGAAAGACAGTGCACTCCTTCTGCCTCGGTCACAACATATAATTGGGGGCTCTATGCAGGGTCACCCAAAGGTGCTGACGTGCAATGGTAAGTGAGATAATAACAATTGAAAAGGGGAAAAGTAAAACACCAGGTTTCTTGTGCATTAAAGTTTATACTACCGGAATGGAATTGTCAGTTGCTATGACCTTTCTGGGGAGGGAGGACTTATCCCTGAGTGATTTGAAAAATTTAACCAAGGCTAGACTGAAGGAATTGTCAGAGAAGTTTGAGTTAGAGTTAAAACCAGGGGCTAAGAAAGCAGACATAATTGAAGTAATAGCATGACATTTGAAATTGGAAGAAAAAAAAGGCAATCCAGCTGGTAGTTCAGTTAAATTAGCTAGAACTCAGTTGCAGATGAAGTAGCTGGAACAGGACCAAGAAATGAGAAAACTTTCACTAGAATTTCAAAGGGAAAGAGAAGAGAGGCAGGAGAGAGAAAGGGACCGAGAAAGGGAATTCAAATTTAAAAAGCTGGAACTAAAACAAAAGAGTGGTCTTAACTCCAGTGAAAATTACAGTGAAGAAAGGCCTGACTCCAGCCCAGGACCCAGTGGAGAGCTGTTTAAATTTGTGCAAGCCCTCCCGAAGTTTGAGGAAAGATATGTAGAGGCATTTTTTATTTCTTTTGAAAAGATAGCAAGACAGATGAAATGGCTGAAGGAAAGCTGGACACTGCTTATGCAAAGCAGGTTGATGGGCCGAGCTCATGAAGTTTATGCCATGCTTTCAGAGGAGGCTTCTGCAGATTATGAGATGGTTAAAAAAAAAGGCTATTCTCCATGCTTATGAGTTAGTCCCTGAAGCTTATAAGCAGAAATTCCAGTACCTCCGGAAACAGCCTGGGCAGACTTGTATAGAATTTGAGAGGGTAAAGCAAATTAACTTTGATTGTTGGACACTAAAGGCAGAGGCCATGTATGAGAACCTTAAGGAAATAATTCTCCTGGAAGAATTTAAAAATTCACTCCCTCTGTTAGTAAGAATCCATGAAGAGAACCAGAAAGTTTCAACAGACAGACCGGCAGCTGAGATTGCTGATGATTATGAGCTTGTTTACAAGCCCAAATCCTTTGTGCATCACCCCCACAAACTCATGAAGGATAGAAAGTGGGAGGGTGAAAGGAAGGCAAGTAGCTGGGGACAAGAAGGGACAGCTGGGAACACTGCAGGATCTCCTCCACAGGCCAGAAAGGAAGATGCTAAGGGTGGAAGTGAGGGCTGCATGCCCAACTGCTTCCATTTCCACTTTTGTGCAGAATGCTGGAAGTTTCGGGGTAAACCCACCGGACTCATTGGGGTACACAAAGCCAATGTAGAGAAAGGGGCCCTGACCGAGAGTACGACAGATCAGGCTGTAGCTCTGGCTGCAGCTGTAAGGTCAAATACAAAAACTGCTGAGAGTGCAGGGGATGTGAACACGATACCTGCGAGTTATAGGGAATTTTTGTCAAAAGGAAAAGTAACTCCTTATCCCTCAAGTGAGGCAGGTAAATCTATAATTATACTTAGGGATACAGGAGCCAGCCAAACATTTTTGCTGGGGAAAGACATAACTTTTCCAACAGAGAGCGCACTGAATGCCAAGGTTTTAGTGAATGGTATCGGTAGGTGTATATACCCATACCTTCGTATCGGGTGCACCTGGAGTGTGATCTAATGTCTGGAATGGTAACTGTAGGAGTTGTCCATAGTCTGCCTGTAGACGGAGTTGACCTACTCCTGGAGAATGATTTGGCCGGAGCGAAGGTAGTCGCTTCACCAGTAGTCACGGCAAAAACAAGTGAAGTTAGAGACAGAACAGTTACCGGAAAAGATTCCAGGAATTTCTCCTTCATGTATAGTGACCCAAGCAATGGCTAAACAAGTTCCATTGTCGGAGGTAAAATTGGCACCACAGACAAATAGCCGAATATCTGAAACTTACTTTGGGGATTTGGATTTTCTGATCAAAACTCAGCAAGCCGATCAAAAGTTAAGTAAAGTGGCACAATCGGTTCTAACAGAAGCTGAAGCAAAGGGAGTTCCAGAAGGCTACTATATTTAAATTGGGATTCTGATGAGGAAGTGGAGACCTCCTCACAGACCTGCGGATGAAGAATTGTTCACCAGATAGTAATACCGCCCAAGTATCACCAGGAAATATTAAGGATAGCCCAGGAAATTCCTATGGCAGGACATGTGGGGATCCAGAAGACCCAATTACATATCAGCAGACATTTTTATTGGCCAGGTCTTTATAAATACGTGATGCAGTTTTGTAAAACATGCTGTACATGCCAGATTGTGGGAAAACTACAACCTGCCGTAAAACCGCACCTCTAATTCCCATACCAGTTTTTGGGGAACCATTTAGATTGTGTAGAACCTTTACCAAAAACAAAAGCGGGACATCAATATATACTCACTATCGTGGATATGGCTACTCGATTTACTGAGGCCATCCCCTTCAGAACAATGTCTGCTACGGAAGTAGTAGAAAAGTTAACTCAGTTCTTCACTAGATATGGATTAGTGATTGAGATTCAGTCGGATCAAGGTTCCAATTTTATGTCTAAAGTTTTTCAGGAAGTTATGGATAATTTGTGTATAACACAGTTGGAGTCTTCAGCCTACCACCCACAGACACAAGGGGATTTAGAAAGGTACCATCAGACCTTCAAAACGATGATCAGGGTATACTGTCCTGAACATCCCCATGATTGGGACAAAGGGCTAGAATTTCTTTTGTTTGCCTCTAGGGATTCATCTAATGAGTCTACTGGTTTTAGTCATTTTGAATCAGTTTATGGACAAGAGGTCCTCTAAAATTAATTAAAGAAAAGTTTTTAGAACAGAGGGATGAATCTTCCATGTTAGATTATGTATCTGTGTTCCGGAAGTGGTTCACGAGTACCTACAAAGTGGCTCAGGAACAACCTTAATTACCATGAAGAAATGGGCAGACAAGCATGCCAAGACCCGAACATTTCAACCAGGGGATGAGGTGTTAGTGTTATTGCCTTTACAGGGTGAACCACTGAAAGCATGGTTCAGTGGTCCACATAAAGTGGTCAAAAGAAATGATAAAGTAAATTATTTGATTGACACCCCAGATTGCCAGAAAAAGAATCGGCTGTGTCATATCAATAAGTTGAAACAATATCACCGCCGGGAGGAGGAGAAGCAAGCACACATATGTCAGGTAGTAGGAACAGGGAAGGGTGAAAGGGATAGTGAGAATGAGGCAGAAGGAGGCTCAAATTGAACCTCCTACTATCCGGTTAGCTAACACTGAATTGTTAGGGAGATTGGACACTATGCTTTCATATTTAGATGCAGGACAATGAGAAGACCTAACAAGGCTACTCACAGCATTTAAAGGAGTCTGTAGGGATAAACCAGGGTGTACAAACATGATGTGGATGTAGGAGAATCCTCTCCGAGAATACAACACTCTTATCACTTAAGTCCAGAGAAACAGGCCCAGATGGAAACAGAAATCCAATACATTTTGAAAAACCACCTAATCAAACCCAGTCAAAGCAGCTGGAGTTCACCAGTGGTGTTAGTGCCTAAACCTAATTGTCCAACTAGATTTTGCACAGACTACATAAAAGTTAATGCAGTAACAAAGGCAGACTCCTACCCAATTCTTCATTGGAAGACTGTATTGACAGACTTGGCAGTGCCTCGTTTCTTACAAAAATAGATTTGTTAAAGGGATACTGGCAAGTTCCTTTAACACCCTGTCACAGCAGACGGTGTTTTCCAATGCTGAGTGATGCCATTAGGACTAAAAAATGTCCCAGCAACTTTTCAGTGACTAATAAAGTGGTAGCCAATGTTCCTAACTGTGTGGTTTATCTTGGTGATGTGCTGGTATACAGTGACACTTGGAAGGACCACTTGGAACAACTTAAAGTTCTGTTTACAAAATTATAGTCAGCTGATTTGGTGATAAACCTTGCCAAAAGTGAATTTGCAAATGTGCGAGTAACCTACCTTGGGCATATAGTTGGGCAAGGACAAGTTTTGCCAAGAACAGCAAAAGTACAAGCATTGATAGAGTTCCGTGTCCCTAAGACTAAACGTGGAATCATGAGGTTTTTGGGGATGTGAGGTTTCTACCGCAAGTTTGTACCAAATTTTATACTATAGCTGCTCCATTGACAGACTTGCTACAAAAAAAAAGGCAAGATAGGGTGGTCAGGAGAATGCCAAGCACCTGCCGAGAGGCTGAAAACCATTTTAAATAATGAACCAGTGTTGGCTGCCCCAGATTTCACTAAGCCCTTCAAGGTAGCAATTGATGCTAGTGACAAGAACACAAGAAATAGGAGCAGAAGTAGACCATATTGCCCATCGAGCCTGCTCCGCCATTCAATACAATAGTGGCTGACCTTGGGCTTCAATTCCACTTTCCTGCCCACTCCCCATATCCCTTGATTCCCTGAGAGACCAAAAATCCGCCCATCCCAGCCTTAAATGTATTCAACGATCCACAACTCTCTGGGGTAGAGAATTCCAAGGATTCACTAGCTTTTTAGTGTAGTAATTTCTCCTCATCTCAGTCCTGAATGATTGGCCCCTCAGTCCTAACCACATTTACTTCCAACTCCTGCAAGCATATTATGCTAAACCTTTATAAAAAGACAGGTTAGGCCTCAGCTGCAGTATTCCGACCAATTTTGGGCACCACACTTTAGGAAGGATGTCAAGATCTTGGAGAGGGTGCAGAGAAGATTTACTAGAATGGTACTGGGGATGAGGGACTTTAGTTATGGGGAGAGACTGGAGAAGCTGGGGTTATTCCCGTTAGAGCAGAGATGGTTAAGGAGAAATTTAATTGAGGAGTTCAAAATTGTGAAGGGTTTGATAGAGTAAATAAGGAGGAACTGGTTCCAGTGGCAGAAGGGTCAGTAACCAGAGGACACAGATTTAAGAGAATTGGCAAAAACAACCAGAGGGGGAGATGAGGAGAATTATTTTTACACAGTGAGTTGTTGTGATCTAGAATGCGCTGCCTGAAAGGGCGGTGGAAGCAGATTCAATAATAACTTTCAGACGGGAACTGGATAAATACTTGAAAATGAAAAGCTTGCAGGCCTATGGGGAAAGAGGAGGGAGAGTGGGATTAGTTGGAAAGCTCTTTCATAGAGCCAGCACAGTCACGATGGGCCAAATGGCCTCCTTCTGTGCTGTATAATTCTATGATTTCCTGTAACACATGCAGATAGATAATGCAGTCAAAAGGGGTTTCAGTGCTGAGATTTGCTAATGTTAGAGATTTGTTTAAATCCCCATTCCATTTCGTACCCTGTTGCACATCCCTTCCTCTTTGCCTTGGCTCCCTCCCAGACCCTCACCCCTCCTCCCTCTTACCCCCACTCTCTCTCTCCCGCCCCCCCCCCCTCTCTCTTTCCCCCCCAACTCCCATCCTCAGTTTAATATCTCAGCACCTATGACAGTGTGGCACTCTCTCATTACTGCACTGGATTGTCTGCCTAGATTTCTGTGTTCAAGTCTCTGGAGTGGGTCTCAAACGCACAACTTTCTGACTCAAAGGTGACAGTGGCTATCAACTGAGTCACAGCTGACACCAATGAGCACTTATAGAAAATTCCAAACTCCTTATCGCGAACATATGAAAAACTGGCACCTGTACAGATATAAACAGACGTCATAGAACTAAAATATTTCAATGATGGATAAATTCTAAACAGTACCCACTTTATTGCCTATGATTTCGAGGATTCTATTGAAAGGTGCATTGCTACCTCTTCCCAGCTCGATTTAATAGGCACTTGTGCTTCTGTATCCAGAGGTTATGGGTTCAATGCCCACTCTAGGACTTTAGTAGATAATCTAGGCTGGCACTGCAATGCATGAGGAAAGCATGGTGGAGGTATTAAACCGAGGCTCTGTCTGATGATTCAGCCGGATGTAAAAGATCCCATAACACAACCTCAAGAGAAGCAACACCATCAGAAAGCCAATCACCCACTCATTTATCTACTGTCGTTCAGCACACCCACCACTGAGTCACACGGTTCTGGGTTCAAGTCCCGCCCCAGGGCTTGAGCACAAAGATTGAGGCTTATACTCCGAGGTAGTGCTGCACCATGCAAGTGTTCCCATCACGTTTATTGGCCAGGAGCACAGGATTCTATCACGACCATGTGAATCACTGTGTGTCTACCATCACAAAATTCAGAAGGCCTCAAATGTCTGTTAGTTAACCTTAAGTTGAAATGGTAAATAACTTGTGAAGAGTAAAATATTCCCAAGTGGGAAAGTTTACAAAAAAACATATTTTTTATATGTGTACATTGGTGATCTCAGGTCAGATCAAGCCAATGTTAATCCACATCCAAACAAAGTTTCTGCACACTTCCTCACGTTTCATGGATTAGCTCAGGTATTAAAGTTCCTACTTGACGCAATCTTTTGGGCCTCCTTATCTCGAGAGACAATGGATACGCGCCTGGAGGTGGTCAGTGGTTTGTGAAGCAGCGCCTGGAGTGGCTATAAAGGCCAATTCTGGAGTGACAGGCTCTTCCACAGGTGCTGCAGATAAATTTGTTTGTCGGGGCTGTTGCACAGTTGGCTCTTCCCTTGCGCCTCTGTCTTTTTTCCTGCCAACTACTAAGTCTCTTCGACTCGCCACAATTTAGCCCTGTCTTTATGGCTGCCCGCCAGCTCTGGCGAATGCTGGCAACTGACTCCCACGACTTGTGATCAATGTCACACGATTTCATGTCGCGTTTGCAGACGTCTTTATAGCGGAGACATGGACGGCCGGTGGGTCTGATACCAGTGGCGAGCTCGCTGTACAATGTGTCTTTGGGGATCCTGCCATCTTCCATGCTGCTCACATGGCCAAGCCATCTCAAGCGCCGCTGACTCAGTAGTGTATATAAGCTGGGGGTGTTGGCCGCTTCAAGGACTTCTGTGTTGGAGATATAGTCCTGCCACCTGATGCCAAGTATTCTCCGAAGGCAGCGAAGATGGAATGAATTGAGACGTCGCTCTTGGCTGGCATACGTTGTCCAGGCCTCGCTGCCGTAGAGCAAGGTACTGAGGACACAGGCCTGATACACTCGGACTTTTGTGTTCCGTGTCAGTGCGCCATTTTCCCACACTCTCTTGGCTAGTCTGGACATAGCAGTGGAAGCCTTACCCATGCGCTTGTTGATTTCTGCATCTAGAGACAGGTTACTGGTGATAGTTGAGCCTAGGTAGGTGAACTCTTGAACCACTTCCAGAGCATGGTCGCCAATATTGATGGATGGAGCATTTCTGACATCCTGCCCCATGATGTTCGTTTTCTTGAGGCTGATGGTTAGGCCAAATTCATTGCAGGCAGACGCAAACCTGTCGATGAGACTCTGCAGGCACTCTTCAGTGTGAGATGTTAAAGTGTGAGATGACGCAATAAGAACTGTTAAAGACAGGATGAGCTAAATGGTGCACCACATTGCTCTAATGAGTGAAACTTCACTGTAGCAGAGCATCTATTGGCATCTGCTGTGAGCTAGTCTTGCCCGTGCACAGTTTCTCACACTTTTGCATGTCTTGTTACTGAAATTATGAGCTGATAGCATCGCAGCAAGGGAACACCAGGCATCAGGGACCTGAGTGAACAGGGCAAGAAACTGTGTATCACCTTTATCAATCAGATTGAAGGATTCTTGGAGGTCAATCATCTCAGTTCCCAGGACATCACAGCAAGAGCTCCTCAGGGTAGTGTCCTAGGCTCAACTATCTTCAGCTGCTTCAATGACATTCCCTCCATCATAAGGTCAGAAGAGGGGATGTTCGTTGATGATTGCACAATGTTCAGCACCATTCACGACTCCTCAGATACTGAAGCAGTTCATGCCCACATGCAGCAAGACCTGGACAACATTCAGTCTTGGGCTGATAAGTGGCAAGTAACATTCGCACCACACAAGTGTCAGGCAATGAGCATCTCCAACAAGAGAGAATCTAGCCATCTGTCCTTGATGTTCAACGGCATTACCATCGCTGAATTCCCCCACTATCAACATCCTGGGGATTACCATTGACCAGAAACCTAACTGGACCAGCCACATAAATATTGCGGCTACAAGAGTGGGTCAGAGGCTGGGAATTCTGCAGTGAATAACTCACCTCCTGACTCCCCAAAGCCTGTCCGCCATCAACAAGGCACAAGGTAGGAGTGTGATGGAATTCTCTCCACTTGCCTGGGTGAGTGCAGCTCCAACGACACTCAAGAAGCTCAACACCATCCAGGACAAAGCAGCCGACTTGGTTGGCATCCCATCCACCTTAAATATTCACTCTCTCCAACACCGGCACACAGTAGTGGAACAATGAAGATGGGGAATGTGCAAGAGGCCAGAATTGGAGCAGCGCGGAGATCCAAAGATGAATTTCACCCAGCAAAATGTGTTTTGCACCTTTGTCACCCAGTGTCAGCATCAGTGTCTGCTTTGAAGAGGTAGAATGATATTTTTACTTACTCAAGACCCATTCATTTAGAGTTAAAATCGGTTATATTACACGGTGGCAGCAGGGAGAAGGCTGCTCACAGAACCATGTATCACTTTGTTGCAATGATGTTAAATGAAAGTAACACGGTGACCTTTTTTTAGGTGCAATAGCATATTAAGATGATTTTTGTCTGTTCCCATTTTATAACCATATTCTTTGTGTGCTGGATCTGCACTCCCATCTAGTGGCCAAAACAAAATACAGTGTTTGAAAGCAGTTCGGAAACAGCATTCATAGAAGTGACGCTAATAGCAAAACCTAAGTCTTAGGTGGTTTACACTGTTCTCAATATCAGTTGATACTAGTTTGATAGATAAACAAAGACATCCTCATCTATGTCTCAACTTCTAACCAGAGACTTCACACTCTTTACCACTCCTAGTCAGCCTCTCAGTCAGGGATAGGCACCGACATGTTGCACCACGGACATTTCACGAAATTATTGACTCAACCATAGACGTGGGGGCATTTAATCTGCATATAAGGTGTATAGCCAACCTAATGCCATCAAAACACAGTCTGATTTAAAACACATTTCTCATTATTTAGTGAGATACCTGGCATTGTTTTTGTTTGCACAAGTAGTTAATGTCAGCCCGCACACTTGATGAGCAATGCAGAGAATTCGGATTCATGTCCATCTGTCAGGACTGATCTTGATCTCTTTCGCTCTCACTCTCCATCCCTCGCCCTCTCTGCTCTCTGTGTCCATCTCTCCCCTCTCCCTCTCTCCTCTCTGTGCTCCCTTCTCCCCTCTGTGTCCTCCTTTCTCTCTCCTCCTCCCCCTCATTGCCCTCCTCTATAACTCGCTCTGCCCCTCCCCCCACTTCACACTTCTCTCCCCCTCCCTTCCCCCACCCCTGCCCCTCTCACTCTGTCCCCCTCTTCCCTCCCTCTCCTCCCTCTCTCTCCCCGCTCCCTCCCTCTGTCCGCTCCTTCCCTCCCTCCCCCTCTCTCTCTCTCCCCCAGCCTCTCTCTCTCCCCTTCCCTCCCTCTCTCCCCCTCATTTTCTCTTTTCCCCCTCCCTTCCTCTTTCTCTCCCCCTCCTCCCTCCCACTCTCCCCCCTCCCCTCACCCACTCTCTCCCCCTCCATCCCACTCTCCCCCTCTCTATCTCCCCTGTCTCTCCCTCCCCCTTCTCTATCTCCCCTCTCAAACTCCCCCTCTCTCCCTCCTCCCTCTCCCCCTCTCTTTCCCTCCCACCTCTCTCCCCCTCCCCTCTCCCTCTCTCCCCCTCTCCCTCCCCACAAGCACCAGGAGCAGAAACACACTGCCGCCGGCCCCGCACTCTGAGATAAATCAAGTTGTTTGGAGAGCTGAGAACGTGGACAGTGTGTCTAAAAAAACAGCTAGCTCTGGCTCAAAGAAGCCTTGCCTTTCCAGTTCGAGCATTGGTTCCTGTGCGCTATCCTATCTGCTCAGACACAGCCAGGGAGCAACTGATTGATGGCTCCAGTCTTCCCAGCGAGTCCTGTCTCCCCTGCACTCCGATTGGATGGAGGTCCACGTACAGGCAAACCATTTGCGCTTTTGATTAGCGGGCCGGATACAAAACTTTGGCGGGCTATAGGAACTAGCCTGATGCCCCAATCCTTTGTAATTACTTTCGCTCCTGATAATTATAAGTGTCTTGCTCCAAGGGACAGATTAATCTCCACTTGGAGAGGCAGGGGTTAATCAAGGATAGTCAGCATGGCTTTGTCAGGGGGAGATCATGTCTAACAAACTTGATTGAATTTTTCAAGGTGACTAGATGTGTAGATGAGTGTAAAGCAGTTGATGTAGTCTACATGGACTTCAGTAAGGCTGTTTATAAGAACTAGGAGCAGGAGTAGGCCGTCCGGCCCCTCGAGCCTGCTCCGCCATTCAATAACATCATGGCTGATCTTTTCATGGACTCAGATCCACTTACCCGTGCTCCCACCGTATCCCTTAATTCCTTTATTGTTCAAAAAGATATCTACCTTGGCTTTAAAGATGTTTACTGAAGAAGCGTCAACTACTTCACTGGGCAAGGAATTCCATAGATTAACAACCCTCTGGGTGAAGAAGTTCCTTCTTAATTCAGTCCTAAATCTGCTCCCTCGAATCTTGAGGCTATGCCCTCTTGTCCTAGCTTCACCTGCCAGTGGAAACATCCTCTCTACTTGTATCTTATCTATTCCCTTCATGATTTTATATGTTTCTATAAGATCCCCCTCATTCTTCTGAACTCCAATGAATATAATCCCAATCTACTCAATCTCTCCTCATAAACCAACCCCCTCAACTCCAGAATCAACCGAGTGAACCTCCTCTGCACCTCTCCAGTGCCAGTATATCCTTTCTCAAGTAAGGAGACCAAAACTGCACACAGTATCCAGGTGCGGCCTCACCAGTACCTTATACAGCTGCAGCATAACCTCTCTGCTTTTAAACTCAATCCCTTTAGCAATGAAGGACAAAATTCCATTTGCCTTCCTAATTACTTGCTGTACCTGCAGACCAACCTTCTGCGATTCATGCACAAGGACACCCAGGTCCCTCTGCATAGCAGCATGCTGCAACTTTTTACCATTCAAGTAATAATCCTTTTTCCTGTTACTCCTACCGAAATGAATGACTTCACATTTATTAACATTGTATTCCATCTGTCAGACCTTTGCCCACTCACTCAATGTATCTATGTTCCTCTGCAAAGTTTCACAGTCATCTGCACACTTTGCTCTGCCACTCATCTTAGTGTTATCTGCAAACTTTGACACTCTACACGTGGTCCCCAACTCCAAATCATCTATATAAATTGCAAATAATTGCGGTCCCAACACCGATCCCTGAGGCACACCACTAGTGACTGATTGCCAACCAGAATAGCACTCATTTATCCCCACTCTCTGCTTCCTGTTAGTCAACCAATCCTCTATCCATGCTAATACTTTACCCCTAACACCATGCATCCTTATCTTATGCAGCAGCCTCTTGTGCGGCACCTTGTCGAAGGCCTTTTGGAAATCTAGGTACACCACATCCACTGGGTCCCCATTGTCCACCTTGCTCGTAATGTCATCATAGAATTCCAAAAGATTTGTCAAGCATGACCTGCCCTTCATGAACCCATGCTGCATCTGCCCAATGGGACAATTTCTATCGAGATGCCCTGCTATTTCTTCCTTGATAATAGACTCAAGCATCTTCCCCACTACAGAGGTTAAGCTAACCGGTCTATAATTCCCCATCTTTTGTCTACCTCCCTTTTTAAACAGTGGCGTCACATCTGCTGTTTTCCAATCAGCTGAGACTACCCCAGAGTCCAGCGAATTTTGGAAAATTACCGTCAGTGCACCTGCTATTTCTCCCGCCATCTCTTTTAGTACCCTGGGATGCATTCCATCAGGGCCAGGAGACTTATCAATCCTTAGCTCCAGTAGCTTTCCCAACACTACCTCTTCCGTAATAATGATTGTTCCCAGGTCCTCACCTACGTTCGTCTCTTTGTCAATTACTGGCATGTTAATAATGTCCTCCACTGTGAAGACCGATACAAAATACCTGTTCAATGCCTCGGCCATTTCATCATATCCCATAACTAAATTCCCCTTCTCATCCTCTAAAGGACCAACGTTTACTTTAGCCACTCTTTTTCGTTTTATATATTTATAGAAACTTTTGCTATCTGTCTTTATATTCTGTGCTAGTTTTTTCTCATGTTCTAACTTACTTTTCTTTATAGCTCTTTTTGTAGCTTTCTGTTGACCTTTAAAGTTTTCCCAATCTTCTAGTTTCATGCTGTTTTTGGCCACTTTGTATGCCTTCTCTTTCAATTTGATAGTTCCCTTATTTCCTTAGACACCCATGGCAGATTACCCCTTTTCTTCCAGTCCTTCCTTTTCACTAGAATATACTTTTGCTGAGCACTTTGAAAAATTGCTTTGAAAGTCCTCCACTGCTCGTCAACTGTCCTACCGTAAAATCTTTGTTTCCAGTCTACTTTAGCCAAGTCCTCCCTCATTCTATTGTAGTCCCCCTTGTTCAAGCACAGGACCCTGGTATTGGATTTTATCTTCACACTCTCCATCTGTATTCTAAATTCAACCATACTGTGATCACTCCTTCCAAGAGGATCCCTAACCATGAGGTCATTAATTATTCCTGTCTCATTACACAGGACTAGATCTCGGATAGCTTGCTCCCTCGTCGGTTCCATTACATACTGTTCAAGAAAACTATCACGGATACACTCAACGAGCTCCTCCTCAAGGCTACCCTGACTGAGCTGGTTTGACCAATCTACATGTAGATGAAAATCCCCCATGATAATTGCCATACCATTTTTACAGGCATTAGTTATTTCTTTGTTTATTGCCCGCCCCAATGTGATGTTATTATTTGGTGGCCTATAGACTACGCCTGTCAGTGACTTTTTCTTCTTAGAGTTTCTAATTTCCACCCAAATGGATTCAACCTCATTCTCCATAGAACCTATATCATCTCTCAGCACCGCCCTGATGTCGTCCTTGAGTATCAGAGCTACACCACCTCTCTTACCTTCCTGTCTGTCCTTCCGAATAGTCTGGTACCCCTGGATATTTAACTCCCAGTCGTGACCAACCTGTAACCATGTCTCCGTAATGGCTACCAAATCATATTCATTCGCGATGATTTGTGTCGTTAACTCATCAACCTTGTTACGAATGCTACGAGCATTCAGGTAAAGTGCCTTTATGCTAGCTTTCTTACCCTCATGATTCCCAACATCTCTAATAATAAATCCTGAGTTATCCTTCCTTTCTGCTTCTTTCATAGTCTGCCTTGAACTTAAACCCTCCTGCACACATGTTAACCTGCTGCTTACCTTTTTATTTATCATCATACTTCCTGTCGTTTTCCCTTTCCCTTCCCCCCGAGTCACTAGTTTAAAGTCCTAGAGACCACCCTATTTATCTGTTTCGCTAGAACACTGGTTCCAGATCGGTTCAGGTGGAGACCGTCCCATCGGTACAGATCCCCCCGGTTCCAAAACTGATGCCAATGCCCTATGAAATGGAACCCCTCTTTCCCACACCACTCCCTTAGCCACGTGTTTACTTCCCTAATATTCTTATCCCTAAGCCAATTTGCACGTGGCTCGGGCAGTAATCCGGAGATTATGACCCTCGAGGACCTGTTCCTTAATTTCGCTCCTAGTGCTTTATAATCCCCAAACAGGTCCTCCATCCTAGCCTTGCCTATGTTTTTAGTCCCAACGTGGACCACAACAACTGGATCCTTCCCCTCCCGCTCCAATATCCTTTCAAGCCGGTCAGAGATGTCCTGCACCCTGGCACCGGGCAGGCAACACACCATGCGGGACTCCCGATCCGGCTTGCAAAGGATACTATCTATCCCCCTAATTATAGAATCTCCTATAACTACCACTTGTCTTTTTGCTCCCCCCTCTTGAGTGGCCTTCTGCACCATGGTGCCATGGTCAGTTGGCTCATCCTCCCCGCAGCCCTTTTCCTCATCCACACAGGGAGCAAGTATCTCGTACCTGTTGGATAAGGTCAAAGGCTGAGGCTCAGATTGGTTAAGAAGGTAAGAGCCCATGGGATCCAGGGCAATTTGGCAAATTGGATCCAAAATTGGCTTAGTGGCAGGAGGCAGAGGGTGACGGTTGAGGGTTGTTTTTGTGAGTGGAAGCCTGTGACCAGTGGTGTACCACAGGGATTGGTGCTGGGACCCTTACTGTTTGTAGTGTACATTAATGATTTAGACGTGAATATAGGAGGTATGATTAGTAAGTTCGCAGATGACACGAAACTTGGTGGTGTCATAAATAGTGAGGAGGAAAGCCTTAGATTACAGGACGATATAGATGGGCTGGTAAGATGGGCAGAGCAGTGGCAAATGGAATTTAATCCTGAGAAGTGTGAGGTGATCAATTTTGGGAGGACTAACAAGGCAAGGGAACATACAACAGATGGTAGGACCCTAGGAAGTACAGAGGGTCAGATGGACCTTGGTGCACTTGTCCATAGATTACTGAAGGCAGCAGCACATCTTCTGGCGAAGGTCGGACCTGTACAAATTGGATGTGTTGCACAATGAACCGGAACGGGACCAACATCCTTGCTGGGAGTTTTGCTAGTGCTGTTGTGGGGGTGGCGGGGGGGGGGGTTAAACTAATTTGGCAGGGGGATCGGATACAGAGTAGAGGTACAGTAGGGGGTGAAGCACAGTCAAATATAGAAGAGAAACTGAGTCAGTCTGGAAGGCAGAGCAAATGTAGACCTGTTAAGGCACGAGCAAATAATGCAAGGCTGGATTACATCTATTTTAATGCAAGGAGTCTTACCGGTAAGGCAGATGAATTGAGGGCATTGATTAACACATGGGAATATGATATTAGTGCTATCACAGAGACATGGTTGAGGGAGGGGCAGGACTGGCAGCTCAATAATCCAGGGTATAGAATCTTCAGGCGTGACTAGGGAGAGAGTAAAAGAGGAGGTGGCATTGCACTGTTGATCAAGGAGTCAATTACTGCAGTAAAGAGAGGTGATATCTTAGAAGGTTCCTCAAATGAGGTAATATGGGTCGAACTTAAAAACAAAAAGGGGGCAATTACTTGGCTGGGAGTGTACTACAGGCCTCCAAACAGTCATGGGGAGATAGAGGAGCAGATATGTAGGCAGATCTCAGAGAGGTGTAAAAATAATAGGGAAATAATAGTAGAGGATTTCAACTTCCCCAATATCAACTGGTATAGTCTTAGTACAAAAGGCTTAAAGGGGGTGGAATTCTTAAAGTGCATACAGGAGAGCTTTTTGAGCCAGTACATAGAAAGTCCGACAAGAGAAGTGGCAGTACTGGACCTAATCCTGGGGGATGAAGCTGTACAAATGGTAGAAGTGTCAGTGGGGGAGCATTTCAGGGATAGTGACCATAACTCTGTAAGATTTAAGGTAGTTATGGAAAAGGACAAAGAGGGACCGGAAATAAAGGCACTGAATTGGGGGAAGGCCGATTTCAATATGATAAAACAGGATCTGGCCAAAGTGGACTGGGAGCAGCTACTAGTAGGAAAGTCTACATCAGACCAGTGGAAGTCATTCAAAAAGGAAATAGTGAGGGTTCAGAGCCAACATGTTCCTGTAAAGGTGAAAAAGGTAGGACCAAGAAGTCCAGGGAACCCTGGAAATCAAGGGATATAGAGGATTGGATCAGGAAAAAAAAAGCAGGTTTATGGCAGATTCAAAGCGCTGAAAACAACAGAGGCCCTAAAGATGTATAGAAAGTGTCGGGGAGGTACTTAAAAAAGTAATTAGGAGACCGAAGAGGGGACATGAAAGAACACTGGCGGCAAGATAAAGGAAAATCCTAAGGCGTTTTATAAGTATATTAAGAGCAAGAGGATATCCAGGGAAAGAGTAGGGCCCATTTGGGACCAGAGTGGCAATCTCTGTGTGGAGCCGGAGGACATAGGTGAGGTTTTAAATGATTACTTTCCATCTGTGCTCACTATGGAGAAGGTACGATGTAGGTGTAGAGATCAGGGAGGGGAATTGTGATATACTTGAACAAATTAGCATTGAAAGGGAGGATGTATTAGCTGTTTTAGTGGGCTTAAAAGTGGATAAATCCCCAGGCCCAGATGAGATGTATCTCAGGCTGTTATGTGAGGCAAGGAAGGAGATAGCAGGGGCTCTGACACAAATTTTCAAATCCTCTCTGGCCACAGGAAAGGTACTAGAAGACTGGAGGACAGCAAATGTGGTGCCTTTATTCAAGAAGGGTAGCAGGGATAAACCAGGTAATTATAGGCCGGTGAGTCTAACATCCATGGTAGGGAAACTATTGGAAAAAATTCTGAGGGACAGGATTAATCTCCACTTGGAGAGGCGGGGATAGTCAGCGTGGCTTTGTCAAGGGGAGATCATGTCTAACGAACTTGATTGAATTTTTTGAGGTGGTGACTAGATGTATAGATGAGGGTAAAGCAGTTAGTGTAGTCTACATGGACTTCAGTAAGGCTTTTGATAAGGTCGCGCATGGGAGATTGGTTAAGAAGGTAAGAGCCCATGGGATCCAGAGCAATTTGGCAAATTGGATACTAATTTGGCTTAGTGGCAGGAGGTAGAGGGTGATGGTTGAGGGTTGTTTTTGCAAGTGGAAGCCTGTGACCAGTGGTGTACCGCAGCGATCGGTGCTGGGACCCTTGCAGTTTGTACTGTACATTAATGATTTAGATGTGAATATAGGAGGTATGATCAGTAGGTTCACAGATGACATGAAAATTGGTGGTGCCGTAAATAGTGAGGAGGAAAGCCTTAGATTACAGGACGATATATATGGGCTGGTAAGATGGGCAGAGCTGTGGCAAATGGAATTTAATCCTGAGAAGTGTGAGGTGATGCATTTTGGGAGGACTAACAAGGCAAGGGAATATACAATGGATGGTCGGACCCTAGGAGGTACAGAGGGTCAGAGGGACCTTGATGTACTCGTCCATAGATCACTGAAGGCAGCAGCACAGGTAGATAAGGTGGTTAGGAAGGCATATGGGATACTTGCCTATATTAGTCGAGGCATAGAATATAAGAGCAGGGAGGTTATAATGGAGCTGTATAAAATGCTAGTTAGGCCACAGCTGGAGTACAGTTCTGGTCACCACACTATAGGAAGGACGTGATTACACTGGAGAGGGTGCAGAGGAGATTCACCAGGATGTTGCCTGGGTTGGAGCATTTTAGCTATGAAGATAGACTGGACAGGCTAGGGTTGTTTTCCTTAGAGCAGAGAAGGCTGAGGGGGGATCTGATTGAGGTGTACAAAATTATGAGGGGCATTGATCGCTTAGATAGGAAGAAACTTTTTCCTTTAGCGGAGGTGTCAATAACCAGGGTCCTAGATTTATGGTAAGGGGCAGGAGGTTTAGAGGGCATTTGAGGAAAATCTTTTCACCCAGAGGGTGGTTGGAATCTGGAATGCACTGCCTGAATGGGGTGGTAGAGGCAGGAACCCTCACAACATTAAATAAGTATTTGGATGAGCACTTGAAACGCCATAACATACAAGACTACAGGCGAAGTGCTGAAAAATGGGATTAGAATAGATAGGCTTGATGGCTGGCACAGACACTATGGGCCGAAGGGCCTGTTTCTGTGCTGTACAACTCTATGACTCGATGTTAGTTTGAATATATGCATGCGAATACGGGAGTTAGATTTTTAATTAAGAAGTTATAAGGTCTTTGGATATTGGTTTATCTTAGTCGTGTTTAAGAGTTTAGTTTTTTAATAAATATTAAATTTGTTGATATCTAAAGATACCTGGTTTGGTTCACTTCTTCGGGAGTT
Source organism: Heterodontus francisci (assembly GCF_036365525.1). NCBI lineage: Eukaryota > Metazoa > Chordata > Chondrichthyes > Heterodontiformes > Heterodontidae > Heterodontus > Heterodontus francisci. The sequence continues at coordinate 12,487,624 of NC_090375.1, read as the reverse complement.
ACTAGATTGTTTCAGTTCAGCTGCTGCTTTCTTCGATTTGGAAAGCTTAAAGAAATATGATGTGACCTGTGGAGCGACGGGACTGAATTGACAGTACGCTGCTCCCACCACAATCAGAATCATATATTTTGATTGGGGGCTTTGTCCTGAGCGGTCGTAACAAGAGACTGTTAACTAAAGTTGAAGCTCATGGAATTGAGGGTAAATTATTGACCTGGTTTGGAAATTGGCTCAGTGATGGGGGACAGAGAGTAAGGATAATGGGCAGATACTCTAACTGGCAGGATGTGCCCTGCAAGGATCGGTGTTGGGGCCTCAACTATTCGCTGTATTTGTTAATGACTTATGTGATGTGATAGAGAGCCACATATCCAAATATGATGATGAGACCAAGATAGGTGGCATTATAAGCAGTGTAGATGTAAAATTATAAAGAAATATTGATAGCTTAGGTGAATGGGTAAAACTGTGGCAAATGGATTTCAATGTAGGCAAGTTTGAAGCCATCAACCTTTGACCTAAAAACAATCGCACAGAGTACTTTATAAATGTCGAAACACAAGAAACAGTGGAGGTCCAAAGAGACTTGGAGGTCCATCTACATAGATCATTAAAATGTCCTAGAAAGAAATCAAAAAGCCTAATGGAATGCTAGCTTTTCTATCTAGAGGAATAGAATACACCAACAGCGTTTATTTATATAGCGCCTTTAATGTCATAAAACGTCCCAAGGCACTTCACAGGGGCATTCTGAAGCAAAGTATGACATCGAGCCACAAATGCAGATATTAGGTGAGATGACCAAAAGCTTGGTCTAAGAGGTAGGTTTGAAGGAGTGTTGTATAGGAAGTAAGTGAGGCAAAGAGGCAGAGAGATATAGGGAGGGAATTCCAGAACCTGGGACCTAGGCAACTGAAGGCATGGCCGCCAATGGCAGAGTGAGTAAAATCAGGGACGCTCAAGAGGCCAGAATGAGAGGAGCACAGAGATCTTGGAGGGTAGGACAAGGGGGTAGAAGTCATGCTTCAGTTATACTTAGACCACCTGTGAGAAGACCACACCTTAGAAAGGATATATTGGCCTTGGAGGGAGTGCAGCATAGATTTATGAGAATAATACCTGGACTCCAAGGGTTAGGTCAAGAGGAGAGATTGCAACAATAGGGTTGTATTCCCTGGAATTTAGAAGATTAAGGATCAATTGATTGAAGTTTTCAAGACATTAAGGGAAATTGAAAGGGTAGAAAAGGGGAAAATATTTCCATTGGTTGGGGAGTCTAGGACTAGGGGAGGTAGACTAAATATCAGAGCCAGACCTTTCAGGGGTGAAATTCGGAAACACTTCCACATGCAAAGGGTGGTAGAAGTTTGGAACTCTCTTCAACAAACAACAATTGATGCTAGATCAATTGTTAATTTTAAATCTGATAGATTCTTGTTAGTCAAAGGTATGAAGGGATATGGGACAAATGCAGGTATGTGGAGTTAGATCTCAGATCAGCCATGATCTCATTGAATGGCGAGACAGGCTCAAGGGACTCTCCTGTTCCTGTGAGACATGACTTTGTCTTCACAAGGACTGCGTCATGCTCACTTAAAAATTATGAAGGGTTTTGATAGAGTAAACAAGGAGAAACCGTATCCAGTGGCAGGAGGAACTGTAACCAGAGGACACTGATATAACGTAATTCACAAAAGATGAGACAATATGAGGGGAAAACAAAATTAGAACCATAGAAAAATTACGGCATAGAAGGAGGCCATTCAGCCCATTGTGTCTGTGCCGGCTGAGAAAACTAGCCACCCAATCTAATCCCACCTTCCAGCACCTGGTCAGTAGCCTTGCAGGCTACTGCACTTCAGGTGCATGTCTAGGTACTGCTTAAATGAATTGAGTGCTTCTGCCTCCACCACTGTTCCTGGCAGTGAATTCCAGACACCCACCACCCTCTGGGTGAAAAAGTCTTTCCTCATGTCCCCTCTAATCCTTCTACCAATCACCTTAAATCTGTGCCCCCTGGTAATTGACCTCTCCGCAAGGGGAAACAGGTCATTCCTGTCTACTCTATCTAGGCCCCTCACAATTTTGTACACCTCCATTAAGACACCCCCAGCCTCCTCTGTTCTAAGGAAAACAACCCCAGCCGATCCAATCTTTCCTCATAGCTGCAACTTTCAAGCCCTGGCAACATCCTTGTAAATCTCCTCTGTACTCTCTCCAGAGTAATTATGTCCTTCCTGTAATGTGGTGACCAGAACTATACGCAATACTCGAGCTGCGGCCTAACCAGCGTTTTATACAGTTCCAGCATTACATCCCTACTTTTGTATTCTGTACCTTGGCCAATAAAGGAAAGTATTCCATATGCCTTCATCACCACTCTATCTACCTGTCCTGCCACCTTCAGGGACCTGTGGACATACACTCCAAGGTCTCTCACTTCCTCTACCCCTCTCAATAGCTTCCCGTTTATTGTGTTGTCCCTCGCTTTGTTTGCCCTCCCCAAATGCATTACCCCGCACTTCTCTGGATTGAATTCCATTTGCCGCTTTTCCACCCACTCAACCAAACCACTGATATCATTCTGGAGTCTACCGCTATCTTCTTCACTATCAACCGCATGGCCAATTTTTGTGTAATCAGCAAATTTTCCAATCATGCCTCCCACATTTAAGTCCAAATCATTAATACATACCATAAACAGCAAGGGACCCAACACCGAGCAAAAACATCCGTCGACTACTACCCTTTGTTTCCTGTCACTGAGCCAATTCTGGATCCAACCTGACACATTCCCATGTATCCCATGGGCTTTCATTTTACTGACCATTCTGTCATGTGGGACCTTGTCAAATGCCTTACTAAAGTTCATGTAGACCACATCCACTGCACTATCCTCATCAATCCTCCTTGTTACTTCCTCAAAAAACTCAATCAAGTTAGTAAGACATGACCTTCCCTTAACAAATCCATGCTGACTATCCCTGATTAATCCGTGCCTTTATCTGTGGCAGTTTATCCTGTCTCTCAGAATTGATTCTAATAATTTACCCACCACCAAGGTCAGACTGACCGACCTATAATTATTTGGCCTATCCCTCACACCCTTTTTAAACAATGGTATAACATTTGCAGACCTCCAATCCTCTGGTACCTCGCCCGTATCCAGTGAGGATTTGAAGATGATCCTCAGTGCATCTGCTATTTCCTCCCTGGCTTCCTTTAACAACCTGGGATGCATTCCATCTGGCCCTGGTGATTTATCCATTTTCAAGGATGTCAGACCCTCTAGTACTTCCTCTCATTATGCTTATCGTATTTAATATTTCACACTCCTCCTCTTTAACTACAATGTCTGCATCAACCCTCTCCTTTGTGAAGACACAGACAAAAAACTCATTAAGAACCCTGTCCATATCTTCTGCATCCATGTAAAAGTTCGCTTGTACATCTCTGATAGGCCCTACCCTTTCCTTAGTAATGCTCTTATTCTTAATATTCTGATAAAACATCTTCGGGTTTTCCTTGATTTTACCTGCCAATAATTTTTCATGCCCTCGCTTGGCTTTTCTAATTTCCTTTTTTTACTTCGCTGCACTTTCTATACTCCTCTAGGCTTTCTAAAGTATTAAGATATTTGTGATCATCATAAGCTTTCTTTTTCTGCTTTAACTTACCCTGTAAGCTTCTAGATAACCAAGGGGTTCTAGATTTGGCAGTATCACCCTTTATCTTTGTGGAGACATGCCTGCACTGTGCCTGTAGTATCTTGCTTTTGAATATCTCCCACTGGTTTGCCACTGATTTTCCTTCAAGTAGCTTTCGCCAGGTCACCTCTCAGCTTCGTAAAATTTGCCTTCCCCCAACTTAGAACTTTTACTCCTGTTTTATCCTTGTCTTTTTCCATGATTATGCTAAAACTAACTGTATTATGATCACTATCTACAAAATAGTCACCCACTGTTACTTCATCCACTTGCCCAGCTTCATTACCAAAGACTAAATCTAGAATTGCATCCCCTCTCGTTGGGCTTGTTACCTGCTGTCTAAAAAAAGTTCTCTTGAATGCAGTTCAAGAATTTTGTGCTCCCTGTGCCCTTCACACTGTTTGTATCCCAGTTGATATTGGAGTAGTTGAAATCCCCAACTATTATTGCCCTATAGTTTTTGCACTCAGAAATTTGCCTACATATTTGTTCTTCTATCTCCTTCTCACTATTTGGGGGTCTATTAAACACTTCTAGTTTGCGGCTGCCCCTTTTTTATTTCTGAGCTCCACCTATATGGCCTCATTTGATGATCCATTTAGCATATCATCCCTCCTCAAAGCTGTTAATGCTATACCCCCTCCTTATTTATCCCCTTCTCTATCTCGCCTGAAAACTCTATATCCAGGGATGTTGAGCTGCCATTCTTGCCTCTCCTTAAGCCAAGTTTCTGTTATAGCAATGATATCGTGTCTATCTGTGCCCTCAGCTCATCGACTTTATTTACTATACTCCTTGTATTTAAATAAATACCCTTTAACACTGCCAATTTCCTGTTCTGCGCACTTTTTAACCTTTGCTTCTTCTGTCTTTCAGAGTCACTCGGTAATTTTCTGCCTCCCATTCCCTGCCCTGAATTTGTCCTATCTAAGACTGCACTCAGGTTCCCATCCCCCTGCCAAACTAGTTTAAACCAGCCCCAATAGCACTAGCAAACCTTCCTGCAAGGATATTTGTCCCAGTCCCGTTCAGGTGTAGACCTGTAGGCTTGTACAGGTCCCACCTTCCCCAGAACCAGTTCCAATGCCCCAGAAATCTGAAGCCCTCCCTCCTGTATACAGTATTACTGCAGTACAGAGAGAGTAAAAAGATTTCTTTCAAGTCTATTTGGTTAATTGTTTTACCAAGTTAGTCCCTAATAAATGATAGGCCAACTGGGTAAAATGAAGAACTTTGAGGCTAAAATTAGTTAGTATACATCTAATAACTAACAGACATCAGCTCCTTTCTTTGCATACTAGTGAATATCCTATAATAAGCCACGCATTCATCTGATGTATTTTCCGATTTCTATACTCACTAGCACGTGGCCTTGGGAGTAATCGGGAGATTACTACCTTTGAGGTCGTGCTTGCTAATCTCGTTCCTAACTCACTAAACTCAGCCTGCAAGACCTTATTCCTCTTTCTTCCTATATCGTTGGTACCAATGTGGATCACGACCTCTGGCTGTGCACGCTCGCCCTCCAGAATGCTCTGTCGCCACTCGGTGACATCCATGACATTCTTACACGAGGGAAGCAACGTACCATCCTGGAATTATGCCTGCGACGACAGAAGTGCCTATCTGTTCCCCTAACTGGAGAATCCCTGACCACTATTACTCTCTTGTCTTTTCTCCTCTCTCCCTGCTCAGCTGAGTCACCCATTCATGACTCTCGCTGCACTCTCCAGAGGAACCGTCTCTCCCATCGGTACTCAGAACTGAATACCGGTTGAAAAGTGGGATGCCCTCCGGGGACTCCTGCACTACCAGCCTTGACCTTCTTGCCTGTCTGGCAGCCACCCAGTCCCTCGCTGCCTGTGCCCCAGTAAGCACCAGGGTGACTACCTCCTGAAACATGCTATCCACGTAGTTCTCTGCCTCACAGATCCGCCACAGTGACTCCACTGGGGTAGGCGGTGGCATAGTGGTATTATCACTGGATTAGTAATCCAGCGCATGGGTAAGGCTTCCACTGCTATGTCCAGACTGGCCAAGAGAGTGTGGGAAAATGGCGCACTGACACGGAACACAAAAGTCCGAGTGTATCAGGCCTGTGTCCTCAGTACCTTGCTCTACGGCAGCGAGGCCTGGACAACGTATGCCAGCCAAGAGCGACGTCTCAATTCATTCCATCTTCGCTGCCTTCGGAGAATACTTGGCATCAGGTGGCAGGACTATATCTCCAACACAGAAGTCCTTGAAGCGGCCAACACCCCCAGCTTATACACACTACTGAGTCAGCGGCGCTTGAGATGGCTTGGCCATGTGAGCCGCATGGAAGATGGCAGGATCCCCAAAGACACATTGTACAGCGAGCTCGCCACTGGTATCAGACCCACCGGCCGTCCATGTCTCCGTTATAAAGACGTCTGCAAACGCGACATGAAATCGTGTGACATTGATCACAAGTCGTGGGAGTCAGTTGCCAGCATTCGCCAGAGCTGGCGGGCAGCCATAAAGACAGGGCTAAATTGTGGCGAGTCGAAGAGACTTAGTAGTTGGCAGGAAAAAAGACAGAGGCGCAAGGGGAGAGCCAACTGTGCAACAGCCCCAACAAACAAATTTCTCTGCAGCACCTGTGGAAGAGCCTGTCACTCCAGAATTGGCCTTTATAGCCACTCCAGGCGCTGCTTCACAAACCACTGACCACCTCCAGGCGCGTATCCATTGTCTCTCGAGATAAGGAGGCCCAAAAAGAAAAAAAAAAGAAAGTAATCCAGAGACCCAGGGTATTTCTCTGGGGACACGGGTTCGAATCCCACCACAGCAGAAGGTGGAATTTGAATTTAATTAATAAATCTGGAATTAAAAGCTAGTCTAATATTGGCCATAAAACCATTGTCGATTGTTGTAAAAACCCATCTGGTTCACTAATGTCCTTTAGGGAAGGAAATCTGCTGTCCTTACCTGGTCTGGCCTACATGTGACTCCAGACCCACAACAATGTGGTTAACTCTTACATGCCCTCTCAAATGGCCTAGCAAGCTTCTCAGTTGTACCTAACCACTACGAAGTCAATAAAAAGGAATGAAACTGGATGGACCACCCGGCATTGACCTAGGCACCAGAAACGACAACGGCAAACCCAACCCTGTCGACCCTGCAAAGTCCTCCTTACTAACATCTGGCGGCTTGTGCCAAAGTTGGGAGAGCTGTCCCACAGACTAGTCAAGCAACAGCCTGACATAGTCATACTCACGGAATCATACCTGACAGACAATGTCCCAGACACTGCAATCACAATCCCCGGGTATTTCCTGTCCCACCAGCAGGACAGACCTAGCAGAGGTGGTGGCACAGTGGTATACAGTAGGGAGGGAGTTGCCCTGGGAGTCCTCAACATCGACTTCGGGCCCCATGACGTCTCATGGCATCAGGTCAAACATGGGTAAGGAAACCTCCTGCTGATTATCATCTACCGCCCTCCCTCAGCTGATGACTCAGTGCTCCTCCATGTTGAACACCACTTGGAGGAAGCACTGAGGGCAGCAAGGGCACAAAATGTACTCTGGGTGGGGGACTTCAATATCCATCACCAAGAGTGGCTCGGTAGCACCACTACTGACCAAGTCCTAAAGAACATAGCTGCTAGACCGGGTCTGCGGCAGGTGGTGGGGGAACCAACAAGAGGGAAAAACATACTTGACCTCGTCCTCACCAGTCTGCCTGCCGCAGATGCTTCTGTCCATGACTGTATTGGTAGGAGTGACCACCGCACAGTCCTTGTGGAGACGAAGTCCCGCCTTCACATTGAGGATACCGTCCATCGTGTTGTGTGGCACTATCACCGTGCTAAATGGGATAGATTTCGAACAGATCTAGCAATGCAAAACTGGGCATCCATGAGGCGCTGTGGGCCATCAGCAGCAGCAGAATTGTACTCAACCACAATCTGTAACCTCATGGCCCGGCATATCCCCCACTCTACCATTACCATCAAGTCAGGAGACCAACCCTGGTTCAATGAAGAGTGCAGGAGGGCGTGCCAGGAGCAGCACCAGACATACCTCAAAATGAGGTGTCAACCTGGTGAAGCTACAACCCAGGACTACTTGCATGCCAAACTGCGTAAGTAGCATGCGATAGACGGAGTTAAACGATCCCATAACCAATGGATCAGATCTAAGCTCTGCAGTCCTGCCACATCCAGCCATGAATGGTGGTGGACAATTAAACAACTAACTGGAGGAGGTGGCTCCGCAAATATCCCCATCCTCAATGATGGGGGAGCCCAGCATATCAGTGCGATGGATAAGGCAGCAGCATTTGCAACAATCTTCAGACAGAAGTGCCAAGTTGATGATCCATCTCGGCCTCCTGCTGAAGTCCCCAGCATTACAGATGCCAGACTTCAGCCAATTCGATTCACTCCACATGATATCAAGAAACGACTGACGGCACTGGATACTGCAAAAGCTATGGGGCCTGACAATATTCTGGCAATAGTACTGAAGACCTGTGCTCCAGAACTTGCCGTGCCCCTAGCCAAGCTGTTCCAGTACAGCTACAACACTGGGATCTACCCTGCAATGTGGAAAATTGCCCAGCTATGTCCTGTCAACAAAAAGCAGGACAAGTCCAACCCGGCCAATTACTGCCCCATCAGCCGACTCTCAATCATCAGTAAAGTGATGGAAGATGTCATCAACAGTGCCATAAAGCAGCACTTGTTTAGCAATAACCTGCTCAGTGACGCTCAGTTTGGGTTCCGCCAGGGCCACTCAGCTCCTGACCTCATTACAGCCTTGGTTCAAACATGGACAAAAGAACTGAACTCAAGAGGTGAGGTGAGAGTGACTGCCCTTGACATCAAGGCAGCATTTGACCGAGTATGGCATCAAGGAGCCCGAGCAAAACTGAGGTCAATGGGAATCAGGGGGAAAACCCTCCGCTGGCTGGAGTCATACCTAGCACAAAGGAAGATGGTTGTGGTCAATCATCTGAGCTCCAGGACATCACTGCAGGAGTTCCTCAGGGTAGTGTCCTAGGCCTAACCATCTTCAGCTGCTTCATCAATGACCTTCCTTCAATCATAAGGTCAGACGTGGGGATGTTCGCTGATGATTGCACAATGTTCAGCACCATTCGTGACTCCTCAGATACTGAAGCAGTCCATGTAGAAATGCAGCAAGACCTGGACAATATCCAGGCTTGGGCTGATAAGTCGCAAGTAACATTTGACAATGACTATCTCCAACAAGACAGAATCTAACCATCTCCCCTTGACATTCAACAGCATTACCATCGCTGAATTCCCCACTATCAACATACTAGGGGCTACCATTGAGCAGAAACTGAACTGGAGTAGCCATATAAATACCGTGTCTACAAGAGCAGGTCAGAGGTTAGGAATCCTGCGGCGAGTAACTCACCTCCTGACTCCCCAAAACCTGTCCACCATCTACAAGGCACAAGTCAGGAGTGTGATGGAATACTCTCCACTTGCCTGGATGGGTGCAGCTCCAACAACACTCAAGAAGCTTGACACCATTCAGGACAAAGCAGCCCGCTTGATTGGCACCCCATCCACAAACATTCACTCCCTCCACCACCGACGCACAGTGGCAGCAATGTGTACCATCTCCAAGATGCACTGCAGCAATGCACCAAGGCTCCTTAGACAGCACCTTCCAAACCCGTGACCTCTACCAACTAGAAGGACAAGCGCAGCAAATACATGGGAACACCACCACCTGCAAGTTCCCCTCCAAGTCACACACCATCCTGACTTGGAACTATATCGCCGTTCCTTCACTGTCGCTGGGTCAAAATCCTGGAACTCCCTTCCTAACAGCACTGTGGGTATACCTACTCCAAATGGACTGCAGCGGTTCAAGAAGGCAGCTCACCACCACCTTCTCAAGGGCAATTAGGGATGGGCAATAAATACTGGCCTGGCCAGCGACGCCCACATCCCATGAATGAATAAAATAAAACTCCAGCCGCTGATCCAGTTCTGAAACCCGGAGCTCAAGCTTCTGCGGCCGGTGACACTTGCTGCAGATGCGTTTGTCAAGGACACATGGTGCGTCCACGACTTCCCACATACCACAGGAGGCACATTCCACTTTGCTGACCTGTTATTACTTAGCTTTACAAACTAAATATTGCTAATGTAATAAGTGGAATAACTTACCAGTTACTTGCCAATCAGCTACTTCCCCTGTACCATGGAGGCTGAAAAGGCAGAAAATAAAAGAAAGACTGCAAAGAGCACCTCCTTCCCCTAGTCAGTGAAATCCCTCACACACAACTCACAGCCTCACTCTGTCCAAACAACACTATTCTAATTTGTAAGTATTAATAAATTACACTAATTAAAACCATAGTAGTACTAACCTTATCACTTACAAGGTAGTTATTTGAGGGGTTTTTAAAGAAAATAATGTTTTCCTCTGATGTTTTCAAGCTATTTACAGGTAATAACACCTGCTACTTACCTACCAATCAGCTTACAGATTTCCCATGATGTTACTGTTAGTTTCTTTTCAAACCCAGCGCATGCCGAAAGCGCCACAGAGAGAGAGAGAGACTGCCGACTGTCACTCCGCTCCTCAGGTAGGTGTAGGCCTCGAGCCCCGCTCTTTATTTACAGCTCCCGCTCTGGTCCCATTTCCTCATGAGTCCGCCGCCGACTGTCGCTCCGCTCCTCAAGTAATTAAGCAGCGAGTTATGATATTCTGGAATGTTGTGCCTGAAAGGGCGGTGGAAGCAGATTTAATAATAATTTCCAAAAGGGAATCGAACTGGACTTGTTTGAAGGCAAATGTGCAGGGCTCTGGGGAAAGAGAGAGTGGGACTAATTGGATAGCGCTTTCAAAGAGCTAACACAGGCATGATGGGCTGAATGTCCTCCTTCTGTCTTGTTCCATTCCAAGATCCAACTATCTTTAAGGGAAATGAGACCAGTTTGTAACTTAGATAGCTACACCCTCAGATATCTTCGGGTTGGTGGTGACACTTTGCTCTGCTGATGTTCAGCACCAAGAGTGACAATGTGAGTCTTTTAGCTAACCGAACAGACCTTTTTCTGACCAGCAGATGGAGCTTATAGCCTGTGAACAGTGTGCTAGTGAGGGTATGGCCGCATAGTGGTTATATTACTAGACTAATAATCTGGAGGTTTTGATTAATCTAGGAAGGATTTCAAATCCCACCGTGGCAGTTGGGGAATTGGGCAGTTGGGCGGCACAGTGGCGCAGTGGTTAGCACTGCAGCCTCACAGCTCCAGGGACCCGGGTTCGATTCTGGGTACTGCCTGTGCGGAGTTTGCAAGTTCTCCCTGTGTCTGCGTGGGTTTCCTCCGGGTGCTCCGGTTTCCTCCCACATGCCAAAGACTTGCAGGTTGATAGGTTAATTGGCCATTATAAATTGCCCCTAGTATAGGTAGGTGGTAGGGAAATATATAGGGACCGGTGGGGATGTGATTGGAATATGGGATTCGTGTAAGGGCGGCACAGTGGCGCAGTGGTTAGCACCGCAGCCTCACAGCTCCAGCGACCCGGGTTCAATTCCGGGTACTGCCTGTGTGGAGTTTGCAAGTTCTCCCTGTGTCTGCGTGGGTTTCCTCCGGGTGCTCCGGTTTCCTCCCACATGCCAAAGACTTGCAGGTTGATAGGTAAATTGGCCATTAGAAATTGCCCCTAGTACAGGTAGGTGGTAGGGAAAATATAGGGACAGGTGGGGATGTGGTAGCAATATGGGATTAGTGTAGGATTAGTATAAGTGGGTGGTTGATGGTCGGCACAGACTCGGTGGGCCGAAGGGCCTGTTTCAGTGCTGTATCTCTAAAAAAAAAAAAAAAAATATGGAGCGCAGAAACAGGCTACTCGGACCACCAGTCTATGCTGGTTTTTATGCTCCACTCAAGCATCCGCCTTTAAGTTTAATTAAATTAATCTGGGAAAGAAACTAGTCTCGATAATGATGTCCATGAAACTATTGGATTGTCATAAAAGATCATTTGGTTCTCTTGAAGGAAGGAGATCTGCTGTCCTTACCTGGTCTGGCCTAAATGTGATTCCAGACCCACAACAATGTGGTTGACTCTTAACTGCCCTCTGAAACAGCCTAGCAAGCCACTCAGTTGTTAAGAAGGCAACACACCACCACATTTGCAAAGGGCAATTAGGGATGGGCAACAAATGCTGGCCTTGCCACTGATGTCCACATTCAATGAATAAAAGAAAGTTATAGATCATTCCATAGTTTTTTCTTACATTCAGAAAATGATCAAAGTCCAAACATCCCATTCCCATTTTTCTTTAATCAAAGCTGATTTGTATTTGAAGTTGACAAATGTCAACACTTCCATTAAACACCTAATGTCATCCTGAACCAAGATCAAGGGGTAGGTGGTTAGTTCAATGCAACTCCAGCTGGGGCTGTGTAGCGTTACCAACTCTGGTCGGGCCTAATCCTGGAGGGCTTTATCACATGATCACCCACTACCAACTGCCCAGCCCCCACTCTCCCACCCAACATGTCCATAGTCTCGACACTCCACCAACTGCCTGAAAGGGTGTTAGAGGCAGAAACCCTCAGCACCTTTAAAAAGTTCTTAGATATTTACTTGAGCCATGACCTGCAGGGCCACAGACCTAGTGCAGGAAGGTGGGATTAGGCCGGGTAACTCTTCATTGGCTGGCACCGACATGATGGGCCGAATGGCCTCCGTCCGTGTCATAAATTTTCTACGATTTCCATATGAACTGGAAAGCAAACAAACTCTGATTTCCGATTGGATGATTCTCTACTGACTAATAAATTAAAGTGTACAAAGAAAATGAATAAAGCTCACTTATCTCATGCCCCTGTGATTTTTCTCTTGGGTGTTGCTTGAGGCAGTGTCCAGGAGATTAATCTTCAATTCGTGGAGACTCCAGGGCAATTCTGGAGTGTTACCTGAGTGAGGTCCCCAATCAGGCCGAGTAAGTAACGGGCAGCTGATATGATACTCCTTGTTCTGTGCCACCTCTAAGGTTGAATTTTACACCCTGTTATTTTTCAGGAAAAGACCATTCGCCTTCACAACTTCACTCTGGCCATATCCCTCCACTCTGAAAAATTGTCCAATTGTTTCATGTACTGACTACACTTCACAAGTACTTCATTGACTGCAAAGAGCTTTGGTATGGCCTGAGGTTGTGAAAGGCGCCATAGAAATGCAAAAATTCCAGAACCCCCAAGTAATAAAAGCAAAGATTTATTTATTCAGCCCATAATCTGTTGACCTGGTTACCAGGAAAGAATAAAAAAAGAACTGAGGGCTAGAATCTGATCTGTCCGAGTTTTTGGACACAGGGGTCACAATTGATGATCTGTTGATGCCTGTTCATATTAAGATGGGCAGAATGTAAGTTTCAAATCCATCTTATTTGACTTGAGAGATGGTGCAGGAGGGAGGGGTTCAGATTTTTGGGACTTTGGGACCGGTTCTGGGGGAGGTGGGACTATTACAAATTGGACGGTCCACACCTGGGCCGGACTGGAACCAATGTCCTTGGGGGTGCTTTTGCTAACGCTGTTGGGGAGGGTTTAAACTAATGTGGCAGGGGGATGGGAACCAAATGAGGTCAGTGGAGAGTAAGGATGTAGTAACTAAAGCCTGTAAGGAACTAGATAATGAAGTCAGCGTGACTAAGGGAAAGAGTAGGCAGGGAGCAGATGATGAAAGCAAAGGGACTGGTGGTCTGAGGTGTATTTGTTTTAATGCAAGAAGTGTAGTAGGTAAGGCAGCTGCACTTAGGGCTTGGATTAGTACCTGGGAGTGTGATGTTATTGCTATTACTGAGACTTGGTTAAGGGAAGGGCATGATTGGCAACTAAATATTCCAGGATACCGATGCTTCAGGCGGGATAGAGAGGGAGGTAAAAGGGGTGGAGGAGTTGCATTACTGGTCAAAGAGGATATCACAGCTGTGCTGAAGGAAGGCACGATGGAGGACTCGAGCTGTGAGGCAATATGGGCAGAACTCAGAAATAGGAAGGGTGCGGTAACAATGTTGGGGCTGTACTACAGGCCTCCCAACAGCGAGCATGAGATAGAGGTACAAATATGTGAACAGATTATGGAAAGCTGTAGGAGCAACAGGGTGGTGGTGATAGGAGATTTTCCCAACATTGACTGGGATTCACTTAGTGTTAGAGGTCTTGATGGAGCAGAATTTGTAAGGAGCATCCAGGAGGGTTTTCTAGAGCAGTATGTAAATAGTCCAACTCGGGAAGGGGCCATACTGGACCTGGTGTTGGGGAATGAGCCGGGCCAGGTGGTTGACGTTTCAGTAGGGGACTACTTTGGGAATAGTGATCACAATTCCGTAAGTTTTAGAACACTCATGGACAAAGACGAGAGTGGTCCTAAAGGAAGAGTGCTAAATTGGGGGAAGGCCAACTATACCAAAATTCGGCAGGAGCTGGGGAATGTAGATTGGGAGCAGCTGTTTGAAGGTAAATCCACATTTGATATGTGGGAGTCTTTTAAAGAGAGGTTGATTAGCGTGCAGGAGAGATATGTTCCTGTGAAAATGAGGGGTAGAAATGGCAAGATTAGGGAACCATGGATGACAGGTGAAATTGTGAGACGAGCTAAGAGGAAAAAGGAAGCATACATAAGGTCTGGGCAGCTGAAGAAAGATGAAGCTTTGAAAGAATATCAGGATTGTAGGCGCAATCTGAAACAAGGAATTAAGAGGGCTAAAAGGGGTCATGAAATATCTTCAGCAAACAGGGTTAAGGAGAATCCCAAAGGCTTTTATTCATATATAATGAGCAAGAGGGTAACTAGGAAAATCCCAAAGCCTTTTATTCATATATAAGGAGCAAGAGGGTAACTAGAGAAAGGATTGGCCCACTCAAGGACAAAGGAGGAAAGTTATGCGTGGAGTCAGAGAAAATGGGTGAGATTCTAAATGAGTACTTTGCATCGGTATTCACCGAGGAGAGGGACATGACGGATGTTGAGGTTAGGGATAGATGTTTGATTACTCTAGGTCAAGTCGGCATAAGGAGGGAGGAAGTGTTGGATATTCTAAAAGGCATTAAGGTGGACAAGTCCCCAGGTCCGGATGGGATCTATCCCAGGTTACTGTGGGAAGAGAGAGAGGAAATAGTTGGGGCCTTAACAGATATCTTTGCAACATCCTTAAACACGGGTGAGGTCCCGGAGGACTGGAGAATTGCTAATGTTGTCCCCTTGTTTAAGAAGGGTAGCAGGGATAATCCAGGTAATTATAGACCGGTGAGCCTGACGTCAGTGGTAGGGAAGCAGCTGGAGAAGATACTGAGGGATAGGATCTATTCCCATCTGGAAGAAAATGGGCTTATCAGTGATAGGCAACATGGTTTTGTGCAGGGAAGGTCATGTCTTACCAACTTAATAGAATTCTTTGAGGAAGTGACAAAGTTGATTGATGAGGGAAGGGCTGTAGATGTCATATACATGGACTTCAGTAAGGCGTTTGATAAGGTTCCCCATGGTAGGCTGATGGAGTAAGTGAAGGCGCATGGGGTCCAAGGTGTACTGGCTAGATGGATAAAGAACTGGCTGGGCAACAGAAGACAGAGAGTAGCAGTGGAAGGGAGTTTCTCAAAATGGAGACGTGTGACCAGTGGTGTTCCACAGGGATCCGTGCTGGGACCACTGTTGTTTGTGATATACATAAATGATTTGGAGGAAAGTACAGGTGGTCTGATTAGCAAGTTTGCAGACGACACTAAGATTGGTGGAGTAGCAGATAGTGAAGGGGACTGTCAGAGAATACAGCAGAATATAGATAGACTGGAGAGCTGGGCAGAGAAATGGCAGATGGAGTTCAATCAGGGCAAATGCGAGGTGATGCATTTTGGAAGATCCAATTCAAGAGTGAACTATACAGTAAATGGAAAAGTCCTGGGGAAAATTGATGTACAGACAGATTTGGGTGTTCAGGTCCATTGTTCCCTGAAGGTGGCAACGCAGGTCAATAGAGTGGTCAAGAAGGCATACGGCATGCTTTCCTTCATCGGACAGGGTATTGAGTACAAGGGTTGGCAGGTCATGTTACAGTTGTATAGGACTTTGGTTCGGCCACATTTGGAATACTGCGTGCAGTTCTGGTCGCCACATTACCAAAAGGATGTGGATGCTTTGGAGAGGGTGCAGAGGAGGTTCACCAGGATGTTGCCTGGTATGGAGGGTGCTAGCTATGAAGAGAGGTTGAGTAGATTAGGATTATTTTCATTAGAAAGACGGAGGTTGAGGGGGGACCTGATTGAGGTGTACAAAATCATGAGAGGTATAGACAGGGTGGATAGCAAGAAGCTTTTTCCCAGAGTGGGGGATTCAATTACAAGGGGACACGAGTTCAAAGTGAAAGGGGAAAAGTTTAGGGGGGATATGCGTGGAAAGTTCTTTACGCAGAGGGTGGTGAGTGCATCGAACGCATTGCCAGCGGAGGTGGTAGACGCGGGCACGATAGCATCTTTTAAGATGTATCTGGACAGATACATGAATGGGCAGGAAGTAAAGAGATACAGACCCTTAGAAAATAGGCGACAGGTTTAGATAGAGGATTTGGATCGGCGTAGGCTTGGAGGGCCGAAGGGCCTGTTCCTGTGCTGTAATTTGCTTTGTTCTTTTGACTGATAGCAGCTTTGGACTGAGCTGAGCAGTTTTTGCATTCTTTCATGGGATGTGGGCATCACTGGCAAGGCCAGCATTTGTCACCCATCCCTAATTGCCCCTGACAACCGAGTGGCTTGCTAGGCCATTTCAGAGGGCAGTTAAGAGTCAACCACATTGATGTGGGTCTGGAGTCACATGTAGGCCAGACCAGGTAAGGACGGCAGATTTCCTTCCCTAAAGGACATTAGTGAACCAGATGGGTTTCTACAACAAACAATAATGTTTCACAGCACCATTACTGGAACTAGCTTTCAATTCCAGATTTTTTATTAATTAATTGAATTTAAATTTCCACCAGCTGCCGTGGTGGGATTTGAACCCATGTCCCCAAGCAATCAGGATGGGCCTCTAGATTATTAGTTCAGTGATATTACTACTATGCCACCATCTCCCTCTAAGTTTTGGAGATGGTGACCATGAAACTCTTGCATTCCTCTGCATCCCCCCATCCCCCCCAACCCAACCCTCCCCTCGGCTTGTATGCTTTCAGATATAGAAGAGCTGTTGCCTGGACAGCATCAGCAGAGGCGGGAGAAAGAGAAAGAGCTATCCCAACAAAGTGATCAGGATGCACCATCACTTGGCCTTACACTCACAGCCACCAGCTCAGAAACTGGCACTGGTATAGAGTCACAGTCAGCACATGGTGAGTCACTGGGCACGAGTGGGCTTCAGACAGGCCAAGGGAAAAGATAGCTTGTGTGCCAACTTCCCAGAGGGTGAGGTCGCAGACAAATTCTGATGCAGGAGACTCAGATGAGGAATTTGAGGGGGTGGCCTACTGATGAGCATGGACCCTGAAGGAGATCTTTGAGGAGGTGACCAATTAGGAGGCCCTCTCTGGGAGCCCCATCCAAATAAGGACAGGGGCAAGCCTACGGGTGGAGGGCCATTGGGAGTGGCCGAGGCTCTGGGCAACTGGTAACCTCACCAGAATAGGTGGGCACTGGCGATGTAGTTTGAAGACCGAGAAGGCACCTGAAGACGTGTAATTGGTAGATGCTTGGAGTACTGGCAGGTCTGTTAGACAGCCTCCTGTCATTGACTGGGAGCATGGAGAAGTCCAGCTCCAACGTGGTATATTGGACGTCATCGCGCAAAGCATAGAGCCCATCCTTTCCAGCACTGCCAGACCGATCCACAATGGAGCGTCTACTGGCTGCTGTCTCAACTTCCATGCTGCACAGACAGAATCCTCCCAACGTCTCAATGCTGCAGTGGCAGCTCAGACTAAGCTATGAGATCCATGGCTTAGACTAGTGCCATTATGGGTGTGTATTTCAGTGCTCAGCAGGTTGTGCAGACTCTCACAGCAGTACAGCAATGTGTGCTCCAAGAGGTTACTAGGATTGCTGAGGTACCACCCCAGTGGCACCATGAAGCATGCCCTCTCTCAGGATGACCTCGTTTGTGCTCCCACCACTGCCCTTGTTGGTGCCTCTCAGCCAGCCAGCCCAGGCTGCTGCCTTTCATGTCGAGGTGGTCCAATGTCGGGCCCTCAAGACCGAGAGCTGCTCAAGGAAGTCCTTCAAATCCATCTACAGTCTCCCCTATTGAAAGTCAGGAGTCTTTGACCAACCATGTTACAGCCACTGGGGTAAGTGTAGAAGCACTAGAGCAGGCAAGGGCACTCGCAAGTCAGGCACAAGGATTGCACAAGGGTGTATAGTTCATTGTTGCTTGTATCATTGAATGTGTTGTTGCATAAAGATGCTTTGTGAAGCATTTTGTTGGTTGCCTTTATTGCTGAATGTTGGGCAAGAGGACATTGTGATGGGGAGTGTGAAATGGATGTGAGGGCAGTGATTGGTTGGTTCAGGTTAGGATGGGATGGGGAAGTTGATTGAAGGGGAAACAGATCCCCACAACCCAGGGCCAGACATTCTGTCCAGTTAGACAGGGCCCCAGATGCTCTCTTGCTGCATCCTCTTCTTCCTCATCCTCGATCTCTCCCTCCTCGCACAGCTTGCCCCTCTCTGCCTTCTCCATTCTATTTCACGGTGCAGACCAGGTGGCAATGAAAGACTGTCTCCCATACCTGTGTCAGGTAGTCCTCTCTCCTCCTTGGCACTATTCCTAAACTGGAAGAACACACCTTCAGGAACCCAGCACATAGCTCCCACCAGCTCTGCCCAAGGAAGAAGTCACTGAAAGCCGCCTCGCCTGCAATTTATAGAGTGGCCCTTGCACAGGTTCAGGTCCCATCTTGCCTCTGCATGCCTGATCATTGGTGAGAGATGTTTGAATTTGTGGGCTGGACTTTCGTGAACAATGGGCTGAATTTTAGCTCCAGGGTCCCAATCATGACATGGGCTGAATTCCGAGTGGGGAATCCGGAAGAGGCTGTGGAAGGACCCTGAAGGAGACCTTTGAGGAGGTGACCAATTAGGAGGTCCCCTCTGGGAGCCCCATCCAAATAAGGACAGGGGCAGGCCCACGGGTGGAGGGCCAATGGGAGAGGCCAAGGCTCTGGGCAACTGGTAGCCTCACCAGAATAGGGCACTGGTGATGTAGTTGGAAGACCGAGAAGGCACCTGAAGACGTGTAATTGGTAGAAAATATACAGTGGCCACAGCTGCCAGGTGATCACAGTGCAAGGGATCCCCTCCAATGGATGGCCAACAGGATGGCCACCATGGCAGAAGGGGATCCCCTCCACAAGATGGCCTGTGGCCGGGGCTGTGGCCCTTGCATCCTAGCGGATCCATTCTGGGCTGCTTTGTGTCTCTGTTGCCCATCCCAGCCTGGCACTGGGAATTCACCACCATTCCATCTTTCCAGCCACATCAGGGGGACCCATCCACAGTCTGGAAGATCCAGATGGCATCTGAAAAGCACCCGTAATTGGAACATTAATTGGCTCGACCGGCTACCCACTGCCTCCCTGGAAATAGGCCAGTGGCGGGAACGGTGCTGGCAGACCGGCACATCGGATGGTAGTGCTAGCACGGCCGCCTCCAAACCCGAAGGATGAAAATTGAGCCTGAACTTTCCAATCCTGGCACTGCATCAGCCAGTTGTGCTGTGTGGCATTGGGATAGCTCTGGTGTAAGCATGTGGGACCTTTGTCTGCCCTTACACCATGTGCTCGGAGAAAGGGGTGAAGCATAGTCTAGACCTCAATCCCGATACTTTAGGAGAAAGATGGTTATGCAGTCCTTGTTTAAAAATGTAAAATATCAGATCAGGTAAATCCTGCACATTATGCTAAATAAGAGAGGCTAATAGGGCCAATGGTTAGCAATATAAACTAAGGGAAAGTAAATGTCCATCAGTGGTCAGAAGAAATTCCTTCGAGCAGTGCGATAAATATCTGGAATTATCCGACAGGTAGATTCTAACTGGCGATCAGAACTTTGGCCATTTCTCAACTTTTCATACATAATCTTATAAAAATGATGGTTTTAAAACAGGTCATGATTTTGACTCAGGACTTGAGTCTAGGGAAGGTTGAAGCAAAACAAACTCAAGAACTGAACCAAGCCTATCTCTACTTTAATAGTTGTGTTTTAGATATTACATTACCAGCACAGGGCAGTGAATTTGCACAGGTAGGGCTTCAAGGGTTAAATTCTGAGGAGAGATTCCATAAAGTAGGCTTGTCTTCCTTGGAATATAGAAGGTTAAGGGGTGATTTGATTGAGGCTTTTAGGATTTTGAAAGGAATTGATTGAGTAGGAACTTTTTTCCACTGGTTGGGCAGTCTAGGACAAATCAGAGTCAGGCCATTCAAAAGAGAAGTTAGGATACACTTCTTCCACAAAGGGTGATAGAGGCGTGAAACTTTCTTTCAAAGAGCAGTAGATGCTAGCTCAATTAATCATTTTAAATATGACTATATAGTTAGGTCACAGATCAGCCATGATTTTATTGAATGGTGGAACAGGCTTGAGGATCATTACAGAGTCGTTACAGTGCAGAAGGAGGCCATTCGGCCCATCATGTCCGCACTGGCTTTTTGAAAGAGTAACTCCCTCAGTTCCATTCCCCTGCCTTCTCCCCATAACCCATCACATTCTTCCTTTTCATATAACTGTCTAATTCCCTTTTGGAATGCTTCAATTGAACCTGCCTCCACCACATTCTCAGGCAGCGCATTCCAGACCTAACCACTCACTGCGTGAAAAAGTTTTTCCTCATGTCACTTTTGCTTCTCTTACCAAATACTTTAAATCTGTGCCCTTTTGTTCACAATCCATTCACGAGTGGGAACAGTTTCTCTCTATCTACTCTGTCCAGACCCCTCATGATTTTTAATACCTCTGTCAAATCAGCTCTCAGCCTTCTCTTCTCCAAGGAAAACAGTCCTAACTTCTCCAATCTATCTTCATAACTGAAGTTCCTCATCCCTGGAACCATTCTCGTGAATCTTTTCTGCACTCTCTCCAATGCCCTCATATCTTTCCTCAAGTGCAGCGCCCAGAATTGGACGCAATACTCCAGCTGAGACTGAACTAGTGTCTTATACAAGTGCAACATAACTTCCTTGCTCTTGTACTCTATGCCCCTATTAATAAAGTCCAGGATACTGTATGATTTATTAATCATTCTCTCAACCTGTCCTGCCACTTTCAATGATTTATGCACAAATACACCCAGGTCCCTCTGCTCCTGCACCCCCTTTAAAAATGTACCCTTTATTCTATATTGTCTCTCCATGTTCTTCCTACTAAAATGAATCACTTCGCATTTTTCTGCACAGCTCATAATGCTTCCAAGTTTCGTGTCATCTGCAAACTTTGAAATTGTGCCCTGTACACCAAGGTCTAGGTCATCAATATACTTCAGGAAAAGCAAGGGTCCCAACACTGATCCCTGGGGAATTCCACTACAAACCTCCTCCAGCCCGAGAAACATCCATTAACCACTACTCTTTGTTTCCTGTCACTCAGCCAATTTCGTATCCATGTTGCTACCGTCCCTTTTATTCCATGAGCTACATGTTTGCTCACAAGTCTGTTGTGTGGCACTGTATCAAATGCCTTTTGAAAGTTCATGTACAGCACATCAACAGCATTGCCCTCATCAACCCTCTTTGTTACCTCCTTAAAAACTCCAGCAAGTTAGTTTATCATGATTTTCCCTTAAGAAATCCATGCTGGCTTTCCTTAATTAACTCACATTTGTCCATGTGACTATTGATTTTATCCCGAATTATTTTTTCCAGAAGTTTTTCCACCACTGAGGTTAAACTGACTGGCCTGTAGTTGCTGGACTTATCTTTATACTCTTTTTTGAACAAGGATGTAACGTTTGCAATTCTCCACCCGCGCACACCTCCACCCCCACCGAGTCTAAGGAAGACTGAAAAATTATGGCCAGTGCCTCTGCGATTTCCACCCTCACTTCCCTCAGTATCCTTGGATGCATCTCATTCGGCCATGGTGCTTTCTATCTACTGCTTTTTTAAAAATCAATTTTAAACCTCTCTAGTGTCTGACTTACCTCCTCTTTTAACATTGCCTGGGTAGCATCTTCTTCCTTGCAAAGTATTCATTTATACTTTAGCTATGCCCTCTGCCTCCATGTGTAAATCCCCTGTCTGGTCCCTAATCAGCTCCACTCTTCCTTTTACCACCATTTTACTATTAAATGCCTATATGGCTAAATGGTGCCTTCCTGTTCATATGTTCCTCAGAACACAATGGATTTTTGTTCGATAAGGGTCATAAAGTCATAGAGTCACTTATGGCATCGAAGGAGGCAATTCGGCCCATTGAGTCCATACTAGCTCCCCACAGAGCAATCCAGTCAGCCCCACTCCTACCTCCGATCCCTGTAGCCTTGCAAGTTTATTTCCTTCAAGTGCCCATCCAATTTCCTTTTGAAATTCCACCATCCCCATGGGCAGAGAATTCCAGGTCATTATCACTCTGTCTAAAAACATTATTTCTCACATCCCCACTGCATCTCTTGCCCAAAACTTTCAATCTGTGTCCCCCTAGTCCTTGTACCGTCAGTTAATGGGAACAGTTTTTCCTAATCTAACTTATCTAAACCTGTCATAATCTTGTACACCTCTATCAAATCTCCCCTCAATCTCCTTTACTCCAGAGAGAACAACCCCAGCTTCTCCAACCTAACCTTGTAACTAAAATCCCCCATCCCTGGAACCATTCTGGTAAATATCCTCTGCACCCGCTCAAGGATCCTCACATCCTTTCGAAAGTGTGGGACCAGAACTGGATAGTCTTGTTGGAGCCTAACCAGAGCTTTATAAATATTCAGCATAACTTCCCTGATTTTGTACTCAATACCTCTATTTATGAAGCCCAAGGTCCCATATGTTTTACTAACCACTCTTTCAATATGTCCTGCCACCTTCAAAGCTCAATGCACATGAACCCCCCAGGTCCCTCTGTTCCTGTACATCCTTTAGAACTGTGCCATTAAGTCTATATTTCCTTGAATATTTTCAAGGCTGAGTTAGATTACTGATAGACAAGGGAGTCAAGTGTTACGGGGAGCAGACAGGAAAGTGGAGTTGAGGCCACATTCAGATCAGCCATCATCTTATCAAATGGTGGAGCAGGCTCGAGGGGCCGAATGGCCTACTCCTGCTCCTAATTCGTATGCACGTATGTCCCTATCCCTTCTGCCAAAATGCATCACCTCACATTTATCTGTATTAAATTCCATCTGCCACTTGTCTGCCCATTCTGTTAGCCTGTCTATATCCTGTTGCAAGCAATTCATATCATCTTCACTGTTTGCCACTACTCCAAAGTTGGCATCATCGGTATTAAGGGATATGGAGCCAAGGTGGGTGGATGGAGTTAGGATACATATCAGCCATGATCTCATTGAATAGTGGAGCATGCTCGAGGGGCTAACTGGCCACCTCCTGTTCCTATGTTCCTACCGTCTGTTACCATTGACTTCCTGTTCCAGTCTCACAATCCACAGAACAATCAAATGACACAGAGTATGCACTATCAATCATCATGCAGATATGGGGCTAAGCATAGACCTTTGATTTAGCCATTCTTCATATGTGCGGCTGAACAATGAGTCAGCAGGCTATTTCACCGAGCTAATATTATTATCGTCCAACATCCACGTGAAAGGTACTGAACAGCATTGAAGAATGGAAACCCAGGCTGATCTACCTTCTCCCTAATCTGCGGCCAAGCATTGCAGTCGCAAACCACACAAACCCCACTACCACACAGCTCCCCCCCATTAAATCAGCATAGACATGGACCCTGGAGTTAAGCCTGGGCACCTGGAGCTGTGTTGGCCTCTTCGTATCAGCGCTGCAACCATTTCGTTGGGCCAGTGCTTACCTTGCAGGCAGGACGGATTCTTCACCAGATTGCAGCCATCACGAGGGTAACCAGCCCAGTCAAAAGGGAAGATTTCTGCAATGAGACCACCATCGCCACCACCACAAGAGGACAGAATCACTAGTTGGACCCCAGCTGGATTATAGTGTCCAATTTTGGGCACCACACCTTAGGAAGGATGTCAAGGCCTTGGAGAGGGTGCAGAGGAGATTTCCTAGATTGGTATCGGAGATGAGGGACTTCAGTTACTGTGGAGAGACTGGAAAAGCTGGGATTGTTCTCCTCAGAGCAGAGAAGGTTAAGGGACATTTAACAAAGGTGTTCCAAATGATGAGAGGTTTTGATAGAGCTAATCAGGAGAAACCATCTCAGTGAGAGAAGGGGCAGTAACCAGAGAACACAGATTTAAGATAATTAGTGAACAAAAAGCCAGGGGATGATAATGAGTAATTTTTTTTTACGCAGTGAGTTCATATGATTTGGAATGCGCTGCCTGAAAGGGAATTGGATAAATACTGGAAAATGAAACATTTTCTGAGGCTATGGGGAAAGAACAGGGGGAGTGGGACTAATTAGATAACTCTTTCAAAGAGCTGACAAAGGAACAATGGGACGAATGGCCTCTTTCAATGCTGTATCATTATATGATAAGGGATCGGAAAAGGATATAAATATTTCTTTAGGTTTCAGCTGAGCCTAAAATGACTGGTAGCATTTGGAGGGAAAGGAGGCTGTACTAGTGAGCTCTCTCCCTCCATGCTCTAGCTTGAGGGGGCTTCCTGTCTCTGCCCAGGGCCTCCATCTCCTGGGGGTCCCTGGGGTTGGTGGAGTTAAAGCGACTACAAATACAGGCCTCCCCATCCTCCAACAATGGGTAACTGGTGGTCATCCTGACACGGACAAGGGGAGGGACATCAAGGCAGCATCGCCCGAGTTTGCTGTTTCTTTCTTCTATCCCACCCAATTCAAGGCAGGATTATACAGAATTTTACAGAACGGAAGCTGGCCATTTGGCCAACAGTTTTGTGTCGGTGTTTATGCTTCACAAAAAACTCCTCCCAGCATACTTAATCTCAACCTATCAACATGTCCTTCTATTCCTTTCTCCCTCACGTACATATCTAGCTTCACCATAAATACAGCTATGCTATTCACCTCAATAACCCCTTGTGGAGGAGTCCTAAACTAGGGGCCATAAATATAAGATAGTCACTAATAAATCCAATTGGGAATTCAGAGGAAACTTCTTTACCCAGAGAGTGATGAGAATATGGAACTCGCTACCACAGGGAGTGGTTGAGGTGAACAGTATAGATGCATTTAAGGGGAGGCTGGATACAAGGGAGAAAGGAATAGAAGGCAATGTTGATGGGGTTAATTGAAGAGGGGTGGGAGGAGGCTCATGTGGGGCAGGAACACCAGCATGGACCAGTTGGGCCGAATGGACTGTTTTTGTGCTGCAAATCCCACATGATTGAGTACAATCCAACCATTTATATCAAATTTAACTTTGATTTTAAGAGCATAATTTTTAAAAGCAATTTAATTTAAAAAATGAGTTATTTCTGTCTGTGGTGAATGGTTTTATCTTACTTGTGAATTTTAGTGAGGGGAATGGTCAGATGTTATTTTTATTCAAGAAATTGATCAACCTCCAGATAACCACGCATTAAATCATAAAATCAATGACATATGAAAGAGCTAGTTAATTCTCCTGAATGCTGTTTTATTTTATGAGCAGATATATTGGCACTCAGCTGCATTTTGCTTAGGGGAGGAACTGTCTTTTTCTAATCTATAGTCTTCAAGTTAAATCCACAGAAACTGGAAGAATAGCAGACAGAGGGCCTGAAATTTCACTGCTACGCTGCCTTGTGGATAGAATTTAATACCTGATGCATTTGTTTCTTGCCCACCGCCCCATATTCAGACGGTTGGGATCAACAGAATAAAGGTTGAAAACCCAATTATGAGTGCTTCTCGGTAATTGGATTAGAACCAAGGAGGTCACATTCTCATAACAACAGCTTGCATTTATGTAGCGCCTTTCACATAGTAACAGGCGTCAACACTTCACAGCAAAATTTGGCATTGAGCTACATAGGGAGATGTTAGGGCACTGGACCAAAAGCTTGGTCAAAGAATTAGCTTTTAAGGAGCATCTTAAAGGAGGAGAGAGAGCTAGAGAGCTGAGAGCCTGCGGAAGTGAATCCCAGAGCTTGGGACCCAGGCAGTTGAAGGCACGGCCACCAATGGTGGAGCGATGGAAATAGGGGACGTACAAAAGGTTAGAATTGGAGGAGCCCAAAGGTCTTGGAGGGTTGTAGGGCTGGAGGAGTTTATAGAGATGGGGGTGAGGAGGGGCAAGGCCATGAAGGGATTTGAAAACGAGGATAAAATCGAAGCATTGGGAGACCAGGAGACAATGTAGGTCAGTGAGCACAGGGATGATGGGTGAACGGGACTTGATGCAGAGATTTGGATGAACTCAAGTTTATGGAGGGTTTTTTTTATTTGTTCTTGGGATGTGAGAGTTTTTCGCAAGGCCAGAATTTATTGCCCATCCTTAATTGCCCTTGAAAAGGTCGTAGTGAGCCACCTTCTTGAACCGCTGCAATCCATTGGTGTAGGTACATCCACAGTGCTATCAGGAAGGGAGTTCCAGGATTTTGATCCAGCGACAGTGAAGGAGCAGCGATATATTTCCAAGTCAGGATGGTGTGTGACTTGAAGGGGAACTTGCAGGTGGTGGTGTTCCCATGCATCTGCTGCCCTTGTCCTTCTAGGTGGTAGAGGTCGCGTGTTTGGAAGGTGCTGTCAAAGAAGGCTTGGCGAGTTGCTGCAGTGCATCTTGTATATGGGGCACACTGCTACCACTGTGCGCCAGTGGTGGAGGGAGTAAATGTTTAATGTGGTGGATGAGTTGTCAATCAAACAGGATGCTTTGTCTTGGATGGTATTGAGGTTCCTGAATGTTGTTGGAGCTGCACCCATCCAGGCACACGGACCGTATTCCATCACACTCCTGACTTGTGCCTTGTAGATGGTGCATAGGCTCTGGGGAGACAGGAGGTGAGTTACTCACTGCAGAGTTCCCAGTCTCTGACCTGTTCTTGTAATTACAGCATTTATTTGGCTGGTCCAGATCTGTTTCTGGTCATGGTAACCTCCAGAATGTTGATAGTGGGAGATTCAGTGATGGTAATGCCATGTCAAGGGGAGACGGATTGATTCTCTCCGTGTTGGAGCTCGTCATTGCCTGGCACTTGTGTGGCACGAATGGTACTTGCCACTTATCAGCCCAAGACTGAATGTTGTCCAGGTTTTGCTGCATGTGGGCACTGTCTGCTTCAGTATCTGAGGAGTTGTGAATGGTAACAAACACTGTGCAATCAACAGCGAACATTCCCACTTCTGACCTTAATGTTGAGGGAAGGTCATTGATGAAGCAGCTGAAGATAGTTGGGCCGAGGACAGTAACCTGGGGAACTCCTGCAGCAATATCCTGGGGCTGAGATGATTGGACTCCAACAGCTACAAACATCTTCCTTTGTGCTCAGTATGATTCGGACCAGTGGAGACTTTTCCCCCTGATTCCCATTGACTTCAACTTTACTAGGGCTCTTTTGTGCCACAATCGGGCAAATGCTGCCTTGATGTCAAGGGCAGTCACTCTCACCTCACCTTTGAAATTCAGCTCTTTTTTCCATGTTTGGACCAAGGGTGTAATGCAGTCTGGAGTTGAATGTTTCTGGCAGAACCCAAACTGAGCATCGGCGAGCAGGTTGTTACTGTGTAAGTGCCACTTGATGGCACTTTCAATGACACCTGCCATCACTTTGCTGATGATTGACAGTAGACTGATGGGGCAGTAATTGGCCGGGTTGGATTTGTCCTGCTTTTTGTGTACAGGACGGAGCTGGGCAATTTTCCACATTGCTGGGTCAATGCCAGTGTTGTAGCTGCATGGGAACAGCTTGGCTAGGGGCGCGGCTAGTTCTGCAGCACAAGGTGTCAGTACTATTGCCGGAATGTTGTCAGGGCCCTGTTAAGACCAGTTGAGAAAAGTGCCTAGGGGTCCATCTCAGCCTTCACCTGCTCTTACCGTAACAGGGTTTCATTTATAAAAACATCGTGTTTTTAGTTCCCCCTTGGTGAATCCTTGTTCACCACTTTCCAATTATAAGGCAAAGAAACCAGCACAAACATAGGTTTTCTTCGGTTTAAGGAAGAAAAGTTGTAATTTATTAAACTTAAACTCTAATTTGGTTGACACCTATGGATACACGACGCACCCATGCTAGCATGCATAAGCAATACATACATGCAAATAGAGACAGAAAAGAGCAGAAGAAAAATAAAGTGGAAAGACTTGAAGCAATATCTGAAGAGTTTCAGATACAGTTCTTCGAGCTCACTGTAGAGTTCTTCATTGTAGGTAGTTCTTGCTTTTCGTTGTGGGCCCCTGTGTCTCCTGCTTTTCTTTCTCTCCTAGGACTGCTTGGGTTCCTATCACCTTCCCACCCTTTCTCTTTTTCGGATTTGTGGGGGTGAGGAGGAAAGGCTCTCCCCTGGGAAACTGACTTATAAATTTAAGCAAACTCATCAGGCAGAATGGCCACTTGTCAGGCTCTCTGGACCCATTTCTCCTCTACATGGGTCTTTATGGAGAGTGGGAGAGAGTGTTTAAATTCTCTAACAGAATTACTTCACTGAGGTTCTCATAGCTGAGTTGCACTTTAAAAGCCCTCAACCACTGGTCCAAAACTAGTTGCTTGCTTCCTTCAAACTCCAGATAAGTTTGATTAGCTTGCTTCTTGAGGGTTCTAAACTTTTGGCGATAGGCTTCGGGTACTAATTCCTTTGCCCCGAGGATAGCATTTTTAGCAGTTCATAATTTGATGAACTCTCATCTGGCAACAGGGAATAAACCTCATGGGCTTTTCCAGGTAGTTTGCTTTGTAGTAAAAGCGGTCAGGTCTCAGCTGGCCATTTTAGCTGCCTTGCCAGTTTCTCAAAGGACATAAAAAATCTTCTACATCTTCCTCACTGAATTTTGGAATTAGTTGAGCTAGTTTTAACAATTCTGTACCCAACCCTGAATTACACTCCTCCATATTGGCCATGCTTTCACTGGGGATACTCTGTTGCCCCCCTAGTTAACTTAAGCCTCTTCAGCTCTCTCTCTTCACATTCCTTCCGAAATATTCTTTCTTTCTCTCTATTCTCTCTCTCTCATACCTTCTCCTGTCTTTCTTTCTCTTCACATTCCTTCCAGAAGGCTCTTTCTTTCTCCCTCCCCTTTAATTCAAGTTTCCTCTGTTCCAATTGTATCTTTGCTAACAGTACCCCATCTGGGTCTGCTTCTAACACTGGTTCTGCTTCTTCAGATTCAAGGGAAAAATGGTTGGCCATTAACCTTAAGATTTCAGATTTCCTAGCCTTGCCACCTACAGTGATCCCACATTGCTCAGTCATTTTTCTCAGGTCCTCCATAGACAGTGCTTTTATCTTATCCCAAGTTACTTCACCCTGGCTTGGGGAGCTACTAGCTTCAGTTGCAAACATGTTAGTATTCGAGCACACACAACCACAAGAAAACCTGTATTGAAATCTTGCTCTTTTTTGATTGGGAGCAATTTAGCTTCCCACTTCCAATTTCTCTCATTTGTCTGTGGGTTAATCCTGGACACTAGCACCCAAATTTCTATTACGACCAGGTGAGAAAGGTGTCCAGGGATCCCTCTCAGCTTTCACCTGCTCTTACCCAAACAGGATTTAATTTATAAAAACACTGTGTTTTTAGCTCCCCTTTGGTGAATCCTTGTTCACCACTTTCCAATTATAAGGCAAAGAAACCAGCCCAAAAGGTCTTCTTCAGTTTAAGGAAGAAAAGTTGAAATTTATTAAACTTAAACTCTAATTCGGTTGACGCCTATGGATACACGACGTGCCCATGCTAGCATGCATATGCGATACACACATGCAAATAGATACAGAAAAGAGCAGAAGAAAAATAAAGTGGAAAAGTTTGAGGCAATATCTGAAGAGTATTTGTTATAGTTCTTCGATCTCTCTGTAGATTTCTTGATTGTAGGTAGCTCTTGATTTTCGTTGGGGCCCAGTATTCTTCTTAAACCTTGTTCGCTGTAGGAGACTTTTCTCTCTTGGGGTTCATGTGTCTTCAGTGGATTCAGAGGCTTGTGAGAAAGAGATGGGAGCAGACAGGAGAGAGAACTTCTCAGTCCAGGAGCAAAGAGCCACTCTCAGTTCAAACTGTTTGTACAATTCATAAAAACCCAGGTTGCCAAGCAGGTTAGTCATGTGACTAACTGGTCCATTGTGGGTTGAATGTGTCAGGGAATGGTCCTGTGTCCTTCCAATCACAGTCTGTTAATATGCAAATATCTTTTCCAGCCACAACTGATCTGTTTAACAAGTCCTTTCTTCACTCCAGTAACAGTTTAAAGTCAATGTTCATGACAAAATCAATGTGCCTCATTATTAGCAGGTGGACAGCCTATCGCCTTTGCAGTATCCAGTGGCTTCCGTCGTTTCTTAATATCACATGCAGTGAATCAGATTGTTTGAAGACCGCCTGTGATGCTGGGGACGTCAGGAGGAGGCCGAGATGAATCATGCACTCGGCACTTCCGGCAGAAGATGGTTGCAAATGCTTCAGCCTTGTATTTTGCACCAAGGTGCTGGGCTCCCCCATCATTGAGGATGGGAATATTTGTGGAGCCACCTCCTCCTATCAGTTATTTAACTGTCCACCACCATTCATGACTGGATGTGGCAGGACTGAAAGCTTAGATCTGATCCTTTTAATTTTTTAAAATTCATTCATGGGATGCGGGCGTCGCTGGCTAGACCAGCATTTATTGCCCATCCCTAATTGCCCATGAGAAGGTGGTGGTGAGCTGCCTTCTTGAACTACTGCAGACCATGTGAGGTGTGGGTCCACCCATAGTGCTGTAGGAAGGGAGTTCCAGGATTTTCACACAGTAACAGTGAAGGATAATCGATATAGTTCCAAGTCAGGGTGGTGTGTGACTTGGAGGGGAACTTGCAGGTGGTGGTGTTCCCATGCATTTGCTGCCCTTGTCCTTCTAGTTGGTAGAGGTCGTGGGTTTGGAAGGTGCCTTGGTGCATTGCATCTTGTAGATGGTACACACTGCTGCCACTGTGCGTCAGTGGTGGAGGGAGTGAATGTTTGTGGACGGGGTGCCAATCAAGCAGGTTGCTTTCCCCTGGATGGTGTCGAGCTTCTTGAGTGTTGTTGGAGCTGCACCCATCCAGGCAAGTGGAGAATATTCCATCACACTCCTGACTTGTGCCTTGTAAATTACTATCTTTTGTATATTAGTCATAGAGAGATACAGCACTGAGACATCAACCACCCATTTATGCTAATCCTACATTAATCCCATATTCCCCACCTTCCCTCAATTCTCCTACCACCTACCTACACTAGGGACAATTTTCAATGGCAAATTTATCTATCAACCTGCAAGTCTTTGGCTGTGGGAGGAAACTGGAGCAGCCGGCAGAAACCCACACGGTCACAGGGAGAACTTGCAAACTCCACACAGGCAGTACCCAGAACCGAACCCAGGTCACTAGAGCTGTGAGGCTGCAGTGCTAATCACTGCACCACTGTGCGTCAGTGGTGGAGGGAGTGAGTGTTTGTGGATGGTGTAGAGGGTGGACAGGCTTTGGGGAGTCAGGAGGTGAGTTATTTGCTGCAGGATTCCTAGCCTCTGGCCTGCTCTTGTAGCCACGGTATTTATCAAGGGATTTGAGGAGAAAGCGGGAACAGGGTACTGAATTAGACAGTCAGCCATGATCTTTTTTGAATGGCGGAGCAAGCCTGAAGGGCCAAATGGCCTACTCCTGCTCCTATTTTCTATGTTTCTATGTTTAAGTCAAAAGCCTTTGCATGGCTCAACAAAGCACTGAAGGAGAATCCAGGATAGATCCGCCCACTGCCGACACTCCTGGGAAAAAAATTATCTCAGCAGGAACAAAGACCCTAGGTAGCCATTGAAATGGGCAGATGGAAGAGAAACTTCCCCAGAAAAGAACCACATGTTTATTGGGATGCCAAACAAGGGGCGATTTTAATAAGTTTTAAGATTTGTGAATGACGAGGGAAATGCCTGTTTTTTTTCTGCACCTTATATTTTCTCTCGACCCTTTTAATGAAGTGCGCCTTTTCTCAAATCGCATTTTATTCCATTGGGTGTGGAGATGTCATACTAGGCCCCCACCAGCCAAGAATGAGGCACATTAATTTTGTCATGAACATTGATTTTAACCTGTTACTGGAGTGAAGAAAGGACTTGTTAAACAGATCAGCCATGGCTGGAACAGACATTTGCATATTAACTGACAGTGCTTGTAAGGACAAAGGACCATTCCCTGACACATTCAACCCACAATAGACCTTGATCACCAGGTATAGTGTGTAAGAGCAGCATTCCAGAGACTACTAGGTGATACAATCCAAGACGTGGTCAGACCAGTTAGTCACGTGACTAACCTGCTTGGCAACCTGGTTTTGCCTGAATTGTACAAACAGTTTGAAATGAGAGTGGCTCTTTGCTCCTGGACTGAGAAGATCTCTCCTGTCTGCTCCCATCTCTTTCTCACAAGCCTCTGAATCCACTGAAGACACATGAACCCCAAGACAGAAAAGTCTCCTACATCGAACAAGGTTTAAGAAGAATACTGGGCCCCAACAAAAAGCAAGATCTACCTATAATCAAGGACACCACAGTGAGTTTGAAGAACCATAACAAATACTCTTCAAATATTGCCTCAAATTTTCCACTTTATTTTTCTTCTGATCTTTTCTGTCTTTATTTGCTGTGTGTATCGTGTATGCATGCTAGTGTGGGCGTGTCGTGTGTCCGTAGGTGTTAACTGAATTAGAGCTTAAGTTTAAGTTTAATAAGTTACAACTTTTCTTTCTTAAACTGAAGAAAACCTGTGTTTGTGTTGGTTTCTTTGCCTTATAATTGGAAAGTGATGAACAAGGATTCACCAAGAGGGAGCTAAAAACACAATGTGTTTAAAAATAAAACCCTGTTACAGTAAAACCAGGTGAAGGCTGAAAGGGAACCCTAGACCTCTTTCTCACCTGGTCCTAACAATGCTAATATGTTACCTCCTACACCATGAGCTCCCACTTTGCACAATAACCTTTTATGTGGCATCTTGTCAAATGAAATCCAAGTACAGTACTTCAACAGGCTCCCCTTTATCCACAGCGCATGTTACTCCTTCAAAGAACTCCAACAAATTTTGAAACATGATTTTCCTTTCACAAAACCACGCTGACTATTCCTGATTACCTTGAGCTTTTCTGAGTGCCCAGCTATAGCCCCCTTAATGATCGATTCTGCACCGTCCCCACAACAGATGTCAAGCCAACTGACCTATAGTTACCTGTTTTCTGCCTCTCCGCTTTTTGAATAGAGGTGTTATATTTGCTACTTTTCAGTCTGATGGAACCTTTCCAGAAACTAGCGAATTTTGAAAAATTAACACCAATGCATCTACTACCTCATTAGCCACCACTTTTAAGTCCCCAGGATGAAGCCCATCAAGATGCAGGGACATGTCAGCCAACAGCTTCATCATACAGTTGTACAGCATAGAAACAGGCTCTTCAGCCCACCGTGTCCATGCCAACCATAATGCCTATCTATACTAATCAGTTTGGTCAGTTCTGCTTCCCTGGTGATTGTAATTTCACCAAGTTTCTCTTTTCTTAATTTGTTCATGGGATGTGGGTGTCACTGGCGAGGCCAGCATTTATTGCCCATCCCTAATTGCCCTTAAACTGAGTGGCTTGCTAGGCCATTTAACAGTCAACCAACCACATTGCTGTGGGTCTGGAATCACATGTAGGCCAGACAAGGATGGCAGATTTCCTTCCCTAAAGGACATTAGTGAATCAGATGGGTTTTTACAACAATCGACCATGGTTTCAGATGTATTAATTGACTTCAAATTTCACCATCGGCAGTGGTGGGATTTGAAGCCATGTCCCCACAGCATTAGCCTATGCCTCAGGATTACTAGTCCAGTGACATTACCACTACACCACCACCTGATTTACAGGGGAGTGTGACTAATTGGATCGCTCTTTCAAAGTGCCAGCACAGACATGATGGGCTGAATGGCCTCTTTTTGTACTGTAAGATTCTACAAATTATGTAAGTAGAAAATATATGTACACCATTTTTCAAAATACGTTCTTCCTATCTTTCTATGTGAATATACACATTTTGATAGCACACAAATATTTCATAAATTTAGAAATTTCAAAAAACATATTATGCCACAGTAATGCGGTAAATTTAATTGCTTCTGTTGTGATAATATTTGTCTTACTAAGTGGTTTTCACACTCTGTGCTCAGTATCCCCTATTGTATACAGACTGAAACTTCCATCCAATGACTCTGTACTTTTCTATGTGAAGTTTCTCGAAGTTTTATCCATGTTTAATCTATTATTCTTTGCATCCTGTTTCATTAATATATTTTTGCATTTTAAAGTTCTCATCCTTGTTTTCAAATTTCTCCATGGCGCCCTCCCTATCTCTAATCCCCTGTAGCCCAGCAACCCTCCGGGATACCTGCGTTCCTCCAATTTTAGCATCTTGCAAATCACTGGTTTTAATTGCTTCACCATTGGTGGCCGTGCCTTCAGCTGCCAGGGCCCTAAGCTCTGGAATTCCCTCCCTAAACCTCTCCGCCTCTCTATCCCTAATTTTAAGCGGCTCCTTAAAACCTACCTCTTTGACCAAGCTTTTGGTCATGTGTCCTAATATCTCCTTATGTGACTCAGTATCAAATATGGTTTAATAAAGCTCCTGTGAAGCGCCTCGGATGTTTTACTACATTAAAAGGTGCTATATAAATGCAGGTTGGTGTTATAGGCTTTTGGGGCCAACATTTACACATTGCCTAGAGTGTCCCGAAAGTTAGAGACAGTCATGTGCATCTGCATTAAGACTGGAACAGGCAACCAAAGCACTGAAATGTGCAAATATTCCATTCAGCATACAGTGAAGGTAAATGTTAACTTCTGTCAAGGATTTTCTTATAATAATTCTATGAAGTAAAATGTTCCAAGGCGGCACCTGGTGACATTTACAAACAATAGCATCACTGTCAAAGAGTTAGTATATTTTTCTACTCATAGCTCACTTGTCCTGATTTTA
The DNA here is from genome assembly GCF_036365525.1 of Heterodontus francisci. Lineage (NCBI taxonomy): Eukaryota > Metazoa > Chordata > Chondrichthyes > Heterodontiformes > Heterodontidae > Heterodontus > Heterodontus francisci. The sequence continues at coordinate 12,452,685 of NC_090375.1, read as the reverse complement.
ATTTGAGGACTTGTTACACATCCAACTCTTGTAAATTAACTATTACTAAGAAGCCCCAAGGCTGACGACTCGAGATGTTGAGCAAAATCATATTATGATAGACTTGGCGATTTTTTTTCTTTGTGTGTGGATTTCATTTTTAAAATTATTTTTTGAAGATGTTTTAGCTTCTCTGCGATGCTGTTGCTAAACACAACAGTGATATGAAGGAATAAGAAGCATTAAAACTTATAGGCCATAATAGTTTAGTAGCTGTTCTTGAGATTTATCCAGTTATTAGGCACCTAGGGCTGTTGAAATACATTAAAGGCGCTATATAAATGCCAGTTGCTATTGTTATGGATTTTAATTATTCTACACACATTTTAGTTTTCTGCCTCGTGAGCTTCCAATGATTTTCTTCACTCTATCACTGGCGGCCATGCTTTCAGCAGACTGGGCCCGAAGCTCTGGAACTCGCTCCCTAGCCCTCTCAACCTCTCTCTCTCCTCCTTTCAGGACGCTTCTTAAACCCTACCTCTTTAATCAAGCTTTTGGGCACCTTTTTTTGTACTTGTTCATGGGATGTGGCATCGCAGGCTAGGCCAGCATTTATTGTCCATCCCTAATTGCCCTTGAGAAGGTGGTGGTGAGCTGCCTTCTTGAACCACTGCAGTCCTTGGAATGTAGGTACACACACAGTGCTGTTAGGAAGAGAGTTCCAGGATTTCGACTCAACGACAGTGAAGAAACGGCAAAATAGTTCCAAGTCAGGATGGTGTGTCACTTAGAGGGGAACTTGCAGGTGGCGGTGTTCCCATGCATTTGCTGCCCTTGTCCTTCTAGTTGGTAGAGGTCACAGGTGTGGAAGGTGCTGCTGAAGGAGCCTTGGTGAGTTGCTGCAGTGCATCTTGTAGATGGTACACACGGCTGTCACTGTGCATCGGTGAAGGGAGTGAATGTTGAAGGTGGTGGATGGGATGCCAATCAAACAGGCTGCTTTGTCCTGGATGGTGTCGAGCTTCTTGAGTGTTGTTGGAGCTGCACCCATCCAGGCAAGTGGAGAGTATTCCATCACACTCCTGACTTGTGTCTTGTAGATGGTGGACAGGCTTTGGGGATTCAGGAGGTGAGTTACTTGCCACAGAATTCCCAGCCTCAGACCTGCTCTTGTAGCCACAGTATTTATGTGGCTGGTTCAGTTCAGTTTCTGGTCAATGGTACACCCCAGGATGTCGACAGTGGGGGGATTCAGTGATGTTAATGCCATTGAATGTCAAGGGGAGATGGTTAGATTCTGTCTTGTTTGAGATGGTCAATGCCTGGCACTTGTGTGGCACCTGTCCTAATATTTCCTTAAGTGGCTAGGTGTCAAATGCTGTTTGACAACTGCTCCTATAAAGTCCCTTGGGGCATTTTACTGCATTAAAGGCGCTATACAAATGCAAGTTTTTGTTGTTGTTGTCGTGCAAGACTTTCAGTGATTGCTAAGCCAATTCCTGAAACGTTGGCTGAATTCTGCAAAAAGATAGGAGAGGCTCACGTTGCTAACATGTCCCACAGATACTTATGATTAATAAACTTTATAATTGCATTAGCAAAGATCATTTTTGACATCTATAATGAAAAACCTGACTGTGGTATTAAAAAAAGCTTCCCTGCCCCAGTTCTCAAGATAGTAACAATGTTTATTTTCAGGTCATAAGTCCTAGTCAAGTTAATGATGGAGCAGGGGTGTAAATTACAAATGTTTCTGGTGTTAAGCGCAACACAAACCTGCTGTTAAACTCTGTGAGAACGATACTCGGTGAAAGCTTGACTTTTAAACAGAACTCAAAATTAAATTAATTAGCTGGATAAATACAAAAAGATATGTATAACCACCACCTCTGATATTTTCAGTCTTTTTATTATCGTAACAACAAGAACAACTTGCATTTATATAGCACCTTTAACACAGTTTTTTAAAAATTCATTTTCATGAGATTTGGGCGAATCTGACAGGAAAGCATCCCAAGGCTCTTCACAGGAGTGTCACCATACACAAATAGACACCATGCTAAAGAAGGAATTATTAGGTCAGAGGCTAAGAACCCTGCGGCGAGTAACATATGACCATACAAACATACGAATTAGGAGCAGGAGTAGGCCACTCGGCCCTTCGAGCCTGCTCTGCCATTCAATAAGCTCATGACTGAATTGATTACTCCACATTTCCACCTACCGCCCGATAACCTTTCACCCCCTTGCTTATCAAGAATCTATCTACTTCTGCCTTAAAATATTCAAAGACTCTGCTTCCACAGCTTTTTGAGGAAAAGAATTCCAAAGACTCACAACCCTCTTGAGAAAAAATTTCTCCTCATCTCTGTCTTGAATGGGCGACCCCTTATTTTTAAGCAATGACGCCTAGTTCAAGATTTTCCGACAAGGGGAAACATCCTTTCCACATCCACCCTGTCAAGACCTCTCAGGATCTTATAAGTTTCAATCAAGTCACCTCTTACTTTTCTAAATTCCAACGGATACAAGCCTAGCCTGTCCAATCTTTCCTCGTAAGACAGCCCGTCCATTCCAGGTATTACTCTAGTAAATCTTCTCTGTACAGCCTCCAACGCAGTTATATCCTTCCTTAAATAAGGAGACCAGTACTATACACAGTACTCCAGACGTGGTCTCACAAATGCCCTGTATAGCTGAAGCATAACCTCCCTACTTTTGTATTCAATTCCCCTTGCGATAAACAATAACATTCTATTAGCTTTCCTAATTACGTGCTGTACCTGCATACTAATCTTTTGTGATTCATGCACTAGGACACCCAGATCCCTCTGCATCTCAGAGCTCTGTAATCTCTCACCATTTAGATAATATGCTTCTTTTTTATTCTTCCTGCCAAAGTGGACAATTTCACACTTTCCCTCATTATATTCCATTTGCCAGGTCTTTGCCCACTCACTTAACCTATCTATATCCATTTGTAGCCTCCTTATGTCCTCTTCACAACTTACTTGCCTATCTATCTTTGTGTCATCAGAAAATTTAGCAACCATACCTTCGGTCCCTTCATCTAAGTCATTTATATAAATTGTAAAAAGTTGAGGCTCCAGCACAGATCCCTGTGGCACACCACTCATTACATCTTGCCAACCAGAAAATGACCCATTTATGCCTACTCTCTGTTTCCTGTTAGCTAGCCAATCTTCTATCCATGCCAAAATGGTACCCCCTACACCATGAGCTTTTATTTTCCACAATAATCTTTGATGTGGCAGCTTATCAAATGCCTTCTGGAAATCTAAGTACAATACATCCACCTTTTCCCCTTTATCCAAAGAATATGTAACTCCCTCAAAGAACTCCAATAAGTTGGTTAAACATGATTTCCCTTTCACAAAACCATGTTGACTCTGCCTGATTACCTTGAATTTTTCTAAATGCCCTGCTATAACATTTTTAATAATAGCTTCTAACATTTTCCCTAAGACAGATGTTAAGCTAACTGGTCTGTAGTTTCCAGCTTTCTGTCTCCCTCCCTTTTTGAATAAAGGAATTAGTCACTATTTTCCAATCCAATGGAACTTTCCCCAAATCGAGGGAATTTTGTAAAATGAAAACTAACACTATCTCACTAGCCATTTCTTTTAACACCCTAGGATGAAGTTCATCAGTACCCAGGGACTTGTCAGCCCACAGCTCCAACAATTTGTTCAGTACCACTTCCCTGGTGATTGCAATTTTCTTGAGTTCCTCCCTCCCTTCCAATTCCTGACTTACAGCTAATACTGGGATGTGACTTGCATCCTCAATAGTGTTCAATTCATCTCAACCTCCTGACTCCCAAAAGACCATCCATCATCTACAAGGCACAAGTCAGGAGTGTGATGGAATACTCTCTACTTGCCTGGATGGATGCAGCTCCAACAACACTCATGAAGCTCGACATCCTCCAGGACAAAGCAGCCCGCTTGATGGCATCCCATCCACCACCATCAACATTCACTTCCTCCACCACCGATGCACAGTGGAAGCAGTGTGTACCATCTACCGATGCACTGCAGTAACTCACCAAGACTCCTCCGACAGCACCTTCTAAACCCACCACCTCTACCGCCTAGAAGGACAAGGGCAGCAGATGCATGGGAACAGCACCACCTTCAAATGTTTCTCCAACTCACACACCATCCTGACTTTCTTCACTGTCACTGGGTCAAAATCCTGGAACTCCCTTCCGAACAGCACTGTGTGTGTACCTATCCCACATGGACTGCAGTGGCTCAAGAAGGCAGCTCACCACCAGCTTCTCAAGGGCAATTAGGGATGGGCAATAATTACTGGCCTTGCCCACGACGCTCTCATCCCATGAAATGAATAAATAAAACTGGTGGCCAAAAGGTTAGTCAAAGACATAGCTTTTAGGGAGTGTCCTAAAGAAGGAGCGAGAGGTGGAGAGGTTTGGGGAGGAATTTTTTTGCGATGTACAAATGACTTGGATCTTGGAATACAGAGTAGAATTTCAAAATTTGCCGATGAAACCAAACTTGGAGGAGTGGCAAACAGTGAGGATGATACGAACCACCTGCAACAGGACATAGATAGGCTGACAGAATGGGCAGAGAGGTGGAAGAAGGAACTTAATACAGACCTGTGTGAGCTGATGCATTTTGGCAGAAGGGATAAGGTGAGGCAATATAGAATAAATGGCACGGTTCTAAAGAGTTGCAGGACCATAGGGACCTGGGAGTGCATGTGCATTGATCTTTGAAGGTGGTAGGACCTATTGAGAGAGTGGTTAGCAAAGCATATGGGATCTTGGGTTCATAAATAGTGGTATTGAGTACAAAAGCAGGGAGGTTTTTCTGAACTACTATAAAGCTCTGGTTAGGCCCCAACTGGAGTATTGCATTCCGTTCTGGTCACCACACTTTAAGAAGGATCCTTGAGAGGGTGCAGAGGAGATTTACCAGAATGGTTCCAGAGATAGAAACACAGAATCATAGAAAGTTTAAGGCACAGAAAGAGGCCACTTGGCCCATCGTGTCTGTGCCGGCCGAAAAACGATCCACCTATTCTAATCCCACCTTCCAGCATTTGGTCCGTAGCCCAGAAGATTACAGCACTTGAGGTGCATATCCAGACTCCTTTTAAATGAGTTGAGGGTTTCTGCCTCAACTACCCTTTCAGGCAATGAGTTTCAGACCATCACCACCCTCTGGGTGAAAAAGGTTTTCCTCGTCTCCTCTCTAATTTTTCTACCAATCACTTTAAATCTAAGCCCCCTCGTCACTGATCTCTCTGCTAAGGTGAATTGACCCTTCTCCTCCACTCTATCCAGGCCCCTCAAAACTTTGTACATTCCAATCAGATCTCCCCTCAGTCTTCTCTGTTCCAAGGAGAACAACCCCAGCCTATCCAATCTTTCCTCATCGCTGCATTTTTCCAATCCTGGCAACATCCTCGTAAATCTCCTCTGTACCCTCTCTAGTGCAATTACATCCTTTCTGTAATGAGGTGACCAGAACTGCACACAGGACCCAAGTTGTGGCCTAACCAATGAGTTATACAGTTCCAGCATAACCTCCCTGCTCTTGTGTTCTATACCTCGGCTAATAAAAAAAAGGATTCCATATGCCTTATTAACCACCTTATCGACTTTCAGGGATTCACTCCAAGGTCCCTCACTTCCTCTACACTTCTCAGTATTTTCCAATTAATCATGTATTCATAGATGGGAGATTTCAGTTACAAGATTAGGTTGGAAAAGCTGGGGTTGTTCTCCCTCGAGCAAAGGAGATTAGGGGAGATTTGATAGAGGTGTACAAGATTATGACAGGCTTATGATAAGTTAGACAAGGTAAAACTTCCCATTAACAAATGGTTCAAGAACTAGGGGACACAGATTGAAGGTTTTGGGCAAGAGATGCAGTGGGGATGGGAGGTAGAACGTTTTTACGCAGCGCGTGGTAATGAGCTGGAACTCGCTGCCCACGAGGGTGGTGGAAGCAGAAACAATCAATGATTTCAAAAAGAAATTGGATGGGCACTTGAAGGAAATAGTCTCGCAGAGCTACAGGGATTGAGCAGGTTAGTGGGACTGACCGGATTGCTCCTTGGAGAGCCGGCACAGACTCGATGGGCCGAATGGCCTCCTTCTATGCTGTAAATGACTCTATGATACTAATTCCAGAGCTTAGGTTGTAAACAGCTGAAGGCATGACCGCTAATGGGGGAACGGATTACAAATGCGCAAGAGGCCAGATTAAGAGGAGGGTGGAGGTCTTGGAATGTTGTAGTGCTGGAGGAGTTCACAGAGCTAGGGAAGGGAGAGGCCATGGTGGAAGTTGAACATGAGGATGATGATTCTCCAAAGTCACAATAAATTGTGTCTAAACTGACACATTCACTAACTGGCATTTTTCATTTTCATCCACTTAGTGAATTTTCTGATTAGTTTCAGCACTATCAAATCTGCGGTTAATTTTTTGCCACAATGCTTTTCAGCCTAAAATTTACATAGATGCAAACTATTCTATTGATAAGTTGCAGCTTATTGAAGTATTAGGCAGTGTATCCAATGAACATGAAGCAATTTTCCACCAGAACTGCATTGCCAGGAGTGGTGCTAAGATGCCAAGTAGGGATAGATTTTAGGCATTGGCAGAAGATGGCTGTTACGCCAATGTGTTTGTTGAATAATAATTTTCTTAGGTTCACTGGCTGGAGATCTGAATTTATATTATACTTAAAAGACATTTTTAAAAGACAAACTGCCAGCAAAGTCATCCTATTCGCTTAAGATGATCACCGACATTGCAAAGGACTGTGAGGAGGGAGACGAAGTGTCTGTGCATTTTCCAACTAGAACCAAGACCCAGGAAGTTTAAGGGAACTGTTTGTTCTCTTTTCTTTTAGCCAGAAAGAGAAATACTATGATTGAATTACTGAGTGACTGTCATGTGACAAGCCCCTCCCCATCTGTGGTTTTAAGATGGTGGTTTCTCTGCAGCAAAGGAGAAGCAACTGGACTCTGACATGAGCAGACCTAAGTGGGAGTCTCTCTCTCTCTCTCTCTCCATTCCAGCTTGAAAGCATTCAAATCCTGCTTGTTGAATGATCACCTTTGCATATACCGGCTACAATCAGAAACCCCGTTTGGAGGAAGTCATCCATAATGCTGTCTGCAAGAGACTCAACGAACCAGTCATCTATGTCTTCAAACTAAAAGCCTCAAGACCACCAAATTCAGCTAAAAACCAGCCGAATCACCAAACGCCACAGACTGTATACCTTTTTTATGGACTCTAACTCAACCAATCTACCTTTCCCCACTCTGTAACCTATTTATGTGTGTAAACCTCCAAAGTGTGTGTGTGAGTGAAAGTTGGTGCGCTGTTTATTATTTTAGTTCAGTTTAGGTACAATAAAGTTAACATCTTGCTTTGTTAACTCAAGTAAACCTATCTGATTGGTTCTTGTTATGATCATAGTAGGTAAGTAATCAAACAGCTACTGAATTGGCCAGTACTTCCACTTTCAGAAAGAATTAAACCTGTTGTGGTCTAACAAGGAGAGGGAAAAGAGGGAATCCCTTCACACCCTCCTCACTTGACCATAACAATGGGCAACAGCGGAATTACCGCCAATATTCAACACTCTTAATTTTCCCTTCCACTGAACATTGACTTCAAAGGAAGAAAGACTTGCATTTATATAGCATCTTTCACAAACACAGGATGTTCCAAAGCATTTTACAGTCAATTAAGTGCTTTTGTAGTGTAGTTGCTGTTGTAATGTAGGAAACACAGCAGCCAATGTGGGCACAGCAAGCTCCCACAGCCAGCAATGTGGTAACGATGAGATCATCTGCTTTTGGGATGTTAAGGTATAAATGTTGACCCCCAGGGAGAATGCCCTGCCCTTCGTCAAAATAGTGCCATAAGATCATGAGAGAGAAGACAAGGCCTCATTTTAATGCCTCATCCAACAGTGCTGCACTCCCTCATTATTGCATTGGAGTATCAGCTTTGATTCTTGTGCTAAAATCCCTGAGGTGAAAATTGAACCCACAACCTTCTGACACGGAGGTGAGAGTGTTGCCAACTGAGTCACTGCTGACACCATAGAAACCAAAGAAAAATTACGGCACAGAAGGAGGCCATTCAGCCCGTCATGTCCGTGCCAGCCGAAAAACCTAGCCGCCCAATCTAATTCCACCTTCCAGCACCTGGTCCATAGCCTTGCAGGTTACAGCACTTCAGGTGCCGATCCAGGTACCTTTTAAAAGAATTGAGGGTTTCTGCTTCCACCATTCCTGGCAGTGAATTCCAGACACCCTCTGGGTGAAAAAAGTTGTTCCTCATGTCCTCTCTAATCCTTCTACCCGTCACCTTAAATCTGTGCCCCCTAATAATTGACCTCTCCATTAGGGGAAACAGGTCCTTCCTGACTATGCCCCTCACAATTTTGTACACCTCTATTAAGTCACCCCTCAGCCTCCTCTGTTCTAAAGAAAACAACCCTAGCCAATCCAATCTTTCCTCATAGCTGCAGCTTTTGAGCCCTGGCAACATTCTTGTAAATGTCCTCTGTACTTGCTGAAGAACAATTATGTCCTTTCTGTAATGTGGTGACCAGAACTGTACGCAATACTCCAACTGTGGCCTAACCAGCATTTTAAACAGTTCCTGTATTACATCCCTGCTTTTGTATTCTATACCTCGGCTATTAAAGGAAAGCATTCCATATGCCTTCTTCACCACTCTATCTACCTGTCCTGTCACCTTCAGGGACCTGTGGACATTCACTCCATGGTCTCTCACTTCTTCTACCCCTCTCAATATCCTCCCGTTTATTGTGTATTCCCTTGCTTTATTTGCCCTTCCCAAATGCATTACCTCACACTTCTCTGGATTGAATTCCATTTGCCACTTTTCCGCCCACTCAACTAAACCATTGATATCTTTCTGGAGTCTACTGCTATCCTCTTCACTATCAACTACACGGCCAATTTCCCAATCGTGCCTCCCACATTCAAGTCCAAATCATTAATATATACCACAAACAGCAAGGGACCCAACACTGAGCCCTGTGGAACGCCAATGGAAACAGCTTTCCATTCGCAACAACACCCATCGACTACTAAACTTTGTTTCCTGGCCCTGAGCCAATTCTGAATCCAACCTACCACATTCCCCTGTATCCCATGGGCTTTCATTTTACTGACCAGACTGCCATGTGGGACCTTGTCAAATGCCTTACTAAAATTCATGTAGACCACATCCACTGCACTACCCTCATCAATCCTCCTTGTTACTTCCTCAAAAAACTCAATTAATTAGTAAGACATGACCTTACCTTAACAAATCCATATTGACTATCCCTGATTGATCCGTGCCTTTCTATGTGGCAGTTTATCCTGTTCCTCAGAATAGATTCTAACCATTTACCCCCCACCGAGGTCAGACTGACCGGCCTATAATTATTTGGCCTATCCCTCGCACCCTTTTTAAACAATGGTACAATGGTCGCAGACCTCCAATCGTCTGGTACCTCTCCTCTATCTAGTGAGGATTTGAAGATGATCCTCAGCACATCCATTATTTCCTCCCTGGCTTCCTTTAACAACCTGGGATGCAATCCATCCGGCCCTGGCGATTTATCCACTTTCAAGGATGTCAGACCCTCCAGTACTTCCTCTCTCATTACTCTTATTGTATCTAATATTTCTCACTCCACCTTTTTAACTACAATGTCTACATCAACCCTCTCCTTTCTGAAGACAGAGGCAAAAAACTCATTAAGCCCACATCTTCTGCATCCATGCATATGTTCCTTTGTACATTTCTGGTAGGCCCTACCCTTACTCTTAATGTACAGATAAAACATCTTTGGGTTTTCCTTGATTTTACCTGCCAATAATTTTTCATGACCTATCTTTGCTTTTCTAATTTCCTTTTTTACTTCGCTGCACTTTCTATACTCTTCTATGCTTTCTAAAGTTTTATGATTGTCATAAGCTTTCTTTTTCTCCTTTAACCTACCCTGTAAGCTACTAGATAACCAAGGGGCTCTAGATTTGGCAGTACCACCCTTTATCTTTGTGGGGACATGCCTACATTCTGCCTGTAGTATCTCGCTTTTGAATGCCTCCCACTGGTTTGCCACTGATTTTCCTTCAAGTAGCTGTATCCAGTCCACTTTCGCCAGGTCACCTCTCAGTTTCGTAAAATTTGCCTTCCCCCAATTTAGAACTTTTACTCCTGTTTTATCTTTATCCTTTTCCATGATTATGCTAAAACTAACTGTGTTATTGTCATTATCTCCAAAATGGTCACTCACTGTTACTTCATCCACTTGCCCAGCTTCATTACAGAAGACTAAATGTAGAATTACACCCTCTCTCATTGGCCTTCTAACGTGTTGGCTAAAAAAGTTCTCTTGAACGCAGTTCAAGAATTTTGTCCCATCTGTGCCCTTCACACTGTTTGTATTCCAGTTGATATTGGAGTAGTTGAAAACCCCAACTATTACTTTCCTATAGTTTTTGCACTTATAAATTTGCCTACATATTTGTTCCTCTAACTCCCTCTCTATTTGGGGATCTATGGTACATTCCTAGTAGTATGGCTGCATTTTTATTTCTGAGCTCCAGGCCTCATTTGATGATTCATTTAGCATTTCATCCCTCCTCAAAGCTGTTATTGATTCCTTAACTAATAATGGTACACCCCCTCCTTTTTTATCTCCCGATCTCGCCTGAAAACTATATTCAGGGATGTTGAGCTGCCATTCTTGCCCCTCCTTAAGCCAAGTTTCAGTTATAGCAATGATATCATTTTGCCATGTGTCTATCTGTGCCCTCAGCTCATTGGCTTTATTTACTATACTCCTCGCATTTAAAGAAATACCCTTTAACACTGCCACATTCCTGTGCTGCTCACTTTTTAACCTTTGCTTCTTCTGACTTTCAAAGTCACTTGCTAATTTTCTGCCTCCTGTTCCCTGCTCTGAAATTGTCCTAAGACTGCACTCAGGTTCCCATCCCCCTGCCAAGCTAGTTCGAACCATCCCCAACAGCACTTGCAAACCTTTCCGCAAGGATATTTGTCCCAGTCCTGTTGAGGTGCAGGCTTGTACAGGTCCCGCCGTCCCCAGTACCCCAATGCCCCAAAAATCTGAGGCCCTCCCTCCTGCACCATCACTCCAACCACACATTCATCTGGTGTATTTTCCTATTTCTATACTCACTAGCACGTGGCCTTGGGAGTAATCCGGACATTGCTACCTTTGAGGTCCTGCTTGTTAATCTCATCCCTAAAATCAGCCTGCAGGACCTCATCCCTCTTTCTTCCTATATCGTTGGTACCAATGTGGACCACGACATCTGGCTGTGCACCCTCGTCTTCCAAAATGCCCTGTGATACCAATGACCCTTGCACCAGGGAGGCAACATACCATCCTGGTATCATGTCACCACAGGTGAAGTAGAAATGAAATCAGAAGGAGCTTATAACATGCATCCAATCAGCTGCGGCCTGGGGTTACACATTATTTTTATTCATTCACAGGATGTGCGCATCAGTGGCAAGACCAGCATCATCTGCCCATCCCTAATTGCCCTTGAGAAGGTGGTGGTGAGCCACCTTCTTGAACTAATGCAGTCTATGTGGTATAGGTACTCCTACCATGCTGTTAGGAAGGGAGTTCCAGGATCTGACCCAGCGACAGTGAAGGAACGGCGATATCATTCCAAGTCAGGATGGTATGTGACTTGGAGGGGAACTTGAAGGTGATGGTGTTTCCATGCATCTGCTTCCCTTGACATTCTAGGTGGTAGAGGTCATGGGTTTGAAGGTGCTGTTGAAGGAGCCTTGGTGAGTTGCTGCAGTGCATCTTGTAGATGGTACACACTGCTGCCACTGTGCATTGGTGGTGAAGGGAGTGAATGTTGAATGTGGTGGATGGGGTGCCAATCAAGTAGGCTGCTTTGTCCTGGAGGTGTCGAGCTTCTTCAGTGTTGTTGGTGCTGCACCCATCCAGGCAAGTGGAGTGTATTCCATAGAACTCCTGACTTAGATTAGATTAGATTAGAGATACAGCACTGAAACAGGCCCTTCGGCCCACCGAGTCTGTGCCGAACATCAACCACCCATTTATACTAATCCTACACTAATCCCATATTCCCAACAAACATCCCCACCTGTCCCTATATTTCCCTACCACCTACCTATACTGGTGACAATTTATAATGGCCAATTTAACTATCAACCTGCAAGTCTTTTGGAGCACCCGGAGAAAACCCACGCAGACACAGGGAGAACTTGCAAACTCCACACAGGCAGTACCCGGAATCGAACCCGGGTGACTTGTGCCTTGTAGATGGTGGATAGGCATTGGGGAGACAAGAAGTGAGTTACGTTCCACAGAATTCCCAGTTTCTGACCTGCTTTTGTAGCCACAGTATTTATGTGGCTGGTCTAGTTCAGTTTCTGGTCAATGGTGACCCCAAGGATGTTGATAGTGGGGGATTCAGTGATGGTAATGCCATTGAACATTAAGGGGAGATGGTTAGATTCTCTCTTGTTGGAGATGGTCATTGCCTGGCGCTTGTATGGCACAAATGTTACTTGCCACTTATCAGCCCAAGCCTGGATGTTGTCCAGGTCTTGCTGCATCTGGACACGGGCTACCTCAGTATCTGAGGAGTCACAAATGATGCTGAACATTGTGCAATCATCAGCGAACATCCCCACTTCTGACCTTATGATGGAGGGAAGGTCATTGATGAAGCAGCTGAAGATGGACCCTGAGGAACTCCTGCAGTGATGTCCTGAGACTGAGATGATTGACCTCCAACAACCGCAACCATCTTCCTTTGTGCTAGGTATGACTCCAACCAGTGGAGAGTTTTCCCCCTGATTCCCACTGACTCCAGGTTTGCTAGGACTCCTTGATGCCATACTTGGTCAAATGCTGCCTTGATGTCAAGGGCAGTCAGTCTCACCTCACCTCTGGAGTTAAGTTCTTTTGTCCATGTTTGGACAAAGGTTGTAATGATGTCAGGAACTGAGTAGCCGTGGTGGAACCCAAACTGAGTGTTACTGAGCAGGTTATTGCTGAGCAAGTGCCACTTGATAGCACTATCAACGACCCCTTCCGCTACTTTGCTGATGATCGAGAGTAGACTGAGAGGGCCGTAATTGGCCAGGTTGGATTTGCCCTACTTTTTGTGTACAGGACATACCTGGGCAATTTTCCACATTGCCAGGTAGATGCCAGTGTTGTAGCTGTACTGGAACAGCTTGGCTAGGGGTGTGGCTAGTTCTGTAGCACATGTCTTCAGTAATATTGCCGGAATGTTGTCGGGGCTCATCGCCTTTGCAGTATCCAGCGCCTTAAGCCGTTTCTTGATACCATCTGACGTGAATAAGATTGGCTGAAGATCTGTGATGCTGGGGACTTCAGGAGGAGGCTGGGATGGATCACCCACTTGGCACTTCTGGCTGAAGATGGGTCCAAATGTTTCAGCCTTGTCTTTTGCACTGATGTGCTGGGCTCCCCCATCGTTGAGGATGAAGATATTTGTGGAGCCTCCTCCTCCAGTTAGTTAATTGTCCACCACCATTCACGTCTGGATGTGGCAGGACTGCAGAGCTTAGATATGATCCGTTGGTTGTGGGATTGCTTAACCCTGTCTATCACATGCTGCTTCTGCTGTTTGGCATGTAAGTAGTCCTTTGTTGTAGCTTCATCGGGTTGACCTCATTTTGAGATATGCCGGGTGCTGCTCCTGGCATGCCCTCCTGCACTCTTCATTGAACCAGGGTTGGTCTCCTGGCTTGATATTCATGGTAGAGTGGGGGAAATGCCGGGCCATGAGGTTACAGATTGTGGTTGAGTACAATTCTGCTGTTGCTGATGGCCCACAGCGCCTTAAGGATGCCCAGTTTTGAGTTGCTAGATCTGTTTGAAATCTATCATATTTAGCACGGTGGTAGTGCCACACATTGGAACATAGGAGCAGGAATAGGCTATTCAGCCCTTTGAGCCTTCTCCACCATTCTCGATCATGGCTGATTGTCTACCTCAATGTCATATTCCTGCACTATCCCTATGTCCCTTGATGTCATTAGTAACTAGAAATCTAGTGATCTCTGTCTTGAACTTACTCAGTTACTGAGCTTCCACCACCCTCTGGGCCAAAGAATTCCAAAGATTCACCATCCTCTGAATGAAGAAGTTTGTCCTCATCTCAGTCCCAAATTCCTGGCCCTTTATTCTGAGATTGCGTCCCCTGGTTCTATACCCCAAAGTCAGGGGAAACATCCTTTTTGCATCTAACCTGTCTATCCCTTTAAGAATTTTGTAAGTTTCTATAAGATCGCTTCTCATTCTTCTAAATCCCAGAGAATACAGGCCCAGTCTCCTCAATCTCTCCTCATTGGCTATCCCACCATCCCAGGAATCAGTCTGGTGAACCTCTGCTGCACTCCCTTCCTTCCTCAGTATATCCTTCCTCTTCCTCAGTCAAGGGGACCAAAACTGCACACAATATTCCAGGTGGGGCTTCACCAATGCTCTATGCAATTACAGCATGACTATTTTGTTCCTGTACTCAAATCCTCTTGCGATAAAGGCTAACATACCATTTGCCTTCTGAATTGCTTGCTGCACCTGCATGCTAGCTTTCAGTGACTTAAGAACAAGGGCACCTAGGTCCCTTTGGATATCAACACTTTTCAATCTCTCGCCACTTAAGAAATACTCTGCACCTCCGTTCCTCCTACCAAAGTGGATAACCTCACACTTACCCACATTATATTCCATCTGCCATGTTCTTGCCCACTCACTCAGCCTGTCCAAATCCCCTTGAAGCCACTTTGCATCCTTCTCACAACTCACATTCCCACCAAGTTTTGTGCCATCTGCAAACTTGGAAATATTACAATTGGCCCCCACATCCAAATCATTGATATAGATTGTGAACAGCTGAGGCCCAAGCACTGATCCTTGCGGTACCCCACTGGTCACAGCCTGCCAACCTGAGAATGACCCATCCATTCCTACTCTCTGTTTTCTGCCTGTTATCCAATCCTCAATCCATGACAGTATATTACCCCCAATCCCATCCGCTTTAATTCTGCTTAGTAACCTCCTATGTAGGACTTTATCAAAAGGCTTTTGAAAGTCCAAATACACCATATCCACTGGCTCCCCCTTATCCATTCTGCTAGTAACATCCTCAAAAAACTCTAACAAGTTTGTCAAACATGATTTCCCCCTCATAAATCCATGTTGACTCTGCCCAATCAGATCATTATTTTCTAAGTGTCCAGTAATCATATTCTTTATGATAGAGTCTAGTATTTTCCCTACTATCAATATCAGGCTAACAGGTCTGTAGTTCCCCGTTTTCTCTCTCTCTCCTTCCTTAAGCAGTGGGGTTACATTTGCAACCTTCCAATCTGCAGGCATCTTTGTAGAATTTATAGAATTTTGAAAAATGATCATCAATGCACGCACTATCATTGTAGCCATCTCTTTCAACACTCTAGGGTGAAGATCATCAGGTCTCAGGGATTTGTCAACTTTCAGTCCCATTAATTTCTCCAATACTGCTTTTTTACTAATCCTCATTTCTTTCAGTTCTTCATTCCCACTAAACCCTTGGATCTCAATTATTTCGGGGAAACATCTTGTATCTTCCTCCATGAAGACAGACACAAAGTAATCATTTAGCTTCTCTGCCACTTCTCTATTTCCCATTATAAATTCTCCTGTCTCTGCCTGCAATGGACCACGTTTGTCTTTGCCAATTTTTTCCTTTTTACATACCTATCAAAGCTTTTACAATCCATATTTATATTTCTTGCTAATTTACATTCATATTCTATTCTGTCTTTCTTTATCAATTTCTTGGTCCTCCTTTGTTGGATTCTAAAATACTCCCAATCCTCCGGTTTACGACTTTTTTTGGCAACTTTAAAAGCCTCCCACTTTGATCTAATACTATCTAAAACTTCCCTTGTTAGCCACAGCTGACTCACTTTCCCTATTGGGTTCTTTTGCCTTAAAGGAATGTACGCTTTTTGAAAACCATTCATTAATTCTTTAAATACTAGCCATTGCCTACCTACCGTCAAATCTTTTAACGTACTTTTCAGTTCCACCAAGGCCAACTTGCTCCTCATACCTTCATAATTGTACCTTGTTTAGATTTAAGACCCTAGTTTCAGATATAACACGATGGTGGATATCCTCAATGTGAAAATGGGACTTAATCTCCACAAGGACTGTGTGGTGGTCACTCCTACCAATACAGTCATGGACAGATGCATCTGCGACAGGTAGATTGGTGAGGTCGAGGTCAAGTAGATTTTTCCCTCTTGTTGGTTTCCTCACCACCTGCCACAGTATAGCAGCTATGTGCTTTAGGACTCAGCTGTGGTGCTACCGAGTCACTCTTGGTGATGGTCATTGAAGACCCCCACCCAGAGTACATTCTGTCCCCTTGCTACCCTTAGTGCTTCTTGCAGTTAGTGGTCAACATGGAAGAGTACTGATTCATCACTCGGGGCGGGCGGGTGCAGGGTAGGTGGTCATCAGCAGGAGGTTTCCTTGCCCATCTTTGACCTGATGCCATCAGACATCATGGGGTCTGGAGTCAAGATTGAGGACTCCCTCCTGACTGTATACCACTGGACCACCATCTCTGGTGGGTCAGTTCTGACAGTGGCACAGGACATACCCAGGAATAGTGATGGTGGTGTCTGTGACATTTTCTGCAAGGTATGATTCTGTGAGTAAGACTATGTCAGGTTGTTGCTTGACTAGTCTGTGTGATAGTTCTCCCAATTTTGGCACAAGCCCCCAGATATTAGTAGGGTTTGCAGGGTTGACAGGGCTGGGTTTGCCATTGTCGTTTCCAGTGCCTAGGTTGATGCCAGATGATCTGTGCATTTTTATGCCTTTCATTAGACTTCATAGTGGTTGGATGCAACTGAGTGTGGGTCTGGAGTCACATGTAGGCCAGATCAGGTAAGGACAGCAAATTTCCCTCCCTAAAGGACATTAGTGAACCAGATGGGTTTTTACAACAATTGACAATGGTTTCATGGTCACCATTAGACTAGTTTTTAATTCAAGATTTATTAATTGAATTCAAATTTCACCATCTGCTACGGTGGGATTCGAACCCATGACCCAGTGCATTAGCCTAGGCATCTGGATTACTAGTCCAGTGACATTACCACCGCTTCCCTGGCAGTGTAATCCTGAACCAAAATGACCTGCTGGATCCCATACTGCCAAACAATTTTGCAGAGTGCTCAGGTCCCCTACCAACTATATTTTAACGCTTCCACAGGTTCACTTAATCTCCAAGGTATGGGGTTAAAATTGTATCCCACATGCACCAATTATAGAGTGAAAATGAAGGAACAAGTCCTGTGTACACTGCTCAATGTACGTCTCTAACCTATAATGGCTTGGTGGAGAATCCAACCAAATGCAGATTCCCATTACCTGATATTACAGTCAGGAGTGCGTTTCCCACATCGGTTTTGTAGATGATAAGTGGTGTCGCCCTCCCCATCTCTATAACCTCCTCCAGCCCCAGAAGACGCCAAGACTTCAGCATTCCAACAATTCTCTGCCTCTTATGCATCCTCTATTTTAATCGTTCCACCACTGACGGCTGTGCATTCAGCTGCCTGGGCCCTAAGCTCTGCAATTCCCTCCCTAAACCTCTCCGCCTCTCTATCTCTCTTTCTCCTCCTTTAAGATGCTCTTTAAAACCTACCTCTTTGACCAAGCTTTTGATCACCCGTCCTAATATATGTGGCTCGGTGCTAAATATCGGTTTGATAATGCTGCTGTGAAGCTCCCGCGCATGCTTTACTACATTAAAGGTTTTATATGAGTGCAAGTCGTTGTTCTTGTTGCTGAACGATCAGAATCTTTGACCAGTACAGCTTCTCCGATGAGGTAATCACGCTTTCCAGTTGTGTTGACAACGACATGGACACGAGTGAATATCTGTGGATAAATGAGGGGAAGATTCTGTATGAATTATACTGTGCATAAATTGAGGATGACTTAACAATAACACTTTGCAAGAATTTTGAACATCAAGTATGAATGGCCGCATTCAGTGCTGAAAAAAGAACGGGACCAAGAGAAATTATATGGAGTTTACAGCACACAAATAGGCCATTCGGCCCAACTGGTCCAAATGAGCCTCCTCCTACCCTACCTCATCTCATCCCATCAACATATCCTTCTATTTCTTTCTTCCTCATGTGTTTATCTACCTTCCCCTTAAATGCATCTATACTGTTCACCACAACCACTCCCTGTGCTAGCGAGTTCCACATTCTCACCACTCTCTGGGTAAAGAAGTTTCTCCTGAATTCCCTATTGCATTTATAAATGACTATCTTATATTGATGGCCTCTAGTTTTCCCAGTGTGGAGGATCAGTAAGGTCATTCGATGGTAGAAGAACATGTATGGGCGGCACAGTGGCGCAGTGGTTAGCACCGCAGCCTCACAGCTCCAGCGACCCGTGTTCAATTCTGGGTACTGCCTGTGTGGAGTTTGCAAGTTCTCCCTGTGTCTGCGTGGGTTTCCTCCGGGTGCTCCGGTTTCCTCCCACAGCCAAAAGACTTGCAGGTTGGTAGGTAAATTGGCCATTATAAATTGCCCCTAGTATAGGTAGGTGGTAGGGAAATCTAGGGACAGGTGGGGATGTGGTAGGAATATGGGATTAGTGTAGGATTAGTATAAATGGGTGGTTGATGGTCGGCACAGACTCGGTGGGCCGAAGGGCCTGTTTCAGTGCTGTATCTCTAAAACTAAAGAGGAATTAGGGACAATAATCCTGATTTTAAAATTTTAAGCGTGGAACTAGTGTTCCAGCACATTTCTTTGGTTCACCATAGGCTGAGTGAGATTGGTGGACAAACACTAAGATTGATGCCCAGCCTCACCTGACATTCACCCTTGTCGATTTCAGCTGGATTATCAGAGAGATTTACGGAGCGTACGTTTGGAGTCAGAGCTGGTTGCTTCAAGTCCCACTCCAGGACTTCAGCACAAAAAGCTAAGCTGACACTCCAGAGAGGGAGCTGCACTGTCGGAGGTGCCATCGTTTGGATAAGATGTTAAGATGTTAAATCGAGGCCCCGTTGCACTATTTTGAAAAAGAGTAGAGGAGCTATCCCAGATCTCCTGGCCAATATTTACCTCTCAATCAACATGTCTAAAATGTTTACCTGGTCATTATCCCATTGATGTTTTGTGGGAGCTTGCTGTGCTCAAATTGGCTGCCGCACTTCCTACGTTACAACAGTGACTACACTTCAAAAGTACTTCATTAGCTGTAATGCGCTTTGGGACATCCTATGGTCGTGAAAGGCATAATATAAATGCAAGTGTTTCTTCTCTTACTAAGGGAAATGTCTGGACACCAAGTGATATGTGAATAGGGCAGGGAAGTGGAGTTGATGTAGAAGGTCAGTAATCATCTTATTGAAGGCTTGAAGGGCTACATTGCCTACTCCTGCTCCGATTTCTTTCAATCTTATTCCAGAGTTAGGGACTAGAAGGTGTGGCCGCCCACAGTGAAGTGAAGGAAATGGGGGAGGCGCAATAGACCAGAGTTGGAGGAGCTCAGATATGTCAGAGATTTTTTCTTTTTTATTCTTTCTGGGATGTCAGCGTCGCTGGCAAGGCCAGCATTTATTGCCCATCCCTAATTGCCCTTGAAAAGGTGGCAGTGACTTGGAGGGGAACTTGCAGGTGATGTTCCCATGCGTCTGGTTCGTCTAGGTAGTAGAGGTCGCGGGTTTGGAATGTGCTGGCAAACGACTTTCTGAGGTGCATCTTGTAGACGATACACACTGCTGCCACTGTGCACCAGTGGTGAAGGGAGTGAATGTTGAAGGTGGTGGATGGGGTGCCAGTCAAGCGGGCTGCTTTGTCCTGGATGGTGTCGAGCTTCTTGAGTGTTGTTGGAGTTGCACCCATCCAGGCAAGTGGAGAGTATTCCATCACACTCCTTTGGATCTTGAACTGAATAATTATGAGTTTCCTAGCCAACAAGTGGGAGTAAACATGAGCAGAGGCTTCACCTTCTGATTGCTATACTACATACTCTACAAGGTTGCCTAAGGAACAACACTTACAGAGGCTGTGGAAATATCTACACTCAGCTCACCTCCTCTGATGGATATTATGCTCCTTTGGTTGGGAGTGAGTTACAAAATTGAAGAGGAAAAAAATGTTTCTTTAAGCTTCAGCAGGTGTCTTTCTTCAAAGATTAAAGACTACTGTCATGTCAGGCCCCCACCTGCCAAGAATAAGGCCCCTCGAGTGGGGCAAGAAAGCCCATAGTAATTATCAGGGACACAGGAGCCACTAGATCCCTTTTACTGGGAAAAGGCCTGACCTTTCCCCCAGAGAGTGCAGTGAACACCAAAATGGTGGTGAATGGTATTGTGGGGCAGTGTATGCCTGTACCTGTACACCGGGTGCACCTGGAGTGCGACCTAGTTTCGGGACCGGTGACCATAGGGATTGTTCCTGGTTTGCCTGTGGACGGGGTTGACCTGCTCCTAGGTAATGATCTGGCAGGGGTGAAGGTGGTAGCCCCCCTAGTGAAAGAAATACCACAAGAGGTCAGGGAGAGGCAGGGCCATGGCAGGAGACGGAGCCCTGCAGAATCCCTGAATGTGCAATGGCTCAGGCCAAGATCAAACCGGCTCCCCCAGAGAAGGCTGAATTGGCATTGCAGGCAGATGACCATGAGGTCTGCCTGTCTGAGACTTTCTTTGGAAAGTTAGGAAACCCAGGGAATGAATTAAATGGATTTTCCCTCGCTGAGGGTCAGCGAGCTGACCCAGTATTGTGAGAGTTAGCAAAGGTTGCCCAGTCTGATAGTGAAGCAGAGGGAGTCCCTGATTGCTACTACTTAAAGAATGAGGTACTGATGAGGAAATTGAGTTCTCCTCACAAACCTGAGAGCAAGGAGTGGACAATAGTTCACCAGTTAGAGGTGCCGCAGAGGTACCGGAGAGAAATATTAAGAAGGGCCCACGAGACTACAGTGGTTGTACATGCCAGTATACGAAAGACCAAAGCCCGCATAAGACAGCAGTTTGACTGGCCAAAACTCCACAAAGATGTGGTGGAGTACTGCAGGAGTTGCCACATGTGCCAGGTTGAGGGGGAACCCCAACCTACAGTGAAACCTGCACCCCTAAGTCCTGTACCGGTGTTAGGAGGACCCTCCAGCAGAGGGCTGGTGAACTGTAAGGGGCCCCTGCCGAGAACAAAAGGGGACAGGCAGGCACACGGCTGGCAAAAGTTTAGAAAGGGAAGGGGAAAAAGTGGTTAAAGGAAGTCCAGGAGGAATCCCAGATGAAAACCCTGACTGTCCGGTCAGCCAACCCCGAAAAATGTGAAAAGTTAGACCTCACATCCTCCTATGCAAATGCAGACACTAGAGGCATCCCACCAGAGTTGCTAACAGCATTTACAGAACCTGCAGAGACAAAGAAAGACCTCTAGGGGCAGAGAAACCGTGAGGGTGATACCTCACCTAGTTGAAGTGCCATAGGGGAGTGCAGTAGAGTCTGCACAAATACCTTCAGGTAGGTGTGTCCTCTGGGACAAAGGGCAGATTAGCAAAGAATCCGCCCCCACGGTTAGAACCAAACAGAACCACCCATTCCCCAAGGTCAAATGCCTTTGCATGACTCAGCAAAGCACTGAAAGAGATTCAAGATAGACCCGCCCATTACTGAGTATCCTGAAAAAAAAATTACCTGAACAGGAACAAAGACCCGAGGCAACCATAGAAATGGGCAAACAGAAGAGAACCTTCCCCAAAAAAGAACCGCATGTTTATTGGGATGCCAAAAAAGGGACGATTTTATTAAGTTTTAGCATTTGTGAATGAATGAGAGAAATGCATGTTTTTTTTTTCTGTATCTTATATTTTCTCTCTACCCTTTTAATGAAATGTGTTTTTCTCAAATCACATTTCATTCCACTGGGTGTGGAGGTGTCATGCTAGGCCCCACAGCTGCCAAGAATGTGGCACATTAATTTTGTCATGAACATTGATTTTAAACTTTTACTGGATGAAGAAAGGACTTGTTAAACAGATCAGCCATGGCTGGAAAAGACATTTGCATATGAACAGACAGTGATTGGAAGGACAAAGGACCATTCCCTGACACATTCAACCCACAATGGACCTTGATCACCAGGTATTGTGTGTAAGAGGAACATTCCAGAGACTGCTAAGGTGATACAATCCAAGACATGGTCAGACCAGTTAGTCACATGACTAATCTGCTTGGCAACCTAGGTTTTTTCTGAATTGTACAGTTTGAACTGAGAGTCTCTGTTTGCCCCTGGACTGAGAAGATCTCTCCTGTCTGCTCCCATCTCTTTCTCACAAGCCTCTGAATCCACTGAAGACACATGAACCCCAAGAGATAAAAGTCTCCTACAGTGAACAAGGTTTATGAAGAATACTGGGACCCAACGAAAAGCAAGATCTACCTACAATCAGGGACTCAACAGTGAGCTCAAAGAACCGTAACAAAAACTCTTCAGATATTGCCTCAAACTTTTCCACTTTATTTTTCTTCTGCTCTTTTCTGTCTCTATTTGCATGGGTGTATCGTGTATGCATGCTCGCATGGGCGTGTCGTGTATCTGTTGACGTCAACTGAATTAGAGTTTAAGTTCAAGTTTATTACATTTCAACTTTCCTTCTTTAAACCTAAGAAAACCTGTGTTTGTGCTGGTTTCTTTGCCTTACAATTGGAAAGCGGTGAACAAGGATTCACCAAGGGGGAGCTAGAAACACGTGTGCTTAAAATTAAACCCTGTTACTGTAAAACCAGGTGAAGGCGAAAAGGGAACCCTAGACCTCTTTCTCACCTGGTCGCAACACTACCATGGTCTGTCTAGATTCATGCCTTGAAGGTCTGTCTGTGCTTTAGTAATTGGATACTGTAACGTAAACAGTAAACCTCTCGGGAACAAAACGCAGTGTATCAATAAGCTTGATTCTGGTTTAGAGAGCATTACAATAAAGAAAGACTTGCATTTATATAGCATCTTTCATGACCTTAGAGCATCCCAAAGTGCTTTACAGTCAACAAGGTAGTTTTGAAGTGTAGTCACTGTTGTAGGAAATGCGGCAGCCAATTTGTGCACAGCTAGCGACCAAACAGCAGATAACCCGTTGTGTGATGTTGGTTGAGTGATAAATATTGTTCAGGACATTGGGAAAACTCTTCCTTCACAATTATGCCATAGGATCTTTTGCATCCACCCAAGAGGGCAACCGGGGCCTCAGTTTAATGATTCATCCGCAAGATGGAAACCATTGACAGTGCAGCACTCCTTTAGTACTGCCGCTGAGAGTGCCAGCCTCAATTTTGTGCTCAGGTCTCTTATATTCAAGATACTTTGAGGCTATAAGTTAAATAAGAAGGAAGATTGGCCTTGACGTCTATAATTATGAAAATTCTGATTAGGTGCAGCCAGGCTTCATGTCCTGGGCTTTGACATTAGTGTCCCATTTGGTGATTTATCATTGTAATATATTCCTTCCTGTTGCTAATTTCATCAGGAAGATATAAGGTTAGGGTTGCCAACAATCTAGAATTATCCTGTGGTCTCCAGAAATTAAAGATGGATCTCCTGGTCACGAATACAAGCAAATCAGAGAACAAAAAACATAGGGGCATTAAAAAATGTTTTTTTCATATTCAGTGAACATTGTTGTTTATTAGTTTAAAAAAAAAGCATTGGTGATGAGGGAGAATAAAGGATGTCTGCTTGGGGGTAAGTGGTTGTAGGCAGGAGGTCATGTATGAGATCTCCAGGAATACTTCCAGGCAGAGTTGGCAACTCCCCACACAAGGTAGGAGGCACTTATGGAGGGGTTTGAGTCCAAACCTTAGCTCAGTTGGCAAAGAACTCAGCTTAGGGAGCAATCAGATATATTTTTGAACTTATAATAGAACTTCTGACAAAGTATGTTGAAACAAGTAATGTTAGCCCAGAATTTGCTGGAGTGGGGCATCCAACAACATGCCCCGTTTGTTAATTTTTTGTCCCTCACTCACACTGTAACTTGCTGGGCGTTTGAGCCGACAACAGAACAGCGTGGGGCAATTGGGCATCTGGGGCCTCAGCGAACGGCGGGACCAACTGTTTATCTCCTTAACCAATGAGCTTTAGGGATTAAGAAACAGTGAACGAGGGAGAAGGAACTCGGGTGAAATAGAGTCAAATCGGGTAGAGAAAGAGAAATAAAGAGAGGGAAAGAAAGATTGGATTAAGAAAGAAAGGAAAAGTAAGAAAAAAATGTAAAATTTAAGAAATCTCGAGGAACAATTTACGAACTGCAGGAATGAGACTTTGCAGATTGTTCTCTTTCTGGATTGGAGGGGAACACTGCAGGAACATTTATCACCTCATTAACAGGGTCCTTACGTCGCTAAATACCAGCCCTAACTTTCTGCAGCGAATTCAAAGGGTAATTATTGTGCAAATGCAGCGATTGCTTGAGACTCACAGGAGGGTTGAGACAAGCTACTATTTCCGCGAGGGTAACAGCAGAGTGGCACAAATCGTCCAGCAACTTAAAAGGAAGAAAGACTTGCATTAATACAGTGCCTTCAATGACGTCAGGACATTCCAAATTGTTATATAGCCAATTAAGCACTTTTGAAGTGTGATCACTGTTATATTGTAGGAAATGTAGGGGGATTCGCTACTCATGGGTATCTCTTCCTCACCACAAGTTGCTGGGTTATTTACACAATAATGGTGAGCAGATTTACCTTGTCATGATTTTCCCAGAAAATTCTGAGCCAGTATGCTATGTTATTCCTTGTATCTATATATTTATTACTATGTGAATTCACTCTAGGCATTGGATGGTAAAGTTGACGGAACTCGCATCGCCCCTATCTTTTCTAGGGGAGTAGAGACCATTGTCCCCTCTAAATTATTTTTGTTGTGTACAGCCTGTTCATTTCAATGTGCAGGACCTTTAAATTCATCTGCTCGAATGAAAGATCAGTGACCCGAAACATTAACTCCGTTTCTCATCCCACCAATGCTGCCTGACTTGCTGAGTGTTTCCAGCAATTCCTGTTTTTATTTCACATTTCTTACTTATCATGGATTCACATTGTAAATATCACCAGTATTTCCTACTAAACTGAATATGGTGTGGGAAAGGAAAATAATTCACACTGCTGTGGCAGGTGATGTTTTATTTTGTGTCACAGAGACATTAGGAAACCCAGGAATGAGCAAAGGCCATTTCATCCATAAAACAAGCTCTTTCCACCAATTGGGCATCATCTACTCAACCCACCCCATTGCCCGAAGAAAGGTTTTGTAAGTTTTTCCCTGTCCCTCCATCCCAAAGATCATCAAACAAAACAATGGGTGCATACCACAACTGTCAGAAAGTGCTTGATGCTGACAGGCAAGAACCTGCGCTTCCTTAGCATCTGTTTTACAGCCAATGAAGTACATTTGAAGTGTAGTTACTGTCGTAATGTAGGAAACACAGCAGCTAATTTGTGCACAGCAAGCTCCCGCAGATAGCAATGTGATAATGGCCAGATTTTATTTTTACACTGATGTTGCTTGAGGGATAAATATTGGCCAGGATGGCAAGAAGAAACCTCTGCACTTTGAGATAATGCCGATGGGACCTATAGCATCCTTGGGAGGATGAAGAGCCTCAGTTTAATGTCTCATCCAACAGTACAACACTCCCTCAGTGCTACATTGGGAGTATCAGGCTAGATTTTATGCTCAAGTCTCTGGAATAGGATCTGAACCCACAACCTTACAACTCAGAGGTAAGCATGTGGTCCACTGAGCCATATTGTTGATGTTGAAAAGTTGCAGGATGTGCAACTATTCAGGAGGTGAATAGTGGTGGACAATTAAACAACTAACCAGAGGAAGAGGCTGCACTATCATCCCCATCCTCAATGATGGCAAAGCCCAGCACTTGAGTACCAAAGACAAGGATGAAGCATTTGCAACTATCTTCAGCCAGAAGTGCCGAGTGAATGATCCATCTCAGCCTCCTCCTGAGATTCAAGAAATAGCTGAATGTACTGCATACAGTGAAGAGTATGGGCCCCAGCAACATCCCGGCTGTAGTGCACCTGAACTTGCCGTACCTCTAGCCAAACTGTTCCAGTACAGCTACAACACTGGCATCTACCGGACAATCCCCCACCATCAGCATCCTGGGGGTTACCAATGCCCAGAAACTTAACTGGACCATCCATATAAATACTGTGGCTACAAGAGCAGGTCAGAGGCTGGGAATTCTGCAGTGAGTAACTCACCTCTTGACTCACAAAAGCCTGTCCACCATCTACAAGGCACAAATCAGGAGTGTGATGGAATACTCTCCACTTGCCTGGATGGGTGCAGCTCCAATAACATTCAAGAAGATCGACACCATCCAGGTCAAAGCAGCCCGCTTGATTGGTACCCCCTCCCCTCCCTTCAACATTCACTCCCAAATCACCAAGCCTCATGCAACAGCACCTTCCAAACCCACAACCTCTACCACCTAGAAGGACAAGGGCAGCAGACGCATGGGAACGCCACCACCTGCAAGATCCCCTCCAAGTCACACAGCATCCTGACTTGAACTATATCGCCGTTCCTTCACTGTCGCTGGGTCAAAATCCTGGAACTCCCTTCCTAACAGCACTGTGGGTGTACCTACCCTACATGGACTGTAGCGGTTCAAGAAGGCAGCTCACCACTACCCTCTCAAGGGCAATTAGGGACAGGCAATTAATGCTGACCTGACCAGCGACACCCACATCATCCCATGAACAAATAAAAAAAGATGACGACCGTAAGTGGGACTGAAAGCCAACTTCTGGCAAACATACAAGAGAAAAATGTGTGGAAAGCAATGACTGACTGAGTCAAACCAATCACTCGGGTAACCTTGCACCTGGATCTAAATGAGGCAGGGGTTTTCTGGTATCAGGAGGAAGGTGAAGGTAAAACTGTTCCTTCTATTTCTTATAAGGCTCACCAAACAAGGCCCAAATCTATGTTGTGAAATGCCACATCCTCATTTGAAGTACCACTCAAGGCATTGAAAATTAGCATTGCTGTTTTACATGGTTCCTTCAATGTGCCAGTTTTCTTTTGAATGTGGAGATGGTATCTGAGGAACAGTAAACTGATGCTGAGGCATTTAGGGCAAGGTTCGTCTCGGCTGTTAGCAAGTTTCTCAGTGGGGATTTAGAGAATAGCCCGATCTCCCAAAAACCATTCACTAATGTTTCTCCTGGGCACTGTAATCTGGTGCATAATGAAGGTATTACGATTGTTTTCCTGGCTAATGGTGACAAGTGATGTTTTTATGGTCAGACAGAACCTGTACAGTAATCAACTATAAATCCTTTATGTTTCTGTAGGCCTTAGCATTGATGTGTGGAACTCTCATTGGTGCCACCTTTGAGTCCTTGTGCTCAAGAGAACTTTACAAACTGTTGAAAGTTGATGTCCTCTGTCTAAAGATTGAGTGGTGATAATGTTACCACTTGTGAGCGTGGCCTTTTTCACTGCTTGATATGCCAACTGCAGACTCCCTGAGGCGACAGGTCTCATCGGAGTTGGGTTGGATGGATCCAATAGCTTGAGAGCTTCATGCTGTGGAAACTTTAAGTCTAGTGGGAATATCTGGGCTACTGCTTCAGCAGACGGTACAATTGTTACGCTAAACCTTTATAAAACACTGGTTAGACCTCAGCAGGAGTATTGTGGCCAATTTTGGTCACTGCACTTTCAGAAAAGATGTCAAGGCCTTGGAGAGGCTGCAGAGGAAAATGCTACCAGGGATGAGAGACTTCAGTTATGCAAAGAGACTGGAAAAGCTGGGGTCATTCTGCTTAGAAGGTTAAGGGGAGATTTGATGGAGGTGTTCAAATCATGAAGGGTTTCGATAGAGTAAATAAGGAGAAAACTTTCTAGTGGCAGAAGGATCGGTAACCAGAGGACACAGATTTAAAATAACTGGCAAACGAACCAGAAGTGAGATGAGTAAAAAATTTACACAGCAAGTCAGGTTGATCTGGAATGCACTGCCTGGAAGGAAGCAGATTCAAAAGGGAATTGGATAAATACTTAAAGGAGACCAATTTTCAGGGCTATGGGGAAAGAGCAGGGGAGTGTGACAAATTGGATAACTCTTTCAAAGAGTCAAGATGGGCTGTATGGCCTCTATCTGTGCTGCACGATTCTATGAGAAGAAAGAAAGACTTGCATTATTAACGCACCTTTCATGACCTCAGGATGTCCCAAAGTGCTTTACAGCCAATTAAGTACTTTTGAAGTGTACTGACTGTTACAATGTAGCAAATGCAGCAACCAGCATGTGCACAGCAAGAGCCCATAAACAGCAATGTGTTAATGGCCAGGTTATCTGTTTTTAGTGATGTTGATTGAGGGATAAATATACGAACATACGAATTAGGAGCAGAAGTAGGCCATTCAGCCCCTCGAAACTGCTCCGCCATTCAATAAAATCATGGCTGATCTGCTTGTGTCTCGAATTCCACATTCCCATCTACCCCGATAACCTTTGATTCCCTTGACTAACAAGAATCTATCTACCTCCGCCTCAAAAGTATTTAATGACCCCGCCTCCACCACCTTCTGAGGCAGAGAGTTCCAAAGTCGCACAATCCTCTGACAGAAAAAATTTCTCCTCATCTCTGTCCTAAAAGGGCGTCCCCTAATTTTAAAACAGTGCCCCCTAGTTCTGGACTCACCCACAGGAGGAAACATCCTTTCCACGTCCACTTTGATGACACCGTTCAGGATCTTATACACTTCAATCAAGTCTCCCCTCACTCTACTCTGACTCTACTACCTCACCCAAGTGCCCATTATTTACAATTTATGAGAGTAAGCTTGTATTCCATTGAATATAGAAGATTAAGGGGTGATCTAATTGAGGTGTTTAAGATGATTAATGGATTTGATAGTCGATAGAGAGAAACTATTTCCTCGAGTGGGAGAGTCCAGAAGAAAGAGGCATAACCTTAAAATTGGAGCTACATCATTCAGGGGTGATGTCAGGACGCACTCCTTCACATAAAAGGTACTGGAAATTCGGAACTACCCTAAAAGGTTGTTGAGGCTGGGGCTCAATTGAAAATTTATAAACGGAGATTGACGGATTTTTGTTAGATTAGGGTTAGGAAACCAAGGCAGAGTTCAGATACAGATCAATGTGATCTAATTGAATGGTGGAACAGGTTTCAGGGGCCGTTTTCTTTTCACTTGCATAAGAGCAAGCCCCTTGAACCTGCTCCACCATTCAAAAAGATCATAGCTGAACTTCTACCTCGATTCCACTTTCCCACCCACAATTCCCATATTCCTTCATTCCCTTAGTGCTCAAATATCTATCGCTCTCAGCCTTGAATATACTCAACGACTGAGCATCCACAGCTTCCTGCAGTACAGAATTCCAATGATTCACAACTCTCTGAGTGAAGAAATTGCTCCTTAAATTGCTGACTCCTGTGACGCTGTGTTCCAGACTCTCCAGCCAGAAACATTTTCTCAGCATCTACCCTGTGAAGCTTTTAAGAATTTAATCCGCTTCAATGACATGTCTTTCAGGCCCCCACCTGCCAAGAATGAGGCACATGAATTTCGATTTTTTAAACTGTTACTGCAGTAAAGAAAGAACTTGCTTTAAAAAAGACAGACCCTTGACTGGAAAGACATTTGCATAGTAACAGTACTTAGAAAGGACAAAGGGGCCACTCCCTGCTCCAATTTAATGCGCAATGGGCTTTTGACTACCAGACGTTGAAGGTGGGGAAGCTAGCATTCCAGGTTGGCTGCTAAGATGCTCCCAATACACAGAAGAGACCTGGTCAATGCAGTCAGTCACATGACCATCGGTGGCCAACTAGGGGAGTTTTAAATTGGAGAAACAGTGTTTGAAGACAGAAAGTTGTTTGCTCCTGGACTGGAAAAGACCTCTCTCCTGTCTGTTCTCATCTCATTCTCACCAGCTTCAGAATCTACTGAAGACATATGAACCTCGAGAGAGAGAAAGTCTCCTACAGCGCACAAGGTTTAAGAAGAATACTGGGCCCCCAACGAAAAGCAAGATCTACCTATAATCAAGGACTCTACAGCACGCTCGAAGCACAGTGACAAAAACCCCTCTTCAGAGATTGCCTCAAACCTCTCCACTATTTTTCTTCTGCTCTTTTCTGTTTCTATTTGCATATGCGTATCCCCTATGCATGCTTGCTGCATCTGTAGGCATTAACCGAATTAGAATTCAAGTTTTAATAAATGTCACTTTTCTTCTTTAAACCTAAGAAAGCCTGTTTTTGCTAATTTATTTGCCTTGGAAAGCTGTGAACAAGGATTCACCAAGGGGGAGCTCAAAACACAGTGGCTAGGTCAGCATTTATTGCCCATCCCTAATTGCCCCTGAGAAAGTGGTGGTGAGTCACCTTCTTGAACCGCTGCCGTCCATGTGGGATAGGTACACCCACAGTGCTGTTAGGAAGGGAGTTCCAAGATTTTGACCCAGTGACAAAAAATATGTATTACCCTCAGTCCCCTCATCTAGGTCACTGATACAGATTGTGAATAACTGAACCCCGAACACTGATCCTTGCAGCACCCCACTAATTAAAATCTGCCAATCCGAAATTGACCCATTTATTCCTACTCTATGTTTTCTGTCTGTTAACCAAAACTCAATCCATGTCCTAATCTTGTGTGACAACCAATTGTGTGGCACCTTATCGAATGCCTTTTGAAAATCCCAAAATACTAACTACATCCATGATTCTGCTTCATCTACCCTGCTAGTTACAATCTCAAAAAATTCTAACAAATTTGTCAAAAATGATTTCCCTTTCATAAAACCATGCTGACTTTGCCTAATCACAGTGATTTTCCAAATGCTCTGTTTCCACGTCCTTCATAATAGATTCCAGCATTTTCCCGACTACTGATGTCAGGCTACATGATATAGCTCCCTGCTTCCTCTATTACGAGACACAATACTTTTCCAAAGCCCTAACTTTAACATTTTCCCAAATCTTTTCTGTTGAAAAGATCGTCACAATGTGACGTTGTGATACTTAGTACTTAGCATGTTTGTGCAAAACACTAAGCAGAGTCATTAACCCCCTTAGTTTAAACTGGTTAGTGCCTCCATTAAAATAGTGAAAAAGCAACTTCACACAAGCTTTAAATGTTTCCTTGTGTGATATAGTTTTCAGAGCTTTTGAATGTGAAGCCAAAAACTGCTGGGCTATTATTTCCTGCCAGGCATTCTTGTTCTTTGTATTATGTTGTTTCCAAATTGCTATTTTATAGTTCATTTGCTTTAATTTTATTGTTATAAAGGGTGATCACAACTATTTTACTGCACTGCCACCACCCAAGCTGAGTTCACAACTGAAACAGCTTCCAAGGACAGTATTAAGTTATAGCCAGCCCACTTCTGCAAAAATAAGTATGACCAAAATAAACAATTCTCCTTAACCCCACTCAATTTTGACCCAATGACCTATTCTTTTACAATTCTATTACACCTGACTGTATCGCCAGAGAGTGTCAATCCCATTCATCCTCGGCACCACTTAATTTTTTTTGTTCTTTCACAGGATGTGGGCATTATTGTCTCCAGCATTTGTTGCCCATCCCTAATTGCTCTTTGAGAAGGTGGTGGTGAGCTGCCTTCTTGACAACTGAGTGGCTTGTTAGGCCAGTTCAGTTAAGCGTCAACCACATTGCTGTGGGTCTAGCCCAGACCAGGTAAGGATGGCAGATTTCCTTCCCTAAAGGACATTGGTGAAGGACCAGTGTTCCCTCTAAGCTGTACGGCCATGGCCCCAGAGTTCCCACACTGGTCACACACAAGTTGTCCCCTTTAAATTACCTCGTACGCGCAGCTGTCCAAAGAAATTTAAAGGGGCTGCACACTTGAACAAATCGCCCGTGCACTCCAAACAAAAATTAGAGGGAACATTGATTATGAAAACCTGGTAGGTTCATGGTCACCGTTACTGATAATAGCTTTTTATTCCAGATTTATTTTAACTGATTAGCCAAATTTTAAATTCCCCATTTCCGGTTGTGAGATTTGAACTCCAGATATGGCATCAAGATAACTAGCTCAGTAACATAACCACTATGCAACCAAACCCATATACAGTGGTAAAGGTGAACCCGATATCTTCACTTTCCAACTGTATCTCAGCACTAGCAAATAGACAGAATTCATAGACAGAATTACATTTATAACCTTTGCCAGTTCTGATGAAAGGACATCGACCTGAAACATTATCTCTGCTTTTCTCTCCACAAATGCTGCCTGACCTGCAGAGTGTTTCTGGCATTTTCTGTTTATGTGACAGAATTCAGAGACAGACCAGCCATGATCTAATTCAATGGTCGAACAGACTTGAGAGGCTGAATGGCCTTGTCCTGTTCCTATGCTCCTTCCTATGATCTTAAGTTCCTAAAGATTGCACTCTTACACTCCTGAGGGGGGTCGGAGAGAAATTTCTATCCCTTATTGGCGTTGGATTTTCCTCTGTTTTTTGTCTCTCCCAGGAGGTTACATGGCTGGGGGTTGAGGGGTTTGGGGAGGACAGGAATTGTCTAGTCATGATGCTCTGGCCATCATGAGGTGTGATTCAAGTTTGGTGGACCAGCCAGTCATTTTTGATCTATCAATGTAATATGATTGTCTGTTCCACCTTGTCTGATCACAAACGAAGTCAAATGAAATAATGTACTTCCCATATGGAATTCACAGAACTCTGCACAATCTGTTTAAAAACAAAAAAGGATAGTTAGCATTTATATAGCACCTTCCAAGACCTTAAACCTCCCAAAGCTCTTTGCAACCAATGAAATACTTTTGAATTGCACTCTTGTAACACAGCAGCCAATTTGCAGACAGCAAGCTCCACAAATAGCAGCAAGAGTATTGTCACGGACTTGTAATTATTTTTCTCCACAGATTAAAAACAGTGTATGTGCCTTTCAGACCCTGTTAAAAACAGTGCACCTTTAAGGGAGAGAACATTCTGGAATTTCTGAGACACAGTGTGCCGCAGCTACATTTTTGTTATCCTGGGCAACAGCAGGAGAGAAAGAGGTCACATGGTAATGTTTACATTCGGCAGTGTGTGGAACTGGCAAAAACCGGTTTGAACCAGTTAGTTTTGAGAGACTTTACAGCAAGGCGAACTGAAGAAAAAGGAGCTGTTTATTTTCTCTCAGCAAAAATTCTACAAGGTGTTACAAGCCAAGTTAATTTCCTGAGTAAAGAAGAAAAGCGTTTGAATTGCTGTGCTCATCATTCAAAGAACTGTTTAATGTTTGCTGCAGCTGAAGAGTTGAATGCCTATCTTTTGAAGAACTTTTTCATCAAATCCACATTAGAAGACCTCGTCCATCAGGAATGTAATCCATAAAGACTTTCTTATTTTATTTATTCTTAAGAGACAGCTAATTTTTTAAAATTCCTCTTTTAATCTGGTTAACTGCTAGTTTTTGAGTGTATGTATGGGAATGGGGGGGGTTAGATTAAAATAAGTTATAAGGTGTTGAGACATAGGTTTATCTTAATAGTTTAAGAGTTAGTTTTTTTCAATAAATAGTTAATTTGTTGTTGTCTAAAGATACCTGGTTTGGTCTGTTTCATTCAGGGGTTACTAGAGTGTTTAATTTGGCTGTTTTCCGATTGGGTGTGAAAGCTTAATAATAAGCTGGGACCTGTGGAGTGACGGGACTGAATCAACAGTGCGTTGCTCCTGCCGTGGTCGTAACAGTTGGAATGGATCATTTAGTTTAGTGGTGATGGTTGAGGGTAAATATTGGTCAGGACACCAGGGAGAACATAGAAACATAGGAAATAGGAGCAGGAGTAGGCCATTTAGCTCCTCGAGCCTTCTCCACCATTCATCAAGATCATGGCTGATTTTCTACTTCAACGCCATTCCCGACACAATCCCAATATCCCTTGATATCTTTAATGTCCAGAAATCTATCAATCTCTGTCTTGAATATACTCAATGACTGAGCCTCCACAGCCCTTTGGGGTAGAGAATTCCAAACATTCACCTCCTCTGAGTGAAGAAATTCCTCCTCATCTCAGTCCTAAATGGCCTACCTCTTATTCTGAGACTGTGTCCCAGACACTGCCATCACCATCCCTGGGTATGTCCTGTCCCAGCGGCAGGACAGACCCAGTAGAGGTTGCAGCACAGTGGTATACAGTCAGGAGTTGCCCTGGGAGTCCTCAACATCGACTCCGGACCCCATGAAGTCTCATGGCATCAGGCCAAACATGGGCAAGGAAACCTCCTGACCTCATTACAGCCTTGGTTCAAACATGGACAAAAGAGCTGAACTCAAGAGGTGAGGTGAGAGTGACTACCTTTGACATCAAGACAGCATTTGACCGAGTATGGCATCAAGGAGCCCTAGCATAAATGACGTCAGTGGGAATCAGGGGGGAAAACTCTCCGCTGGTTGGAGTCATACCTAGCACAAAGATGGTTGTGGTTGTTGGAGGTCAATCATCTGAGCTCCAGGACATCACTGCAGGAGTTCCTCAGGGCCAACCATCTTCAGCTGCTTCATCAATGACCTTCCTTCAATCATAAGGTCAGAAGTGGGGATGTTCACCGATGATTGTACAATGTTCAGCACCATTTGCGGCTCCTCATAAACTGAAGCAGTCCGTGTAGAAATGCAGCAAGACCTGGATTAAGCCAGGTTTGGGCTGATAAGTGGCAAGTAACATTTGCGCCACACAAGTGCCAGGCAATGACCATCTCCAACAAAAAGAGAAACTAACTCCCCTTGACATTCAATGGCATTACGATAGCTGAATGCCCCACTATCAACAGCCTGGGGGTCACCATTGACCAGAAACCGAACTGGAGTAGCCAAATAAATAATGCGGCTACAAGAACAGGTCAGAGGCTAGGAATCCTATGGCAGGTAACTCACCTCCTGACTCCCCAAGGTCTGTCCACCATCGACAAGGCACAAGTCAGGAGAGTGATGGAATACTCTCCACTTGCCTGGATGGGTGCAGCTCCAACAACACTCAAGAAGCTCGACACCATCCAGGACAAAGCAGCCCGCTTGATTGTCACCCCATCCACAAACATTCACTCCCTCCACCACCGTCGCACAGTGGCAGCCGTGTGTACCATCTACAAGATGCACTTCAGCAATGCACCAAGGCTCCTTAGACCAGCACCTTTCAAGTCTCGAGCTCTACCAACTAGAAGGACAAGGGCAGCAAATGCATGGGAACACCACCACCTGCAAGCTCCTCTCCAAGTCACACACCATCCTGAATTGGAACTATATCGCCGTTCTTCCACTGTCGCTGGGTCAGAATCCTGGAATTCCCTTCCCAACAGCTCTGTGGGTGTACCTACCCCACATGGACTGCAGCGGTTCAAGAAGGCAGCTCACCACCACCTTCGCGATGGCAATTAGGGATGGGCAATAAATGCTGGCCTTGCCAGTGACTCCCACATCCCATGAATGAATTTTTAAAAAGTCCTAGACCTTAACCAGAGGAAGCATCCTTCCTGCAACCACCCTGTCGAGCCCTGTAAGAATTTTGTATGCTTCAATGAGATCACCTCTCATTCTTCCAAACTCTAGCAAATATCGGGCCCAGTTTCCTCAATCTCTCCTCAAAGGATAATCCCACCATCCCAGGGATCAATCTGGTGAACATTCAATGCATTTCCTCCATGGCAAGTATATCCTTCCTTAGGTAAGGAGACCAAAACTATACACGATACTTGAGGTGCAGTCTCACCAAGGCTCTATACAATTTCAGCAGGATGTCTTTACACCTGTACTCAAATCCTCTTGCAATAAAGGCCAACATACCATTTGTCTTCCTAATTGCTTGATGCACCTGCATGGTAGTTTTCAGTGACTTATGAACAAGGAGATCCAGGTCCCTTTGCACATCAATATTTCCTTTGGAACTCAGAGGAGGTTTCTTTACTTAGAGGGTTGTGAGTCTTTGGAGTTCTCTATTCCAGAGGGTTTTTGATTCTCCATCGTTGGATATATTTAGGGCTGAGATCGACGTATTTTTGGTCTTTCAGGGAATCAGGGATATGGAGAGTAGGCAGGAAAGTGGAGTTGAGGTAGAAGATCAGCCATGATCGTACTGAATGGCGGAGCAGGCTCAATGGGCCATTTGGTCTACTCCTGCTCCTATTTCTTGTGTGTTCCCAATCTCTCACCAGTTAAGAAATACTCTGCATTTTTGTTCCTCCTACCAAAGTGGATAATGTCACATTTTTCCACATTATATTCCATCTGCCATGTTCTTGCCCACTCACTTAGCCTGTCTAAATCCCCTTGAAGCCTCTGCATCCTGCTCACAACTTGCATTCCCACTCCCTGGCCCTTCTTCAAATAGTGCCATGGAATCTTTCATCTCCACCTGAGAAGGCAGACACAGTCTCAGCTTAACATCTCACTCAAAATACAGCACATGCAACACTGTAGCTCTCCCTCCATACTGGCACTGGGAGTACCAGCATACATTTCGTTCTCATGTCACTCAAGTGGGACCTAGAACCCACAACCTTACTGGTTCAGGCAAGAATGCTACCCATTGAGCCACAGCTGACAATGCAATAGATAACGTTGTGCTAACTTGTTGAACACTCACCAAGAAATCACAAATAATGCACTTTCCACAACACATTCACAGCAGATGCATGGTTACTGACGTGCCCACCTATGATCTAATTCCAAAATGACACAGTGGAGGAGCCACAGTAGGCAGTGCCTATAATCTCCTCACTGCCTGATTCCATTGTTGTCAAGTTTTATTTATAGGCAGTTGTGATGCTGTTGCTGGGAGTGGCCATAAAGCAAGGATTCCAGCAACATACTGAAGAATCATCTGGTATATTCTAGCAGTAAATTAAATGAAGGATTTTTTTTTAAAATACAGATTTTGAAAAGCAGTTTTATCTTTTTATCCTTTTACTAAGAATTGCGAGTCAGATTAAATGCCTGTTAAATGCCAATAAACGCATGTTCATTGTATTCTCTGTCCTTCATAATCACATTGTTTGAATATTCAACAACTACTTGCATTTATAATAATACCTTTAACACAGTACAAAGTGCTTCACAGGAGCCTTAAGGGCGACGCAGTGGTTAGCACCGCAGCCTCACAGCTCCAGCGACCCGGGTTCAGTTCTGGGTACTGCCTGTGTGGAGTTTGTAAGTTCTCCCTGTGACCGCGTGGGTTTCCTCCGGGTGCTCCAGTTTCCTCCCACAGCCAAAGACTTGCAGGTTGATAGGTAAATTGGCCATTGTAAATTGCCCCTAGTGTAGGTAGGTGGTAGGAGAATGGTGGGGATGTGGTAAGGAATATGGGATTAATGTAGGATTAGTATAAATGGGTGGTTGATGGTCGGCACAGACTCAGTGGGCCGAAGGGCCTGTTTCAGTGCTGGATCTCTCTATGACTCTGAAATTTAACAGGGCAATATTAGGAGAGGTGACCAAAAGCTTGGTCAAAGGGGTAGTTTTAAGGAGCCTCTTAAAGAAGGAGAGAGAGGCGGAGAGGTTTAGGGCTGGAATTCCAAAGCTCAAGATCCAGGTAGCTGAAGGCACGGCCACCAATGGTGTAGCAATGAAAATCAGGGATGCACAAGAGGTTAAGATTGGAGAAATGCAGAGGCAAGATTAGGAAAGAATTTGACAGGGCGAATGCAGAGAAGATATGGTGGAGGGGTGCAAAACTAGGGGGCCATAAATATAAGATAGTCACCAATAAATTGAATAGCGAATTCTGGGGAAACAGAGGCTGGTGAGAGAACGTGGATCTCACTACCACATGAAGTAGTTAAGGTGAATAGTTCAGATGCTGAGGTACACGAGGGAGAAAGGAATAGGATATATTGATGAGATGCGATGAAAAGGGGTTGCAGGAGGCTTGTGTGAAGCATAAACACCAGCATGGATTTGTTGGGCTAAATGGCCTGTTTCTGTGG
This sequence comes from Heterodontus francisci, assembly GCF_036365525.1. Classification (NCBI taxonomy): domain Eukaryota; kingdom Metazoa; phylum Chordata; class Chondrichthyes; order Heterodontiformes; family Heterodontidae; genus Heterodontus; species Heterodontus francisci. The sequence continues at coordinate 12,414,554 of NC_090375.1, read as the reverse complement.
TGTAAATACTTCCTTAATTCATTGTATATTTTTGGGGCATTTTTGCAATTCTCCTTTTATTGCTGGCAACTTAAAGCTGCTCCACTCCACAAGAACACAAACATGGATAAGGTTTCACTCCCGTTCAGTTTATGACAGCAATGTGCCTAATGGATTAGAAGGCAGCACCCAACGGCATGGCTGCAAGCCTTGAGATCTGATACTTTTGACAAGGCGAGGCTCCTAAACTTTACATTTATTTTATTGTATTATTGCCTTTGGCTGTGGTCGTTATTTCCTGCAAGAGGGCAATGCAGGGTAGATCCACCCTCCACCCCAACCTCTTGCCTTAAAGGATAAATAATAAAACATTGTCTGGTTCCCCAGTTGCTATGTACCACCCCAGGCGATAACCTTTACTTGGCAAGGACAGTCCAAAAGGGGAGATGGTTATTTTTTGCCAATCAGTTGTGAAATAAGGCCACTGGGGAAGCTATGTTGCTTCATTATTTTTTTTCAAACAGGCCAAAGATACATCCAACTAGTGATCAGGAAATGCAACACAATCCCATCAACAAGTTGGCAAGCTCTCATTGATAGTCCTGGGGTCACCCGCTGGGACATCCCTCTCTCCCCTCCCTCTGTCCTTTTCTCCCTCTCTGCCCTACTTTTCTCCCCTTCCGTCCCTCCTTCTCTCTCCCCTCCCTCCCTCCCGTCCTCCCTCTCTCACCTGCCTCCTGCTCTCTCCCTCTCCCCCCCCCCTTCTCTCCAATCTCCGCTGCCCTCTTTTTCTTCCTTTCCGCCCTCCTCTCCCTCACTCTCCCTGCCCCTCCTCCTCTCTCCTGGCAAAGAAACGCTCGATCCATTTGCAGAGAAATCGCCCGCAGGAAACATCACATCAAAACTAATCATAACGATTAAAATCAGCTTTCTGTAGAGAGACGGAGGGTGGGTGTAATGAGCAAGTTGGGGCTGACTGTTGCACAGCGAGAGAAAAAAAAAAATCGCTGGAACTGAAATACCAACGTGATTGTGAAATAAAACATCTTTTAAAAAAAAGGAACACACAAAAACACACAGAGAACAAAAGAAATGGAGAGAAATCCGTGCTGCACCTGGGTGCACAGTTAATTAAATGTAACTTTACTTTGCAGATTGGGTTAGGCGCGAGAAGCTGCAATGAGCTAATTGTATCCTGATCCTTGCCTTGGGGGGTTTAAAAGCCCTAGAGCAACTATTTCTCTCTCTCTCTCTTTTTGCCTACCTTAAGCCAGCTATTGGAAGACGGGCCGTTGCAGTTCTCTCCCGTGTTTCGAGCAGAGCAGAGCAAGGCTGCAAGAGCGAGAAGCGGCTGCAACACAAGCTGATGTTCCAGGTAAGGCTGTATTGGTGTGTGTGCAGGAGGAGGAAGAGAAGGCAGAAGAGAGAGAGAGCCTCTGTGTGTGTGTGTGTGTGTTTTGATTTGTGTGTTGCTGGGACTTTGGGGGACGCTGCCTGCTTTCACGCATGTGCCAAGCAGTCGGATCTGAGCACCACAGAGAGACAGACAGGAGATAGACAGAGAGACAGACAGGAGATAGACAGACAGACAGACAGACTGCCCTCTCCCCCTGCATCACATCCTAGAGGGAGAGCTGGGGGGTGGGTGGGGGGAAGGAATCTCCCTGCCATTGATAACTTCTCATCAATAACCCACCCCCCACAAACACCCCTGGAGATTCCCACCCACACCCCACACACACATACAGAGCCAGAGGAACAGGGGGGGCTATCACTGACTCACATCCTCGACCAGAGCTTTGCTGCATTCAAGGGAGCTGCCTTGCTTTATCAAGCCTTGTCCTGAACCTCCCATCCTTCCCTCTCGCCCCCACCCCGTTCTCCCTTCCTTCTCTTTCCTTTTCCCTCCCTCTTGTTTTCTCTCCGCAGTTCCCCTTCCCTTGCTTTTCTTGCCCTCTCTTTCCCCGTCCTCTCTTTTCCCTCTCTCTCTCTCTCTCTTGTTTTCTCTCCTATCCCTTCCCCTCCTCCCTGTGCCTTTCCCCTGCTCTCTCAGGGCCCTGTGTGTGTGTGTCTGTGAAACCCAACACCAGCCCGCACCGACCTTTGTAAAGTGAAAACATTCCGTGCTTGCGGTGGGGTCCACCGGCTGCCTCCGCCATGGAATTATTTTTGAACGGTGCCAGTCTCCATTTCAAACTGCCCCAGATCCTGTTTGATGAAAGAGGCTATTGTCGAGGCACATTTAATGCCTGTGGGGTTAATTGTTAACAGGAGGTACTTTTCCACGCATGTCGATACCCATCCACTCAATAATCTCTTTGTAGTTACCATATTGACTGAAATATTTCATTTGCCCTCTTGTGTCTGCACGTTTATCTTATTTTAGAAATACCAGTTTATAAAAACTACTTACTGTGTGTGTGTGTGTGTGTGTGTATGCAGCATCTTCCCCAGCCCGGCTTTCTTGGTGAATCCTGAGATATTTGTGTTTGTACAAGTCACAGCTTGGGTTAAAAGCTCTTGTTGACTTTCCTTTATCATCATAGAATTGTCGAGGGCAGCAAGGAGATCATTCGGCCCATCGTGCCTGTGCTGGCTCTTTTGAATAGCTGTCCGCACAAATAAAAATAAATAAATCGGTTCAGACAGAGATGTGTCCCATTGCCGATCAGCAGCGATCTGATTGAATGGTGCAGTACGTTCGATGGGCTGAACGGTCTTTCCCCTCTCTGGGCTTTTTTTTTTATTAATGGGGAACAGTTAAGAGGACAAAGGGAACAGATTTTTTTAGCTGGTGAAATGAAGTGGCAGGAGTTAGTGATGGAATGCAAATCCAGTTAAAATCTCTTCATTCTCACACAGTGAGTAAAGTTTTTTTTTTGCGCCTATGTGGACTGTACAAACGGGACCGAATATTAAACTGCGGCGGAAAGAGCAGAGATTAATGTAGCTGCGAGCGGAATAAATCCCCAGGGGACGTGAACAGTGTTTGTTCTGCAGGCTGTAACCTTTGTCTGTCTTCTCCCAGACCCATAATATTCCATTAAAATGCATCAAATCCGTTCCTGTTTCTAAATTAACGATCAGGGCTGTCCCAGTGTAAACAAACAAACCTGTTCCCTTGCAAAGGAACACAAAATAAAGGAAACTTATAGCTTCAATAATATTATTGCTGTATTCTATACTATATAGCTATGCATTTATATAGTGCCTTTAACATAATAAAACGCCCCAAGGCACTTCAGGGAGGCATTTATCAAACAAAATTTGATGCCAAGCCACATCTGATGAGAAACAATTTGCAGGGCTATGGAGAAGAGTGGAACTGGGTGAGTTGCACGTGCAGAGAGCTGGCACAGGCACGATGGGCCGAATGGCCTCCTTCTGTGCTGAAAGCATCCCATGGTTCTGTGATTCCATGAGACATTAGGACAGGTGACCAAAAGCTTGGTCAAAGAGGGAGGTTTTAAGGAGCATCTTGAAGGAAGAGAGAGAGGCGGAGAGGTTTAGGGAGGGGATTCCAGGGCTTAAGGACTAGTAACTGAAGGCACGGCCGCCAATGGTGGAGCGATTAAAATCAGGGATGCGCAAGAGGCCAGAATTGGAGGAGGGCAGAGATCTCAAAGGGTTGTGGGGCTGGAGGTGATTACAGAGACAGGGAGGGGCGAGGCCATGGAGGGATTTGAGGTCAAGGATGAGAACTTTCGAATCAATGGCCAGAAGCCAATGTAGGTCTGCAAGCACGGGTGAAAGGTGAATGGGGCATGGTGCAAGTTCGGCCATGGGCAGCAGTTTTATTTAATATGTGCCTACATATGGTACGCAGATGTATAGCAAATATAAAACGGATGTGCCAACACTCGGTTTGGCTTTTGCAAGGTACAAGAGGGAGGAACTCCGTGTCTTTGTTGCATTTGTCTCAGCTCTTCACTCCTTTCAATGAAAGTGGACATTCTCCCTCCAAAGATTGTAGTGATTTGTCTTTTTTAAAAGTTTATTGCTGATTGTAGAACAAGGGCTCTTAATCCAACCATAGCAGCTGACAAAAGCAACGTTCTGCATATGCTGGGAATCTTAAATAAAAACAGAAAATGCTGGAAATACTCAGCAAGTCTGGCAGCATCTGTGGAAACATCTCTCCATAGACAACTGTCTGGCCTACTCAGTAATTCCAGCATTTTCTGCTATTTAGTTATCACACCATTCAGTGGGTAGCACTCTTGCCTCTGAGTCAAAAGGTTTTGGGGTCAAGTCCCACTGCAGAGCTTCAGCACAAATATCTAGGCTGGCACTCCAGTGTAGGACTGAGGGAGTACTGCACTGTTGAAGGTGCCTTCTTTCAGGTAAGACATTAAACTGAGGCCCTGTCTGCCCTTTCAGGTGGATGTAAAAGTTTCCATGGCACTGCTTTGAAGAACAGCAGGGGAGTTTTCCATTGTGTTTTATCTCTTAACCAACATCACTAAAACAGATTATCTGGTCATTATCACATCGCTGTTTATGGGAGCTTGCTATGTGCAAATTGGCTGCCAACTTTTCTACATTACAACAGTGGCTACACTTCAAACAGTACCTCTCTGGCTGTAAAGCACTTTGGGATGCGTTATATAAAATGCAAGTTCTTTTTCTGTTCATTTATAGCAGATGGCTGATTTGTTGAGGAATCATAGAATGATTCTGCACTGAAGGAGGCCATTCAGCCCATCGTGCCTGTGCCAGCTCTTTGAAAGAGCGATTCAATTAGTTCCACTCCCCTGCTCTTACCCCACAGCTCTGTGAATTTACTTCATTTATCCAATTCCCTTTTGAATCTGTTTCCACCGCCCTTTCGGGCAGCGCGTTCCAGATCACAACAACTCACTGCTGTATTTTTTTTTTAAAAATCCCCTCATCTCACCTCTGGTTCTTGCCAACTACCTTAAAGAAAGGAAATCCGCTGCTGTTATACATTCCTTGTCAAAACAGTTCGAGGTCACCTGATGGGACCCACAAGGGGGTTGTGATTATTTGAACGATAGGTGAGCAACAATCTGCCACTTACTGCCAATCTAAATGAAGGTTTTCATGCTGCAAGTTGGAGTTCGGGGAGCAATGTTAATAATAGATTCACACACAACTGCAAGGCATCGCCCTTTTATCATGGCTTTCTAGTTCCTTTATGATTTGCTTCCAGCGGTGTGTTTGCAGCTGGCTAAACAACACTTTGGTGTGTTTTTGCACAATGTGCTATTAGTAGTTTAACGTGTGTGTGTGTGTTGCTGTGTGCATTCTGGTATCCATTTTCATAGCAGAAAACGTCTGGTTTGCATCTACCATTGTACCTTTCTTGTAGCACTCTGATTTCCTCACGGAATGATCACTGCAAAGCATTTGTGCCATTAATAATGAAAGATCAATACACCCCTTTAGCGCTCCTGAAATCATGTTCTTCATTTTTAAAAAAATCAATTATTTTAGCACCTTTTTCTCCTGCTAATGCTGCTGGAGGAATGCATTTTATTTCCTCACCTATACTTTAATCATCCAACTAGATGGAGGAAAACAGTTCCTACATTGTAAAGATGAAAAAGTAAGTTTTGGTGACGTGTCTTACTAAGACTGTGTGATTTCAAGGAGAGAGAGAGAGAGAAATATAGGAAAACAATCAAATATATTTTGAATTAATCGTCTGGCATAGATCAAACTGGTAAATATAAAAGGAAACAATTCATGTCCCATTTCCTTTGGATAAATCCATTAAAAAAATAAACATTCATTTTAATAACTAACTAAAGGGGGAAAATTTGCAGGATTATGAAGAAAGAGCGGGGGTGGGGGGGTGGTGGGATTAATAGTTTAGCTCATTTAAAGAGCTAGCAGAGGCATGATGGATTTAATGGTCTCCTTCTGTGTTGTGCCTTTCTATTATATTAAGTTAGGCTACAGGGGATTGGTTAGAAAATGCCTTTTCATTCTGACAATGCTTCCAAATAGCTGATCTCGACTTTTTTATGCATCAATTAATCTTTGGAATGCAGTCAAAATTTAAAATCTGAACAGCTCTACATGTGTGTATCACATAACTTTAACAAGCCCACCCACTACTAACTTGAATCATCCCACTGTAGTCTGTGATCGGGGTATTGTTTAGTGTGTGATCGAGCAGAACAAATCAAGAATTACATTTCTAAACAAAACTTGCATTTCTATGGCATCATTCATGACCGCAAGACATCCCAAACAGGATGTCCCAAAGCATTTCACAGCCAATGAAGTACTTTTTGAAGTGTAGTCACCATTGCAATGTAGGAAAAACGACAGCCAATTTGCGCATGGCAAGATCCCACAAAGAAAACAATACTGACTGCCACTACAGAGCTCATAAGAAATATCAAATCCCTGTGACTAAAGAAAGTAATAGGATTTGCTGATAACTATTTAATACCAATTAAATATTCTGGCCCAGAACCATTTGGTGCCTTCAATAAGTCAAATGCTATTTTTGGTCTTTAGTATTTGAGGGATTTACCAGTGTTTTGGGAATCACATTCAGCCGTTCCATCCATTTTCCACTCTTATAAGATTCTGCTTCCTTGATCTGGATTCCTCGGCCAGTTTCTCCGTATCTTTCCGAGTGAATCCTTTTATCATTAAAGCACCTGAAAAACAAAACAGTGACATTGATGTGATGTAAATTTTTATGTAAGTGATTGTTGAGCAACAAAAAAAGGATTCAACACAACTGGCTTGATAATTAACGATAAGGACAAAGTAGTTCGCTGTCTCTCCTTGCAGCTAACATAAAATGTCTTGTGATATAACCAATATTACCCAATGTTATTACATGCTTCCCATTGTCCAATTTGTTGTTATGCATTTTCCATTGCTGTTCACTGTTTTTTAAAACCTTGGCAAATAAACAATAGGAAAGGATTGTTTATGTGAATTTTAATACAAACACGCCAAACCAAAAAAGAGAGGTCAGAGGGAACAGGAGTAGACCATTCAACGTCTCGAGCCGGGCCCAGTATTCAGTTAGATCTTGACTGAGAAAGAATTGAAGTCAATGGGAATCAGGGGGAAAGCTCTCCACTGGTTGGAGTCATACCAAACACAAATGAAGATGGTTGTGGTTGCTGAAAGCCAATCATCTCAGCCCCAGGAAAATGCTGCAGGATTTTATCAGGTTAGTGTCCTAGACCTAACCATCTTCAGCTGCTTCATCAATGACCTTCCCTGCATCACAAGGTCAGAAGTGGGGATGATCGCTGATGATTGCACAATGTTCAGCACCATTCATGATTCCTCCGATACTGAAGCAGGCCATGCCCACATGCAGCAAGACCTGGACAAAACGTTCAGGCTTGGCCTGGTAAGTCGCAAGTAACATTCGCGCAACACAAGTGCCAGGCAATAACCATCTCCAACAAGAGAGAATCTAGCCATCTTGCATTCAATGACCTTACCATCACTGAATCCCCCACTATTAACATCCTGGGGGTTACCATTGTTCAGAAACTTAACTAGACTAGCCATGTAAATATTATGGCTACAAGAGCAGGTCAGAGACTGGGAATTCTGTGGGAAGTAACTCACCTCCTGACTCCAAAGCCTGTCCACCGTCTATAAGGCACAAGTCAGGACTGTGACGGAAAACTCTCCACTTGCCTGGATGGGTGCAGCTCCAACAACACTCAAGAAGCTTGACATCATCCAACAGAAAGCAGCCCACTTGATTGGCACCCCATCCACCACCTTCAAAATTCACTCCCTGCACCACCGACGCGCAGTGGCAGCAGTGTGTACCATCTACAAGATGCACTGCAACAACTCACCAAGGCTCCTTAGACAGCATCTTCCAAACCCATGAACTCTACCACCTAGAAGGGCAAGGGCAGCAGATGCATGGGAACACCACCACCTGCAAGTTCCCCTCCAAGTCACACACCATCCTGACTTGGAACTATATCGCCGTTCCTTCACTGTCGCTGGGTCAAAATCCTGGAACTCCCTTCCTGACAGCACTGTTAGCACTGTACCCGCACCAGATGGACTGCAGCGGACACACACATCTCACAAATGAATTTTTTTAAAAAGCACCTTTTGCAATCACAGGACATCCAAAAGCAATTCATAGCTAATGAAGCACTTTTGAAGTGCAGGAACCGTTTAATGTAGGAAAGGAAGCAGCCAATTTGCACACAGCAAGCTCCCACAAACAGAAATGTGATAATGACCGGATAATATGTTTGTGATATTGATTGAGAGATAAATATTGGCCAGGACACCAGGGAGAACTCCCCTGCTCTTCTTCAAAATAGCACCATGGAATCTTTTACATCCACCTGAGAGGGCAGGCAGGGCCAAAGTTTAACATCCACATCCAAAAGGCAGCACCTCCTCAGTACGGCACAGGGAGAGTCATAAGAACATAAGAAATAGGAGCAGGAGTAGGCCATTCAGCCCCTCAAGCTTGCCCCACCTTTCAATAAGATCATGGCTGATCTGTCCCAGGCCTCAACTCCTCTTTTGGGCCAGCTCCGCATAACCCTCATCTCCCTGATATTTCAAAAATCTATCTACCTCCTCCTTAAATACATTTAGAGAACTCCCTGAGGTACAGAATTCCAGAGATTCACCACCCTCTGAGAGAAGAAATTCCTTTGTATCTTAGTTTTAAATGTGTGATCCCTTATTCTGTAACTATATCCCCTAGTTCGAGATTCCCCCACCAGTGGAAACATATTCTCAACATCTACCCTGTTAAGCCCCCTTAGAATCTTGTGTTTCAATAAGATCACCTCTCATTCTTCTAAACTCCCATAAATAAAAGCCTAACCTGTTTAGCCATTCTTGATAAGACAACATTTTCATCCCAGGAATCAGCCTTGTGAACCTTTTCTGAACTGCCTCCAATGCTAGTATATCCTTCCTTAAATACGGGAGCCAAAACTGTACGCAGTATTCCAGGTGTGGTCTCACCAACACCCTGTACAGTTGTTACAAGACTTCCCCATTTTTAACCCCTAGCAATAAAGGCCAAAATTCCATTTGCCTTCCTAATTACTTGCTGCACCTGCATGCTAACTTTTTGTGTTTCATGTACAAGAACACCCAGATCACTCTTCTTCTTCTTTGGCCTCCTTGTCTCGAGAGACAATGGGTAAACGCCTAGAGGTGGTCAGTGGTTTGTGAAGCAGTGCCTGGAGTGGCTATAAAGGACAATTCTAGAGTGACAGACTCTTCCACAGGTGCTGCAGATAAAATTGGTTGTCGGGGCTGTTACACAGTTGGTTTTCCCCTTGCGCTTCCGTCTTTTATCCCACCAACAGCCAAGTCTCTTCGACTCGCCACACTTTAGCCCCGCCTTTATGGCTGTCTGCCAGCTCTGGCAATTGCTGGCAACTGACTCCCACGACTTGTGATCAATGTCACAGGACTTCATGTTGCGTTTGCAGACGTCTTTAAAGCGGAGTCATGGACGGCCAGTGGGTCTGGTGACGAGCTCGCTGTACAATGTGTCTTTGGGGATCCTGCCATCTTCCATGCAGCTCACATGGCCAAGCCATCTCAAGCGTCGCTGGCTCAGTAGGGTGTATATGCTGGGGATGTTGCCCGCCTCGTGGACTTCTGTGTTGGAGATACGGTCCTGCCACCTGATGCCAAGGATTCTCCGGAGGCAGCGAAGATGGAATGCGTTGAGACGTCGGCGTCACAATGCCAATATCATCACCCTCTATAAGAACAAAGGTGACCGCGATGATTGCAACAACTACCATGGAATCTCCCTGCTCAGCATAGTGGGGAAAGCCTTCGCTCGAGTCACTTTAAACAGGCTCCAGAAGCTGGCTGAGCGTGTCTACCCTGAGGCACAGTGTGGCTTTCGAGCAGAGTGATCCACCATTGACATGCTGTTCTCCCTTCGTCAGATACAGGAGAAATGCCGCAAACAACAGATGCCCCTCTATGTTGCTTTCATAGATCTCACCAAAGCCTTTGACCTTGTCAGCAGACGTGGTCTCTTCAGACTACTAGCAAAGTTCGGATGTCCACCAAAGCTACTAAGTATCATCACCTCATTCCATGACAATATGAAAGGCACAGTTCAGCATAGCTGCACCTCATCAGACCCCTTTCCTATCCTGAGTGGTGTGAAACAGGGCTGTGTTCTCGCATCTACACTGTTTGGGATCTTCTTCTCCCTGCTGCTCTCACATGCGTTCAAGTCTTCGGAAGAAGGAATTTTCCTCCACACAAAATCAGGGGGCAGGTTGTTCAACCTTGCCCGTCTTAGAGCGAAGGTCAAAGTACGGAAAGTCCTCATCAGGGAACTCCTCTTTGCTGACGATGCTGCATTAACATCTCACACTGAAGAGTGTCTGCAGAGACTCATCGACAGGATTGCGGCTGCCTGCAACGAATTTGGCCTAACCAAACAAAATCATGGGACAGGAAGTCAGAAATGCTCCATCCATCAATATCGGCGACCACGCTCTGGAAGTGGTTCAAGAGTTCACCTACCTAGGCTCCGCTATCACCAGTAACCTGTCTCTCGATGCAGAAATCAACAAGCGCATGGGAACAGCTTCCACTGCTCTGTCCAGACTGGCCAAGAGGGTGTGAGAAAATGGCACACTGACACGGAACACAAAAGTCCAAGTGTATCAAGCCTGTGTCCTCAGTACCTTGCTCTATGGCAGCGAGGCCTGGACAACGTATGTCAGCCAAGAGCGACGTCTCAACTCATTCCAGATCCCTCTGTACTGCAGTATTTTGTAGTCTTTTTCCATCTAAATAATAATCTGCCTTTTTATTCTTCCTACCAAAGTGGATGACCTCACACTTTCCCACATTGAACTCCATCTGCCAAGTTTTTGCCCACTCACTTAACCTATCTATATCCCTTTGCAGATTCTTTGTGTCCTCATCACAACATGCCTTCCCACCAATTTTTGTATCGTCAGCAAATTTGGATACTCGACACCCTGTCCCTTCCTCCAAGTCAGAAAGTAAATAGCTGAGGCCCTAGGACCGATCCTTGTGGCACCCCACTAGTTACGGCTTTCCAACCAGAAAAAGACCCATTGATCCTGACTCTCTGCCTTCTGTGTGTTAGCCAATCCTCAATCCGTGCCAACACATTACCCCCAATACCCTGAGCTCTTATTTTGTGCAATAACCTTTTATGTGACACCTTATCTGAAAATCCAAATACACTACATCTATCAGGTCCCCTTTATCCACTCTGCTTGTTATATCCTTAAAGAACTCTAACAAATTTGTCAAACATGACTTCCCTTTCATAAAACCATGTTGACTCTGTTTGATTGCATTCTGTTTTTCTAAATGTCCTGCTATTTCTTCCTTAATAATCGACTCAAGCATTTTCCCAATGACTGATGTTAAGCTAACTGGTCTATAGTTTCCTGCTTTCTGTCTCCCTCCTTTCTTGAATAGGGGTGTCACATTAGCGGTTTTCCAATCCGCTGGTACCCGACCGGAATCCAGTGAGTTTTGGTATATTACGACCAAAGCCTCCACTATCTCTGCAACCACTTCTTTTAAAACCCATGGATGCAGGCCATCAGGTCCAGGCGGCTTGTCTGCCTTTAGTCCCATAAGTTTGGCAGGCACCTTTTCCCTCACGGTAGAGATAGCATAGATTTTTGTGCTCAAGTCCTGGAGTGGGAATTGAACTCACAACCCTCTGACTAAAAAGTGAGAGTGTTACCCACTGAGTCACAGATCTGTTGCTTAACAACATTTTACCCACCTTTGATGCAATTCCCTTCACATCCTAACTCAACAAAAATCCAAAAATCCCAACCTTAAAAGTGTCAATTTTTCCGGCATGCTTTTGGGGGGAGAGAGTTCCACTACCCTTCCTGACATCACCCCAGAATGGCCTCGCTCTAATTTTCAGATTCTGCCCCCTTGTTCTAGATTCCTCCACCAGAGGAAATAGTTTCTCTGTATCTATCTCATTGAATTCCTTTATCATTTTAAACTCCTGAATTAGATCAGCCCTCAGCTTTCTAAACTCAAGGGAATACAAGCATAGTCTATGCAATCTGCCCTGATAATTTAATCCTTTTAGCCCCAGTAACATTCTGGTGAACCTGTGCTGTACTCCCCTCCTAAGCCAATACATCTTTTCGAAAGTGCAGTGACCAAACTGAATGCTGTATTCTGGATGGAGTCCAACCAAGGCTTTGTAGAACTGAAGCATGGTTTCCACCCCTCTGTCTTCCAGTCACCTTGAGATAAAGGTCAGCATTCCGTAAACTTTTTTTGATTGTGTTTTGTACCACTAACTTTTAGTGATGTGTATATGGACACAACTTGTTTTGCTCCACCCCTGGTCTCCCGCCATTTAGAAACTATTCCAATTTTACTTTCTTGAATCCAAAGTGGGTGACCTCACACTTTGCCACATTGAACTCTGTCTGGCACAGTTTTGCCCGCTCACTTAATCTGTCTATGTCCCTTTCTGCTTCCTTCTACACAATTTTCAGTGCCACCTAACTTGGTGCCATCTGCAAACTTGGACACACAACTCTCTACTGCCTTCATCCATATCATTGCTGTATATGGTGAAAAGCTGAGGCCCTAGTGCAGATCCCTGACAAACACCACTTGTCACATCCTGCCAATCAGTGTATGTTCCTTTAATTCCTACTCTCTCTCTCCTACCTCTCAACCAATTACCAACCCGATTTTGTGCACTTTTAATTTGGCTATCTCTTGTGCAGAAACTTATCAAATGCCTTCTGGAAGTCCATTTAGACAACACTCAAAGACATTCTCCTATCACCATGTTAATGGTATTCAACTAGAATAGTCAGATATGATGTACTCTTCACAAATGCTCTTTTGCACACTTTAGCAGAGTTTTAAAGTCTATCAGTCCTAATATTTGGATTGACAGCGCCAGAAGCTAATGGTCATATTTTTGTTTGAAGGATATCTGTTGATTGGATGCTACTGTTGAAATAATACAGGGTTATCAAACTGGAAAAAAAAAGGTGCAGGGTCAAACACAATTCACAAGGTGACAGCATTTGGTATATCTGTGCACTGAAACTTTATGCCAGATGAGTAAATGGGGCCTATACTCTCTGGAATTTGGAAGCATGAGAGGCAATCCCATTGAAACTTACAAGATTCTGAAGGGGCTCGATAGGGTAGACACTAAGAGGTTGTTTCCCATGGCTGGTGAATCTTGAACATGGAGACATTGTCTCAGGGTAAGGGGACGATCATTCAGGACTGAGATGAGAAACAATTTTCTTCCCTCAAAGGGTTGTGGATCTTTGGAATTCTCCACCCCAGAGGGTGTGGATGTTCCATTGTTGAATATATTTGAGGCTGGGATAGACAGAATTTTTGTCTCTCAGGGAATCAAGGGATATGGCGAGCAGGCGGGAAAGTGGAATTGAAGCCCAAGATCAGCCATGATCGTATTGAATGGAGGAGCAGGCTCGATGGGCTATGTGGTCTACTCCTGCTCCTAATACTTATGTTCGTATGTTCATATTTGTGCGGGGTTTGGATTTCAAGGAGTGACTATTAATCAAAACTAAACCACCTAGGAGAGGGACGTGTGGTTCTAATAAGATTAGTGGTAATCCTGCTGTGTGGAAAGTGTCCTGAAGGTGGAAGCTTGTCTATTTTAAAGTACATCTTCTAATTTTCTAGGTGCAGGTTGTGGTTTAATGGAATCACTCTTGCTTCTGATAAAGAAGGTTGTGGATTCAAGGTCAAGGTCCACTCCAGAGACTCGAGCACAAACACTAGGCTGACACATTCCCAGCAGAGTACTGAGAGAGTGCTGCAGTGTCAGATGAGACATTAAACCGAGGCCCCATCTGCCCTCTCAAGTGGATTTAAAAGATCTTATAGTATAATCTGGAAGAAGGACAGGAGTGTCCCCAGTGTCTGGGCCAATATTTATCACTCAAACAACTTGTCTGCTCATTTTCCCATTGCTGTTTGTAGGACCGCGCAGAGCACAGCTTAGCTTCCATGCTCAGCACATTGAGACATCCTGAGGTTGTGAAAGGTGCTATACAAATGCAACTTAAAGTAATAACACTGATTACCCCATCCTTATTAGATTACAACAATGCACCAGCCATGATTTTATTGGTGTGTGGCTCCCCTTGACAATATTCAGCAAGGGGCAGACTAACTTTTTGAGGTGTGACTATCTGGTGTACACTTGTCTCGTCATTACTGTTTTGAATTTATATCCAAAATATAGTTTGCTGACAACATATCATGTTTAAGCATGAGAACATTTGTGTGATTCCGAATAAAAACAAAATACTGCAGATGCTAGAAATCCGAAATAAAAACAAAAAGTGCTGGAAAACACTCAGCAGGTCTGGCAGCATCTGTGGAGAGAGAAGCAGAGTTAACGTTTCAGGTCTGTGACCTTGTGCTTATTATGTGTGATCCTGAAACCCACTAGTTTCTGTTAAGTCCCAAATATAACTGTATGTTTGGCAAATGATTGGCAAAGCACCATCATCAAACGTGTGGTGCATCCCCTTTAAGACGCTCCATTCACCAAGCTTTTAGTCACCTGTATTAATATCTCCCTGTGTGGCTCAGTGTCAAATTTTGTTTGATAATGTTCCTGTGAAGTGCTTGGGATGGTTTACTACCTTCAAGATACTATATAAATGCAAGTTTGTGTTAGTGACAAAATCTAAACTGCTTTAAGAAAGAATGGAAGCATGACAACTCTGATTCCATTTTACTAATGGGGAGGGTGGGATTTTAAGCCTTGGGTAGGCAACCAGTGTAATCTACAGGGCTGCCACATTGGAGTTCTACCAGAAACCCAGTCCAGTTTAATGGACAGGCTTCACTAATATAGATGCAGCAAGCTGCCTGCTCCCAAACTGTCACCCAGAGGTAGTTCCCCACGTCCTGGCCAGCCAATATTGACATGGCGGTCAACGAGAAATATATATGTATCACAACAAGACTCCTGGCTGAATCGGGTGCATCCACAACCACTCAGTAAGACAGCACAGCAATAAAATGGCCCATGGAGAGGAAGCATCCCCGGGGGCTTTCATTGTCTCAACTGGACCAGCCACATAAATGGGGTCCTACCAAACTCGCGGTCAAATTTTACAGATTTCATCGTCACGGAATTTTAAGAATCGTGAATGTCACAACTTCACGTATTTAAATTGTAAATTTCACGGTGTTACAACAAACCATGAAAATGATCGATTTAAAACACAAAAAAAGACAAGGGAGTTTTCTGGTTTCAACTGGTATTTATTGTATATTCAAAAATAATTGTAAAGAGCTGACTATAAACAGGGCACATTCTTTACTCACTGAAGTCAGTGGTTGAATGTGAGCATGGAGACTCTCACGCGTTAATCTGAGATTTCATCTTCTCACAGTGTGTAGTAAAAACCTTCAGTAGGTAGTCCTATTATAGTTTATTTGCACTTGGCAAGCAACCATCATTTTGCACATTATGTTGAATGAATTGTCGCAGCTTTGGGTGATCAAGTTTTTCCAATGGTATGTTGGCACTTGCAAAAGCATCCACAAGTTCCAGTTGTAACTAACTGACGATTTTCTGAACTTTCTGTCAACTTCTTAAAGAGAGATGTAATCGTTGCTTGTTTTTTTGCGTGTTTGTTTTCCAGCAGTGCGGTGTTGGATGCTCTCTTTCTGTTGAGATGGCTTTCAGACTCTAAGTGGCCCTGAGCCATTGTCTCTCATGTGTGATCCAATGAAACATCGCAGCTTGTACAAAACAGTATACCACCATCAGCATGCAGAATTTGGCTTCCAAATTCTTTTACTGAATGTTTAGATTAGATTAGATTAGAGATACAGCACTGAAACAGGCCCTTCGGCCCACTGAGTCTGTGCCGACCATCAACCACCCATTTATACTAATCCTACACTAATCCCATATTCCTACCAAACATCCCCACCTGTCCCTATATTTCCCTACCACCTACCTATACTAGTGACAATTTTTAATGGCCAATTTACCTACCAACCTGCAAGTCTTTTGGCTTGTGGGAGGAAACCGGAGCACCCGGAGAAAACCCACGCAGACACAGGGAGAACTTGCAAACTCCACACAGGCAGTACCCAGGATCGAACCCGGGTTCCTGGAGCTGTGAGGCTGCAGTGCTAACCACTGCGCCACTGTGCCGCCCATGTGCTGTGGGTCGCCATGCAATGTGCTGAACTAATGGTTCTGGCTGTTTCTGATTTGCTCATTCTGTCATTCTCACTTGTCTGCTAACACGTGAAACTGTTTCTCTCAAAACTGCACTGGAAGCCCTCCCTCATCTTCCATTTAGCAAGTTGAGCCTTGTGCCAATGAATAAAACACACCAAGTTTGCAAAATGGCCGATTTCAGGGAGGGAGGGCCCAAATTTCATGGTCCATGATGCGTTTTACACGGCCGTGAATTTGGTAGGGCCCTACACATAAATGCTGTGGTGACTAGAGCAGAATCAGCCGATATTCTGTTGCTTTGGGAAGAATGAGAGGTTGTTTCATTGCAACGTATAAAGTTTGTCGAGGGCTTGACAGAATAAATACTGTGAAGCTGCTTTCGCCTGTATGAAGAGGCTTGAACTAGGGGTTACAGTCTCAGGATAAGGGGTCAGTCATTTGGGACTGAGATGAGGAGAAATCTCTTCACTCAGATGGTTGTGAACCTTTAGAATTGTCTATCCCAGAGAGCTGTGGATGGTCAGCCGTTGAATATATTTAAGGCTGAGATCAATATATGTTTGGGCAATAAAGCAATCAAGTGATATGGGGATAGTGCAGAACAGTGGAGTTGAGGTAAGGATCATCCATGATCTTATTGAAGTAGTAATATCAACCCCATCATATCATAATTCAGAAGATAAACTCTTAAAAATCAAGAGATTTGTTATAATAACATAAGTTGCTTTTTTTTTCAAACATAAAGCAATATAAATTGGTTTCTACACCTCATTACTGGCTCATTTAATCTCAGAGCTCTTTACAAAAACTATATTACTGCCCTGTGTGGGCATAGCTTTCGCGACCCCTCAGATACTGAAACAGTCCGTGTAGAAATGCAGCAAGACCTGGACAATATCCAGGCTTGGCCAGATAACTGGCAAGTAACATTATCGCCACACAAGTGCCAGGCAAAGACCATCTCCAACAAGAGAGAATCTAACCATCTCCCTTTGTCATTCAATGGCATTACCATTGCTGAATCCCCCATCCTAGGGGCTACCATTGACCAGAAACTGAACTGGACCAGTTCAAGAACAGGTCAGAGGCTAGGAATCCTGCAGCGAGTAACACACCTCCTGACTCCCCAAAGCCTGTCCACCATCTGCAAGGCACTAGTCAGGAGTGTGATGGAATACTCTCCACTTGCCTGGATGGGTGCCGCTCCAACAACACTCAAGAAGCTCGACACCATCCAGAACAAAGCAGCCCGCTTGATTGGCACCCCATCTACAAACATTCACTCCCTCCACCACCAACACACAGTGGCAGCAGTGTGTACCATCTACAAGATGCACTACAGTAAAGCACCAAGGCTCATTAGACAGCACCTTCCAAACCCGCGACCTCGACCAACTAGAAGGACAAGGGCAGCAGATGCATGGAAACACCAACACCTGCAAGTTCCCCTCCAAGTCACATACCATCCTGACTTGGAACTATATCGCCGTTCCTTCACTGTTACTGGGTCAAAATCCTGGAACTCCCTTCCTAACAGCACTGTGGATGTACCTAATGCACATGGACTGCAGCGGTTCAAGAAGGCAGCTCACTACCACTAACTCAAGGGCAATTAGGGATGGGCAATAAATGCTGGCCTAGCCATCGACGCCCACATCCCATGAATGAATAAAAAAAAGCGAGGCCCAATTTCATCAACCAATCTCCCAAGTGCACCTAAAGAATGTCTGACCCAAGATTGAGTCAAGCCATTTTTCAGGCATTCAGAGTGGTTGCCTATGAAGGGCGTACAGCTCCTTGCATGGACGGTTGATTTAGGGCGCCTGATTTAGGACCCCTCGGGGAGACTGGGCTATCCAGATGTCAGACCTGCCCCCACCAATGGGGGTCTCTTTCGGAAAGTACCGTATCTCCCCTTCATGGGAGTCTCCCTTCAGTGGGGATATACAGGTTGGGGAGTGGTGGGAGAGGGAGTCTCTCTTGGAAGGCTCAGTAGTTCTTTCCACTCCTCACCTCCTGTGGGGATCTATGAGCGAGGATCTCCCTCTCTTACCTTCTGTCTCTCTTTTCCCCCCCCCCCCCCCCCCCACCGCCCAGGGTGGAAGAGTCAGTTACTAGGGGACATAGGTTTAAGATGAGAGGGGCAAAGTTTAGAGGGGATGTGCGAGGCTAGTTCTTTACACAGAGGGTGGTGAGTGCCTGGAACTTGCTGCCGGGGGAGGTGGTGGAAGCAGGTACGATAGCGAAGTTTAAGAGGCATCTTGACAAATACATGAGTAGGATGGGAATAGAGGGAAACGGTCCCCGGAAGTGCAGAAGGTTTTAGTTTAAGCAGGCATCAAGATCGGCGCAGGCTTGGAGGGCCGAATGGCCTGTTCCTGTGCTGTACTGTTCTTTGTCTATTTGTTGGGCCATCATAAGATTTATTAATGATGAAGATGTGCAGAATGTCAGTGCATAGTTAAAGTGTAAAGCTTTTATCTCTGGGTGGTATCCAGCATTAGTGAGCTTAACTAAGGGAAAGGTTCCAAAGTTTCAGTATGGATCTTGGTGCAACATCTCTGAGAGAAGAGAAAAATAAAACAAAAAGTAAAACTTTGAAAAGAATTTTGATGAAACCAATTGCTAGCTCATAGCTGTAACACCACATTTCAGGAGATATAACATATGGTAAGTGCATTAAGAGGAACATGTGACTTTGGGCCGATGGCTCCCAAATCTTTCAGTTTTAGACTAATTTAATAAGAGACCAATTGCCATGATTGGTCACCAACCCTGTTATTGTAGTATCATGCAAATACCGAGATGTTAGAAAATGAACTGTTTCCACCAGTGGTGGCATCACAGATCTGGAGTGTGTTGTAGAAACCTAATGATTTCAATTATTAATTGAAAAGGCAGTGGAAAGAGATTCAGTCGTAACTTTCAAAAGGGATTTAGATAAATACTTGAAAAGGAGAAATTTTCAGGAAACAGCAGGTTGGCATCCTTCCATCTATGAAAGATGACGGACACGCAGCAAACAATCCATTTCGGTGGGATGTCTTCTCTTGGTCCACCTTTGCTGATGGCTGTGAAGGCCAATCCTTGAGAGGCAGGTTCTGCCATAAGTACCGCACATGAAGCTGACAAGTGACGCCGTGAGTTGTTGTTTTTGACGTTGGCATCTGTTGCCAAACTGCTGCAGCAACTGGTCATCGTGGTAGTGCACACCAGTCCACAGGATGAGTCGCCATTTCCCTCTTTCGCCAGTTAATAACTCCCGGGTGCGATAGTCGACATTTAGGGCCTTCGTGTCACACTTGCAAGCATCCTTGAAGCAGAGCTTTCGCCGCCCCACTGGTCGTCTGGCCCCGGCTACCTCACCATACAGAAAGTCCTTGGGTATGTGACCGTCCTCCATCCTGTGGACGTGCCTGATCCATCGAAGCCGCCTCTGTTTGATTAGTGCCAACACACTTGGGAGCTCTGCCTTTGTGCGGACTGCCGCATTTGTGATTTTGTCCTGCCAGGATATACCCATAATGCACCACAGACAGCGAAGACGGAAATTATTGAGCTTCTTTTCCTGGTAGCTGTAAATCGCCCGTGTTTCACAGCCATACAGCAAGGTGCTGAGAGCACAGGCCTTATAAACCATCAGCTCGGTCCTAAGGGTCAGCTTGGTGTTTTCCCATACATGTTTTGCGAGTCGGCCAAAGGTGGTAGCTGCTTTCCTTATGTGTGTATCGAGCTCTGCATCAAGGGACAGAGGGGAAAGAGGAGGGGAGTGGGACTAATTGGATAGCTCTTTCAAAGAGCTTGCACAATCACAATGGGAAGAATGGCCTCCTCCTATGTTGTACGAGTCTATGGTTTAAATTCTGTTAATGTGAAATGTTTCTCAACATGCTTTCCTCACAATAAAGCATAACTGTAATTGTTCAGTGACATATTAATTCAGTCCATCAGTCTCTGAACTATTCCTTCTGCATCATTTACTCTAATGATTTAATTTACTTTGATGAGTCCCTGACATAGCCAGGTTTCAAACCCATAGCTTAAGGCTTCAGACTCCAGTGCCCAAAACTGAACTGAACTTAATCAATTTGTGGATGTGGAAGTTTATTGCATTTCACAAATTGTCTTTGTTTTATATACCTGGCATCAAGGTAGTGAAGATCTGGAACTCTCTTCCCCCAAAAAAGCTGTTGAGGCTGGGGGTCAGTTGAAAATTTCAAAACTGAGATTGGTAGATTTTTGTTCAGCAAGGTTAGACCAAAGGCTGCGGAACCAAGGAAGATAGATAAGAGTTAAGTCAGTGCATTCATAATCTAATTGAATGGCAGAACAGGCTGACAAAGCTGAATTGCCTCCTCCTGTTCCTGTCAGTCTTTGCACCAGTTATTGGTGCAAATGCATTAATAAAAAACAAAAGAACGACTGGTATGAGCTCTAAGCAGCAACAATGGTTTTGGAGGGAATATAGAGGAGGGTAACTGGACTGCTATTCGGAATTAAGCTTCTGAGTTGCAAGGGGACATTAAGGAAGCTGAGACAAGAAGGATCAGGCAAGCCGCATCAAGGTATCAAAAAACTTTACAGGCCCCAGATGAACACAATCTTTTTAGTCTAGACTGGCCTTTGTATCTCGAGGGCTAGAACCAAAGGGGGTAGAAGTCATGCTTCAGCTATACGAAGTCCTGGTTAGACCACACCTGGAGTTACTGTGAGCGGTTCTGGGCACTACATCTTAGGAAGGATATATTGGCCTTGGAGGGAGTGCAGTGTAGATTTACCAGAATTATACCAGTACTCCAAGGGTTAATTTACCAGGAGAGTTTAAACAAACTAGGGTTGGATTCCCTGAACTTTGGAAGGTTAAGGGCTGATTTGATCAAATTTTTCAAGATATTAAGGGGAACTGATAAGGTAGATAGAGAGAAACTATTTCTGCTGGTTGGGGAATCTAGGACTAGGGGGTAGAGTCTAAAAATTAGAGCCAGACCTTTCAGGAGTGAAATTAAGAAACACTTCACACACAAGGGTGGTAGAACTTTGGAATTTCCTTCTGCAAACAACAATTGATAATTTTAAATCTGAGAATGACAGATTTTTGTTAACCAAAGAGATTTAAGGGATATGGGACAAAGGCGGGTATATGGAGCTAGGTCGTGGATCAGCCCATGATCTCATTGAATGGTGGAACATTCTTGAGGATTAAATGGCCTTGTCCTAAGCACTGTGGAGAACAGTACCATCTGCTTTAGAGGCCCTTCATAAAACCAATGCTGTGAGCTGATGAGAATGTTTATATGCTGGGTCACAGTTTAACTCCCTGCAACAATAAATATTATAGGGACCATAATCTCTCCATCACCAAGCTCACCTACTTCCACCTCCGTAATAAATAGAAAATGCTGGAAATACCTCTTTTTTTTATATAACATATTTTTTATATATAACTATTATATATAGAAAAATATAAAAAGACAAATATTCTCTTGTGTTACGACCAGGTGAGAAAGAGGACTGGGGGTCCCTATCAGCCTTCACCTGGTCTTACTGTAACAAGGTTTAAGTTTAAACACACCGTGTTTTTAGCTCCCCCTTGGTGAATCCTTGTTCACCGCTTTCCAATTATAAGGCAAAGAAACCAGCACAAACAGGCTTTCTTAGGTTTAAAGAAGAAAAGTTGAAATTTATTGAACTTAAACTTGAACTCTAATTTGATTGGCGCCTACGGATATACGACACGCCCACGCTAGCATGCATACGCGATACACGCATGCAAATAGAGACAGAAAAGAGCAGAAGAAAAAATAAAAGTGGAAAAATTTGGGCCAATATCTGAAGAGGTTTTTTGTTACTGTGCTTCGAGCTTGCCGTAGGGTTCTTGATTATAGGTAGATCTTGCTTTTCGTTGGGGCCCGATATTCTTTTTAAACCTTGTTCACTGTCGGACACTTTTCTCTCTTGGGGTTCATGTGTCTTCAGTGGGTCTTGGAGTTCTGTGAGAAAGAGATGGGAGCAGACAGGAGAGGCTGTGCTGAGCCAGCCAGGAGATGTCTTTTCAATCCAGGAGCAAACAGCTTTCTGCAGAGTCTCAGTTCAAACTGTACAATTCAGAAAAAAACCCAGACTGCCATGCAGTGACTAACTGCTCTGACCATGTCTGTTTATGGATTGCATTGGAGCAGCTCCTTTGTTCCCAAACACTGTCTGTTAATATGCAAAAATGTCTTTCCAGCCAGGGGCCTGGCCATCCCTTGCCACAGGCCTTCTCGTCTTCCCAACAACAATTTGAAATTTAATGTCCATGTGGCGAAATTAATGTGCCTCATTCTTAACAGGTGGGGGCCTGCATGACACCTCCACACCCAGGGAAATGAAATGCAATTTGAGAAAAGGCGCATTTCATTAAAAGGGTCGAGAAAAATGTAAGATACAGAAAACACCATGCATTTCTCTCATTCATTCCCATTCATTCTTTAATCCAACAGTCTGTCTTCTCTTGGTGCCAGTGCTGCTTTAATTGCCCCCTGTTTGGCATCCCAATAAACATGTGGTTCTATTTTTGGAGGGGATGTTTCTCTTCCTTTGCCCATTTACATGGCTACCTAGGGTCTTTGTTCCTGCTGAAGTAATTTTTAAAAAAAAGAGTCAATAGTGGGCGGGCCTATCCTGAACTCTTTTTCAGTGCTTTGCTGAGTCATGCAAAGGCTTTTAACTTCAGGGGATGGGTGGTTTGCTTTTTTTTCTGACTGTGGGGCAGGGGGGATTCTTTGCTAATCTCCCCTTTGTACCAGAGGACACTCCTACCTGCAGGTATTTGCGCAGACTCTACTGCAGTCCCCTGTGGTACTTCAACTAGGTGAGGCATTACCCTCACTGTTTCTCTGCCCCTTAGAGGTCTTTCTTTGTCTTTGCAGGTTCCTGTAAATGCTGTTAGCAACTCTGGTGGGGTGCTTCTAGTGTCTGCATTTACGTAGACGGATGTGGGGTCTAACTTTTCACAATTTTTGGGGTTGACTGACCAAACAGCAGGGGTTTTCATCCGGGATTCATCGTCCTTTAACCTGCCCTCTTGGTCACCTTTTCCACTTCTCTTTCTAAACTTTTGCCAGCCTTGTTCCTGTCTGCCCCCATTGTTCTCAGCGGGGGTCCCTTGCAGTTCACCAGCCCTCTGCTGGAGGGTCCTCCTAACACCGGTACAGGACTTAGGGATGCAGGTTTCACTGTAGATTCCCCTCAACCTGGCACATGTGGCAACTCCTGCAGTACTCCACCACATCTTTGTGGAGTTTTGGCCAGTCAAACTGCTGTCTTATGTAGGCTTTGGTCTTTCGTATACCGGCAAAAACAGCCACTTGTAGTCTTGTGGGCCCTTCTTAATATTTCTCTCCGGGATCTCTGCGGCACCACTAACTGGTGAACTACTGCACACTCCTTGCTCTCAGGTCTGTGAGGAGAACTCCATTTCCTCATCAGTACCTCATTCTTTAAATAGTAGCAATCAGGGACTCCCTCTGCTTCACTTTCAGACTGAGCAGCCTGTGCTAACTCTCACAATACTAGGTCGGCTTGCTGTGCCTTAGCTAGGGAAAATCCATTTTATTAATTCCCTGGATCTCCTAACTTTCCAAAGAAAGTCTTGGACAGGCAGACCTCATGGTCATCTGCCTGCAGTGCCAATTCAGTCTCCTCTGGGGGAGCTGGTTTGATCATGGCCTGAGCCATTACACATTCAGACAAACTGCAGGGGTCCTTCTCCTGCCACTGCCCTGTCTCTCTCTGACCTCCCGCAGTCTTTCTTTCGCTACTGAGGAGGCTACCACCTTCAACCCCGCCAGATCATTACCTAGGAGCAGGTCAACCCCGTCCACAGGCAAACTAGGGACCATTCCTATGGTCACCGGTCCCGAAACTAGGTCGCACTCCAGGTGCACCCGGTGTACAGGTACAGGCATACACTGCCCCACAATGCCATTCACCACCATTTTGGTGTTCACTGCACTCTCTGGGGGAAAGGTCAGGCCTTTTCCCAGTAAAAGGAATCTAGTGGCCCATGTGTCCCTGACAATTACTTTGGGCTTGCTTGCCCCACTCGAAGGGCATGGAGTTACTCTCCCTTCAGACACAAAACCCTGATAACCCTCAGGAATCCTGTTAGCTTTTCCTGCACTTTCAGCCATAAGCTTCCTGGGTCTCACTCTTACTGTAGTTAAAGCCTCAGCTTGTTCTGCTGTGCTTTCCATCAGGGTCCTGTCTTCACTGAGCGGGGTGCCCTGATTAACCCTAGAGGTTTTCCCTTTAGTTTCAAGCAGTCAACTTTTAAATGCCCTGCTTTATTACAATGGAAGCACACAGGCCTCTGGGTCTCCCTCTCGCTCACAGCACCTTCCGTTTTGGCTGAAGGAGGGCCCCCTGTGTCTCCTGCTTTCCTTTCTCTCCCAGGACTGCTTTGGCTTCTATCACCTTCTCACCCTTTGTCCTTTTTGGATTTGTTGGGGGTGATTAGGAAAGGTTATTCTCTGGGAAACCAACTTATATATTAAAGCAAACTCATCAGCTAGAACGGCCGCTTGCCGGGCTCTCTGGACCCACTGCTCCTCTACATGGGTCTTTGTGGAGAGTGGGAGAGAGTTTTTAAATTCCTCTAACAGAACTACTTCCCTGAGATTCTCACAGCTGAACTGTACTTTAAGAGCCCTCAGCCACTGGTCAAAAGTCAGCTGCTTACTTTTTTCAAACTCCAGACAAGTTTGATGAGCTTGCTTCTTGAGGATTCTGAACTTTTGGCAATAGGCTTTGGGTACTAATTCATATGCCCCGAGGATAGCATTTTTGTCAATTCATAATTTGATGAACTCTCATCTGGCAACAGGGAATAAACCTCATGGGCCTTTGCAGTTAGCTTGCTTTGTAGTAAAAGAGGCCAGGTCTTAGCTCGCCATTTTAGCTGCTTTGCCAGTTTCTCAAAGGACACAAAAAATATTTCTACATCTTCCTCATTGAATCTTGGAATGAATTGAGCTAGTTTTAACAATTCTGTACCCAGCCCTGAATTACGTTCCTCCATATTGGCCATGCTTTCACGGGGGTTACTCTGTCACCCCCTAGTTAACTCAAGCCGCTTCAACTCTCTCTCTTCACATCCCTTCCGGAATATTCTTTCTCTCTCCCTCTTCTCAAATTCAAGTTTCCTCTGTTCCAATTGTATCTTTGCTAGCAATACCCTGTCTGGGTCTGCTTCTAACCCTGTTTCTGCTTCTTCAGATTCAAGGGAAAAATGGTTGGCCATTAGCCTTAGGAGTTCAGACTTCCTAGCCTTGCCAAGTACAGTGATCCCACAGTCCTCAGCCATTCTTCTCAGCTCCTCCATAGACAGTGCTTTTAACTTATCCCAAGTTACTTCACACTGGCTTGGAGAGCTACCAGCTTTAGCTGCAGACATGTTAGTATTCAAGCACACACAACCACAAGAAAACCTGTATTGAAATCTTGCTTTTTTTTTTGCTTTGGAACAATTTGATTTCCCACTTCCAATTTCCCTCATTTGTCTGTGGGTCATTCCCAGATGAGTCCCCAAATTTCCTGTTACGACCGGGTGAGAAAGAGGCCGAGGGTTCCTTTTCAGCCTTCACCTGCTCTTACTGTAACAGGGTTTAATTTTAAATACACTGTTTTTAGCTCCCCCTTGGTGAATCCTTGTTCACCACTTTCCAATTATAAGGCAAAGAAATCAGCACAAACAGGTTTTCTTAGGTTTAAAGATGACTGATGGAAATTTATTAAACTTAAACTCTAATTCGTTTAATGCCTACGGATACACGACATGCCCACGCTAGCATGCAAATGCGATACACACATGCAGATAGGGACAGAAAGAGCAGAAGAAAAAATAAAGTGCAAGAGTTTGAGGCAATCTCTGATGAGGGTTTTTTGTAACTGTGCTTAGAGCTCGCTGTAGAGTAGAGGCCTGCTTTAGGTCGGGAAAAAGAACCCGAACCGAACCTGACCGAACCACAGCGGACCCGAGCCCGACCCAGCCCGAGTCCCTCCGATTTTGCACCGAGCCCGGCCCGACCTGAACCCGCCACAACTCGATCCGACCCAAGCCCAACCCGACCATCCATTTACTTGCCTTCCTGACATCGAACCTGCAAGAAGCTGCAGCGCATGCATGAGATGTCATAGCGACGTCACTCACTCACTGCGCAGACTCAGTTTCGTCCCGGACTCCCAGCAATGATAAGTTTTAAAAAAAAATTTTAATACTTACCAGCAGAGCACTTACCGTGTGTGTCTGGCCCGAGCCTACCCGACTCCATCTGGACTCGGACAGACCCGACCCGAGCCCGAAAGCCGGCCCCGGAAGATGGGCCCGACCCGACCCGAAGCCGACACATGTCGTCGGGTTCCGTCGGGTTCGGGTAGCAGGCCTCTACTGTAGAGTCTTTGATTGTAGGTAGATCTTGCTTTTCGTTGGGGCCCAGTATTCTTCTTAAACCTTGTTCAATGTAGGAGACTTTTCTCTCTTGGAGGTTGTGTCTTCAGTGGGTTTTGGAATTCCGTGAAAAAGATGGGAGCAGACAGGAGAGGCTGTGGTGATATAAAAACAAGAAATGCTGGAACCACTCAGCAGGTCTGGCAGCATCTGTGGAAAGAGAAGCAGAGTTAATGTTTCGGGTCAGTGACCCTTCATCGATGAAGGGTCACTGACCCGAAACGTTAACTCTGCTTCTCTTTCCACAGATGCTGCCAGACCTGCTGAGTGGTTCCAGCATTTCTTGTTTTTATTTCAGATTTCCAGCATCCGCAGTATCTTGTTTTTATTTTAGAGGCTGTGGTGAGCCAGCCAGGAGAGGTCTTTTCAATCCAGGAGCAAACAGCTTTCTGCCGACTCTCAGTTCAAACTGTACAATTCAGAAAAAAACCCAGACTGCCACGCAGGTTAGTCATGTGACTAACTGATTTGACCATGTCTGTTTGTGGATTGCATTGGAGCAGGGTATAGCTCCTTTGTTCCAAACACTGTCTGTTAATATGCAAAAATGTCTTTCCAGCCAGGGGCCTGGCCACCCCTTGTCACCGGCCTTCTCTTCTCAGCAACAATTTGAAATTTAATGTCCATGTGGCGAAATTAATGTGCCTCATTCTTGGCAGGTGGGGCCTGCATGACCATGTATACTGCGCCATGAAAATTGTGTCTAATCAGCACTTGCTGGTGTCTATTTTACCACCTCCAGGCAAGTTCAAATTATGCTAATCAGCAATTAGGACCAAAATTGCATGCTAAAACCAGACTTTCTAACGGGCATGTTTTACTAGCACAGCGCCCATTTAGCTCCTGTTTACACCCTTTCATCACAATAACTCCCACTTGTGTCTGGGCAGTTCCTGGCAGCCTCCCACAGGGTTATTACCAACTGCCCAGAAGCAGATTTTACACCCACTCAGTGTATAGTTGCCAAGGGATGAAACAAGAAATGGATTCATGGGAAAAAATCTTATTCAATGTATATCTGCATGGAAAAATCTTTTTTTTTAATTCAGCATAATGATTCATCAGTCTAAGACATCATGCAGGAATTACTTCCCACTAGAAAATTATGTGTAGAAGTGGTTACTAAATTCAGTCCTAATTTCTAGACTATGACCCTCTTGTTCTAGACTACTCAACCAGTGGATATAGTTTCTCTCTATCTAACCTATCTGTTCTCCTTAATATCTTGAAAATTTCGATTGAATCACCCAATAACCTTTTAAATTTCGGGGAATGCACTCCTAGTTTGTGTAATCTCTGCTCCCAATTTAACCCTTGGGATCCAGGTATCATTCTGGTTAATCTGTGCTTCACTCCCTCCAAGTCCAATATATCCTTCCTAAAGTGCCCAAAACAGTGACTCCAGGTGTGGTCTAACCTGAGCTTTGTATAGCTGAAGCATGACTTTGATCCCCTTGTATTCTAGTCCTCTGGATAAAACGGCCAGCATTCCATTAGCCTTTTTCATTATTTCTCTACTTGTCATGAAGACCCCCCACCCCCAACCTGCCAAGAATGAGGCATATTAATTTTGTCACATGAACATTAATTTTAAACTGTTGCTGGAAAGAGGAGATGACTTGTTTAAAGAGATCAGCACCGGCTGGGAAAAAATTTACATTCTAAAAGACAGTCGCCTAGGAAAAGACAATGAGAACTGCTCACTGATTCAGTTAAAAGATTGGGCTGGGCAATGGTCATAGAGTCATAGAGATACAGCACTGAAACAGGCCCTTCGGCCCACTGAGTCTGTGCCGACCAACAACCACCCATTTATACTAATCCTACATTAATCCCATATTCTCTACCACATTCCCACCGTCCTCCTACCACCTACCTACACTAGGGGCAGTTTACAATGGCCAATTTACCTATCAACCTGCAAGTCTTTGGCTGTGGGAGGAAACCGGAGCACCCGGCAGAAACCCACGCGGTCACAGGGAGAATATGCAAACTCCTCACAGGCAATGGTGATCCACATCTTGTCGGTGTAAGAGACAGCATTACACCCGCCCCCTCCGAGAGCTTTGAAATCCGTAAATGCAGGAATTCGTTAAAGTGAGTCACATGACTAACCTGCTGGTTCAGGTCTGGTTTTGAACTGCTCACAAGCAAGCTTGGGTCAGACTGCAGATTGCAACTGAACTTGGAAGAAGAGAGCCTCTCTCTTGCTTTCTCACTGATTTCCAGATCCACTGAAGACACTTAAACCTTAAGAGAGAAGACTCCTACATTGGTGGGGGGGGGGAGGCAGTGGCGTACTGGTATTGTCACTGGACTAGTAACCCAGAGACCCAGGTATTGCTCTGGGGATATGGGTTCAAATCCCACCACAGCAGAAGGTGGAATTTGAATTCAATTAATAAATCTGGAAGATAAAGCTAGTCTAATGATGGCCATGAAACCATTGTCGATTGTTGTAAAAACCCATCTGGTTCACTAATGTCCTTTAGGGAGGAAATCTGCTGTCCTTACCCGGTCTGGCCTACATGTGACTCCAGATCCACAGCAATGTGGTTGACTCTTAAATGCCCTTGAAATGGCCTAGCAAGCCACTCAGTTCAAGGGCAATTAGGGATGGGCAATAAATGCTGGCCTGGCCTGCGACGCCCACATCCCATGAAAGAATATAAAAAAAAGTTTGAAAGTGTCCACTGGACCCCAATGAAACGGCAAGATTTACCTGCAATCTACATCGAGCTCAAAGAATGGTAAACAAACCCCAGAAAGTTTGCTTCAAACTTTTCCCCTTTATTCTTTCTACTTTGCTGTCTCAATCTGCGTGTATGTTTATCGCGTATGCATGGACGCATCATGTATTCGTAGTCGTTAACCGAATTAGAGTGTAAGATTAATAAACTTCCACCTGTCTTGTTTTGATCGAAGAAAACCTGTCTGATTGATTTCTTTGCCTTTAAATTGGAAAGCAGTGAACAAGAATTCACTGAGGGGGAATTAAAAACACAGTGTGTTTAAAAATTAAACCCTGTTACGGTCAAACCAGGCAAAGGCTGAGAGGGAATCCCTGGACCCCTTTCTCATCTGGTCGTAACAGAAATTTGGGGGCTGGCGTACTGGATTTGACCCACAGACAAACGAGAAATTGGAACTGGGAAGCCAAATTGATCCCAATCAAAAAGAGAAAAGATTTTCAATACAGGTTTTCTTGTGGTTGTGTGTGCTCGAATACTAACATGTCTGTGACTGAAGCCAGTAACTCCCCAAGCCAGTGTGAAGTAACTTGGGATAAGTTAAAAGCACTGTCTATGAAGGAGTTGAGGAAAATGGCTGAGCAGTGTGGGATCACTGTACGTGGCAAGGCTAGGAATCTGAACTCCTAAGACTATTGGCCAACCATTTTTCCCCGGAATTTGAAGAAGCGGAAACAGGGTTAGAAGTAGACCCTGACAGGGTATTGCTAGCAAAGCGACAGTTAGAACAGAGGAAACTTGAATTAGAAGACAGGAAAAGAGAGAGAGACAGGAGAAAGAAAGAGAGACAGGAGAGAAAGAAAGAAAGAACCTTTCAGAAGGAAGGCGAAGGGAGAGAGCTGAGGCGGCTTGAGTAAACTAGGGGGCGACAGAGTAACCCCAGTGAAAGCATGGCCGATATGGAGGAGTGTAATTCAGGGCTGGGTATAGGATTGTTAAAACTTTCCCAACTGATCCCAAAATTCAATACGGGAGACATGGAAGCATTTTTTTGTCTCTTTTGAAAAACTGGCAAGGCAGTTAAAGTGGCCAGCTGAGGCTTGGACTCTCCTGCTCCAAAGCAAGCTAATAGGAAAAGCCCATGAGGTTTATTCATGTTGCCAGATGAGAGTTCATCAAATTATGAACTGATGAAAAATGCTCGGGGCATATGAGTTAGTACCAGAAGCCTATCCCCAAAAGTTTAGAACCCTCAAAAAGTAAGCTGATCAAACTTACCTGGAGTTTGAGAGAAATAAGCAGCTGGCTTTTGACCAGTGGCTGAGGGCTCTTAAAGTACAGCTCACTATGAAAATCTCAGAGAGGTAATTTTGCGAGAGGAATTTAAAAACTCTCTCCCGCTCTCCGTAAAGACACATGTAGAGGAGCAGCAGGTTCATAGAACTAGCCGATGAGTTTGCTGTCATTTATAAGTCGGCTCCCCAGGGGAAAACCTTTCCTAATCACCCCCAAAATCCGAAAAGGACAAAGGGTGGGAAGGTGATAGAAGCCCAAGCAGTCCTGGGAGGGAAAGAAAAGCAGGAGACACAGGGGGCCCTCCTCCAGCCAAAAAGGAAGGTGCTGTAAGTAGCAGTGAGACATGGAGACCTGTGAGCTTCCATTGTAATAAAGCAGGGCATTTAAGAGCTGACTGCTGGAAACCAAAGGGAAAACCTCTAGGGTTAATCAGGGCACACCCACTCAGTGAAGGAGAAGGGACCCTGATGGAAAACACAGCAGAACAAGTTGTGGC
The DNA here is from genome assembly GCF_036365525.1 of Heterodontus francisci. Taxonomy (NCBI): domain Eukaryota; kingdom Metazoa; phylum Chordata; class Chondrichthyes; order Heterodontiformes; family Heterodontidae; genus Heterodontus; species Heterodontus francisci. The sequence continues at coordinate 12,383,394 of NC_090375.1, read as the reverse complement.
TTTAACTGCAGTAAGAGTGAGACCAGGAAGCTTAATGCTGCAAGTTCAGGAAAATTTAATAGGATTCCTGAGGGCTATCAGGGTTTGTGTCTGAAGGGAGAGTAACCCCATACCCCATGAGTGGGGCAAGAAAGCCCATAGTAATTCTCAGGGAGACACGTGCCACTAGATCCTTTTTAGTGGGAAAAGGCCTGACCTTTTTCCCCCAGAGAGTGCAGTGAATACCAGAATGGTGGTGAATGGAATTGGAGGGCAGTGTATGCCTGTACCTTTACATCAGGTGCATTTGGAGTGCGACCTAGTTTCGGGACCGGTGACCATAGGGATTGTCCCTACTTTGCCTGTGGACGTGTTTGACCTGCTCCTAGATAATGATCCGGCAGGGGCGAAGGTGGTAGCCTCCCAGTAGTGAAAGAGAGACCGCAGGTGGTCAGAGAGACAGGGCAGTGGCAGGAGACAGTCCCCTGCAGTTCCCCTGAATATGTAATGAGTGAGGCCATGAACAAACCAACTCCCCCAGAGGAGACTGAATTGGCACTGCAGGCAGATGACCATTGGCACCTGGTCGTAACACTGTTCACGATATTTTCATGATCTATGTACCAAGTCTTTTTGGATGTCCACTGTTTCTAGCTTTTCACCATTTAGGTCCAAAGTGAATAACCGCTCATTTTCCTACAATGAAATCCATTTGCCACAATTTTGCCCATTCATGTAACCTATCAATATCTCTTTGTAATTTTATGCTTCCATTTACATTGCTTACAATGCCGACTATATTTGTGTCATCGGCAAATTTGATTGTGGTTCTATATCCCATCATCTAAGTCAGCACAATATCTTTCAATGAGGCATTTTACAGCCTTCAGGACTCAACATGGAGTTCAACAACTTCAGATCATAACCACTGCCTCCATTTTTAAAGAGAGCAGCTGCTGGTAATGATTCTGCTATTGCCATTTACACCTCCACTAAGACACATCCTTGTTTCTTTACTTGTCCCATTACCATCTCCTTTTGCCTTGCACCCATCATCCCTTCTGTCGTTTAATCTCTCCTGTCTCCCACCCTATCACAAATCTTCCCTTTTATTCTTTTCTCCACCCCGCACCCCCCCCCCCCCCACCACCTTCGTCTCACTCTGTACTTTCTTAAAACCTGTGACATCTCTAACTTTTTCCAGTCTGTTGAACAGTCGTTGACCGAAACATTAACTCTGTTTCTCTCTCCACAGATGCTACCAGATCTGCTCAGTTTTTTCCGGCATTTTATGTTTCTCTTCCAGAGTGTTTCGGCACTGCTTGCTAAACGCCAAAGTTTAGGGGTTCCCAGGTGTGCAGGGGAAATCACTCTCTTATCTGGCTCCATAAGAACAATAAAGTACTTCAGTAAAATGAAGCACAATGCTACAAGTGCAGTGATAAAAACTTTGATACCATTTGGAGTAACGTGTGCAGGCCTAGTCTCTTAGGAAGGATAGGACTGAATTTGAATTATCCTAACTCGCACCAAGTCCCGCTCACCCAGTGCTCACTGACCCACATTGGCTCCCAGTTAAACAATGCCTTGATTTTTAAACTTCTCATCCTTGTTTGCAGATCCCTTCATGGCCTCACTCCTCCATCCCCACAACCAGAGATATCTGTCCTCCTCCAATTCTGGCCTCTTCAGCATCCCCTATTTTAATCACTCCACCATTGGAGGCTGCGCCTTCAACTGCCTAGGCCCTAGGAATTTCCTCCAAAACCTCTTTGTCTCTCTAACTCTTTCTCCTCATCTAAGACGCTTCTCAAACACTACTTCTTTGACCAGGCATCTGGTCACCCTCCCTAACATGTCCTTATGTGGCTCGGTGTCAAATTTTGTTTGATAATTGCTCCTCTAACGCACCTGTGGGATGTTTTACTATATTAAAGGCGCTATATTAATGCAAGTTAATAAAAGCAAAATACTGCAGATGCTGGAAATCTGAAATAAAAATAAAAAGTGCTGGAAATACTCAGCAGGACTGGCAGCATCTGTTGGGAGAGAAACAGAGATAATGTTTCAGGTCAGTGACCCTTCTTCAGAGTTGTGACACAGAAGCAGTCAAAAAAGGTAGTTCCAGGTATGAACAATTGAAGTTATAATGAATAAGATTGGATTTATTTTCTTTGGAAAAGAGGAGACCTTGAATTGAAGTTCTCAAATTTATGGTGAGAATGATAAAATCAGTCGAGCTGGATTATGCTGTATAAAGCAGGCTTATTTACGAAGGGCATAAGTGGGAACAATATCCCATTAGAAGTAAGAAGGGAAGTGAGAACTTGCTCACTTAAAGGTTGGAAGCCTGCTGTAGTAAATTACCAGAGGAGACCGCAATGTTATTAGAAACATTTAATAACATAGAAACAGGAGGAGGCCACTTAGCTCCCCCCCCAATCAATGAGATCATGTCTTGTTGGGCCTTAATGGTCTTTTTATACTTCTGGAGGTTAAAATAGCTTTGCCAACTCTGGTTGGAGACATTCCTGGAGGTTCGATCATCTGACGTTACGACCATGTGAAGCCTGTGCCATGATATCTGATCATGTGATATTTGTCCACATGACTTCCACAAAGCCACCTGACAAAAGGTTGGCTATAGGGTAGTTGTGTTTTTTGCTCTTGATTTCATGCCCATAGCTGTTGGGCGAAGTGGCCCAAGAACCCAGAGGCCTCCCATGGGCAGGCAAAGAAGGGAAACTGAGGAATTAGCCCATTTCAGAGATTCCCTCCCTATCTCAGTCACCTACATTTCAGAGCCCCAATTTAAGATCTTCCCCCCCACCCCCCCCACCCCCCGCCAATGCTGTGAATCCCTTTGCCCACCCCACCCCTTCTGAATGCGGAAACCTGCAAACTCTCCCGATTCCTGGCTCCTCCATGCAGTCGGTGGCTCTCCGCAGGTAATGTCACCTGGCCTGTATAGCGGCAGCCGGTGATGTGAGGAAGCCAAGTGGGGGTGCATGGTGGTAGGCACAGTGCAGCAGGAAATTTTAAATCGCTGAACCTCTGGGCTGCCAGAGGCAGTGCTTGGGGGGAGAAAACACCTGCCGGCACAAACCCCCACCTCAACCAGCCACTTCCCTCCCCTGATCCCAAATAAATTACTGGTCATTCGAAGAGGGTTGGGGACCTAGGTTCTGAAAGTGTACAAAGTTTAAAGAAAAGACTTATCTAAACAAACTCTGGTTGGTGACATTCCTGGGGGTTCAATCATCTGACATTACGACCACGTGAAGCCTGTCCATGATATCTGATCATGTGACTTTTGATCATGTGATATTTGTTCACATGACTTCTATAAACATTATTGCATTTACCTTATAAAAGGTTGGGTCTCGAGTAGTTGAGTTTTTTTGCTCATGATTTCATGCCCGTAGCTGTTGGGTGAAGAGGTCCAAGAACCCAGAGGGTTTTGACAGTGTTGATGATTAATTTTGATATTAGCAACTGAATAGCATCAGTCCAAAAGCAAAGTACTGCAGATGCTGGAAATCTGAAATGAAAACAAAATGCTGGACACACGCAGCAGGTCTGGCAGCATCTGTGGAGAGAAACAGAGTTAACATTCCAGGTCTGTGACCTTTCATCAGAATTGAATATCATATTCTTGATGTACTTGGATTTAAACACAATGGGCTGGATTTTACCTTAGGCAGACGGGAATTCGGTGGCGAAACCACTTCTGACCAGCCCGGGGATCCGTCCCACATTTTATGGGTCCCCGGGCTTTAATTGTCCCGAGGTGGGACTTGCACCCACTTGAGGAAGGAGGTCCCGTCTCAGTGAGCTGCCGGCCCTCTTAGTCCCAGCAGCGCCACCGGGAGCAATGGCCACTGCTGGGACTGCAGCCCAGCCGACGACATAGAGCCAGGGGTGAAAGTAAGTTGGGCATGCCTCAGGGGGATCACTCATGTCCTGGTGAGGCTAGGGTGGTCATTTGAGGGGAGCAGGAGGGTGGCATCTTGGGTCCTGGGGGTGGGTTGGGAGGCAGGGGCAGCCCTCAATTGGGCACCCTGTTCCCGACTGCCACAGCAACACCACCCCCCCCCACCCCCGGCACGCGGAAAGGTGGGCAGCTATCACTGGGCAACCTTTCACATCCCCAGCATGCCCGCTTGCCACCTGTGGAGGCGGGCGAGGGCCCTTAAGTGACCACTTAAGGGCCTTGATTGGCCTCGGGAGGGGGGGCTGTTCCCCCCCCACCCCGCCCCACCCAACCGCCGTAAAGTTGGCCGGAGGTGGGAGGAAGGCGGGAAGGCCTCCCAGAGCCTCCCGCTCAATTTTACGCCGCCCCCATGCCACCATCCGACCTGCTGGGGTGGCGTAAAATTCAGCCCAATGAAGTTTCTTTATAACTAACCTTACAAGCTTACCTATTGGTTATTATCCTGCAAGTTACATAGAGAGAATAAGAACATAAGAGATAGGAGCAGGAGTTGGTCATATGGCCCCTCAAGCCACCTTCTCCATTCAATAAAATCATAAGGTAACTTAATAAGTTCAAATATTCTAATGGTTATAGATCTACATGAACAACTCTTTCACCTTTTATGAAAGATTTCAGTTGAGAGGAACATTCTGAGTTTTGAATATTTTTTGGATGCAATATTGGGGCCAATGACCTCCTGCTGTGCTGTATTATTCCATAATGAGTTGTGAAATTTGATTCACTAAATCCAGTAATTGGTGAGCTAGCAGCTGAGAAAAATGAAAGATGATTAATTGATGTCCTACCACTCCTACCTGATCTGACCTGTTCTTAATCCCCTCTGAAGCAGGTTGCCTGCCAGTAACAAGGGATGGACAATTCAGGGGAATAACAAATACCTGCCACATCATAGAATCATTGGGCTGGAATAAGATCCCAGCCCAACATCGGGTTCCGTGGCAGGGGAGCCGGAGAATTGGAGCGGCAGCAGATGCCACGGAACCCGACGCCAGGATTGCCGGGCCCGAACTTCCCAACGGCGGGGAAGCTCCACGGCGGCCCCTCTGCCGCTCTGTGACGGGACCCAACTTAACCAATTTAATAACATATTTGCGTGATTTAAAATATAAATTGCAGCAATCTTACCTTCAGTGCCTGATCTTCAGCGCGACTTGCGGCGCTCACACACCTTCACTTACCCGCCAAGGGAAACTGGCACCACTCTGTACTCTGATGGTAGGGGGAGTGGGAAGGGGCGAACTCTGCACTCTGATGGTGGGAGGAGAGTGGGAAGGGGTGAACTCTGCACTCTGATGGTGGGAGGAGAGTGGGAAGGGGCGAACTCTGCACTCTGATGGTAGGGGGAGTGGGAAGGGGCGAACTCTGCACTCTGATGGTGGGAGGAGAGTGGGAAGGGGTGAACTCTGCAGTCTGATGGTGGGAGGAGAGTGGGAAGGGGTGAACTCTGCACTCTGATGATGGAGAGGGGAGTGGGAAGGGGTGAACTCTGCACTCTGATGGTGGGAGGAGAGTGGGAAGGGGTGAACTCTGCACTCTGATGGTAGGGGGGAGTGGGAAGAGGTGAACTTTGCACTCTGATGGGGAGGAGAGTGGGAAGGGGTGAACTCAGCACTCTGATGATGGGGTGGGGAGTGGGAAGGGGTGAACTCTGCACTCTGATGATGGGGTGGGGAGTGGGAAGGGGTGAACTCTGCACTCTGATGATGGAGAGGGGAGTGGGAAGGGGTGAACTCTGCACTCTGATGATGGGGAGGGGAGTGGGAAGGGGTGAACTCTGCACTCTGATGGGGTGGGGAGTGGGAAGAGGTGAACTCTGCACTCTGATGGGGAGGAGAGTGGGAAGGGGTGAACTCTGCACTCTGATGATGGAGAGGGGAGTGGGAAGGGGTGAACTCTGCACTCTGATGGGGAGGAGAGTGGGAAGGGGTGAACTCTGCACTCTGATGGGGAGGAGACTGGGAAGGGGTGAACTCTGCACTCTGATGATGGGGTGGGGAGTGGGAAGGGGTGAACTCTGCACTCTGATGATGGGGAGGGGAGTGGGAAGGGGTGAACTCTGCACTCTGATGGGGAGGAGAGTGGGAAGGGGTGAACTCTGCACTCTGATGATTGAGGGGAGTGGGAAGGGGTGAACTCTGCACTCTGATGATGGGGAGGGGGGTGGGAAGGGGTGAACTCTGCACTCTGATGATGGGGAGGGGAGTGGGAAGGGGTGAATTCTGCACTCTGATGATGGGGAGGGGAGTGGGAAGGGGTGAACTCTGCACTCTGATGATGGAGAGGGGAGTGGGAAGGGGTGAACTCTGCACTCTGATGATGGGGAGGAGAGTGGGAAGGGGTGAACTCTGCACTCTGATGATGGAGAGGAGAGTGGGAAGGGGTGAACTCTGCACTCTGATTATTGAGGGGAGTGGGAAGGGGTGAACTCTGCACTCTGATTATTGAGGGGAGTGGGAAGGGGTGAACTCTGCACTCTGATGATGGGGAGGAGAGTGGGAAGGGGTGAACTCTGCACTCTGATTATTGAGGGGAGTGGGAAGGGGTGAACTCTGCACTCTGATGATGGGGAGGGGAGTGGGATGAGGTGAACTCTGCACTCTGATGATGGGGAGGAGAATGGGAAGGGGTGTACTCTGCACTCTGATGATGGAGAGGGGAGTGGGAAGAGGTGAACTCTGCACTCTGATGATGGGGAGGGGAGTGGGAAGGGGTGAACTCTGCACTCTGATGATGGGGAGGGGAGTGGGATGGGGTGAACTCTGCACTCTGATGATGGGGAGGAGAGTGGGAAGGGGTGAACTCTGCACTCTGATGATGGGGAGGGGACTGGGAAGGGGTGAACTCTGCACTCTGATGATGGGGAGGGGAGTGGGAAGGGGTGAACTCTGCACTCTGATGATGGGGAGGAGAGTGGGAAGGGGTGAACTCTGCACTCTGATGATTGAGGGGAGTGGGAAGGGGTGAACTCTGCACTCTGATGATTGAGGGGAGTGGGAAGGGGTGAACTCTGCACTCTGATGATGGGGAGGAGAGTGGGAAGGGGTGAACTCTGCACTCTGATGATTGAGGGGAGTGGGAAGGGGTGAACTCTGCACTCTGATGATGGGGTGGGGAGTGGGAAGGGGTGAACTCTGCACTCTGATGATGGGGAGGAGAGTGGGAAGGGGTGAACTCTGCACTCTGATGATGGGGAGGGGAGTGGGAAGGGGTGAACTCTGCACTCTGATGGGGAGGAGAGTGGGAAGGGGTGAACTCTGCACTCTGATGGGGAGGAGAGTGGGAAGGGGTGAACTCTGCACTCTGATGATGGGGAGGAGAGTGGGAAGGGGTGAACTCTGCACTCTGATGATGGGGAGGGGAGTGGGAAGGGGTGAACTCTGCACTCTGATGGGGAGGAGAGTGGGAAGGGGTGAACTCTGCACTCTGATGATGGGGCGGGGAGTGGGATGGGGTGAACTCTGCACTCTGATGATGGGGAGGGGAGTGGGATGGGGTGAACTCTGCACTCTGATGGTGGGAGGGGAGTGGGAAGGGGTGAACTCTGCACTTTGTTGAATTGTTTGTAGGGTTGGCAGCCTTTTAAAAATGTCACCAGCAGCTGCATTTGCATGCGTGACACCGTGAATGGCATCGCCAATGCTGCCCCAATCAAGTGATTTGGGGGGCGCGGCCACCCTCCGCAGAATCATGGCGGCATGGGTACCATGGGAGACGGCTGCCATTTTACACGTCAACTACAAAATCCAGCCGATAGAGTGTAGAAGGAGAGCATTCAGCCCATGTCTCTGTGATGGCTCTTAGAAAGAGTTATCCAGTTAGTGTCACTTGCCCTGCTCTATACCCATAGTTAGGACCCTACCAAATTCATGGTCAAATTTTACAGATTTCACAGTCATGACGTTTTCGGATCATGAATGTAACTATTTTACATATTAAAATCATAAGTTTCACAATGTCACAACCATGAAAATGATCGATTTAAAACAAACAAAAGGCAAGAGAGTTTTCTGGTTTCCGATTGCATTTATTGTATACTCAAAATCTATTGTGAAAAGTTGACTATAAACAGGTCACATTCTTTACTCACTGGCTTCCACATTCTGCAGTAATGATTGTGGCCATTTTTCATCTGCTCATTCTGGTCTTCTCACTTGTCTGCTTACATTTGAAACTGCTACTCTCAAAACTGCACTGGAAGCCCTCCCTCATCTACCAATCAGCGAGTTGAGCCTTGTGTCAATCAATAAAACACGCAATGTTCTCAAATAGCCGATTGCACAGAGGACCCAGGATTTTATGGTCCTTGACGCATTTCACGTAGAGGCCTGCTACCCGACCCGAACCCGACAGGACCCAACGACATGTGTCTGGTCTGGCCCACTTTCAGGGTACGGCTTTCGGGCTCGGGTCAAGTGGTGTCGGGTTGGGCTGGACCCGCACGGTAAGTGCTCTGCTGGTAAGTATTGAAATCAAAAAACTTACCTGAACTGGGAGTCCGGGACGAAACTGAATCTGCGCGGTGAGCGAGTGACGTCATTGTGACGTCATCGCAGATGCGCTGCAGCTTCCTGGAGCTTCCCAGACGGAAGGTAAGTAAAGGGATGGTCGGGTCGGGTTGGGTCGGACTCAGGGCAAAAGCGGAGGGACTCTGGCCGGATCGGACTCGAGTCTGCTGTAGTTCTGTTGGGTTCCGGTTGGGTTCTTTTTTCCCGACCTGAGCAGGCCTCTGATTTCACGGCCATGAATTTGATAGGATCCGACCCATAACCCTGCAAATTTCTCCTCTTCAAGGATTTATCCAGTTCCCTTTTGAAAGTTACTATTGAATCTGCTTCCACCGCCCTTTTCAGGCAGTGCATTCTAGATCACAACAACTTGCTAAATAAAAAAAATTCTTCTCATTTCCCCTCCGGAGTTTTTTTGCCAATTATCTTAAATCTGTGTCCTCTTGTTACCAACCAGCTTGAGAACATTTTTTTTTAAAAGCCCTGAACCATAATCATCGCCCCAAGACTAAATTATGCAATTAATCAACTCATTGGCATTTGTGTGTTTTAAATAATGCCCAGTTGTATTTACTTTTTGTATATTAGAAGGGAATATTACATCAATTTTGTTTTTGTTTGCTGTGGTATTGGCCTGTCCTATTATCTTGATGCAAGAGGATATTCACAAATGCACAATTAAGCAGTGTGATATTAATGCAAGTTAACCAATGTTTCAAATACTTAGGTTGGCTTTCACTCCGACTTGAGATTGTCACCATTTAGGGCGGCACAGTGGCGCAGTGGTTAGCACTGCAGCCTCAGAGCTCCAGGGACCTGGGTTCAATTCTGGGTACTGTCTGTGTGGAGTTTGCAAGTTCTCCCTGTGTCTGCGTGTGTTTCCTCCGGGTGCTCCGGTTTCCTCCCACTGCCAAAGACTTGCAGGTGATAGGTAAATTGGCTGTTATAAATTGCCCCTAGTGTAGGTAGGTGGTAGGGCATATGGGATTACTGTAGGGTTAGTATAAATGGGTGGTTGTTGGTCGGCACAGACTTGGTGGGCCGAAGGGCCTGTTTCAGTGCTGTATCTCTAAAAAAAAAATCACTTTTTTTTATTATTCATTCATAGGAGGTGGACCACACTGGCAAGGCCAGCATTTATTACCCATCCCTAATTGCCCTTGAGAAGGTGGTGGTGAGCTGCCTTCTTGAACCGCTGCAGTCCATGTGGGGTAGGTACACCCACAGTGCTGTTAGGAAGGATTTTGACCCAGCGACAGTGAAGGAACGGCGATATAGTTCCAAGTCAGGATGGTGTGTGGCTTGGAGGGGAACTTGCAGCTGGTGGTGTTCCCATACATCTGCTGCCCTTGTCCTTCTAATTGGTAGAGGTCACGGGTTTGGGAGAAATACCCAACTCCGAACCCATACCATCCATGGTTTATGGGTGGATTGAGGAAGCAGAGGTGATGAACACCAAAATTACATCCAGGTCCTAAGAGAGCTATTTAAATATGTTAATGAGGCCTACACCTATTTCTGGCTGCCTGAATCCAGGAGTGCCCAAACTTCAAAACCAGTAGTAAGGTAGCAATTTTTATTTTTACCATCATTACCACCCTGCGTACACCTAACAATAGGGTGATAGTACGTCAAAGAATTGGCAGCAGCCTATTTGACAACTGGAGAACTACAATCAAACATAATACTGCCTTCAATCAACACGCGTATGATTCAAGTATGGGTTACTAGATAGCAATCAGCCGAGGAATCCCTAGATGATTTCTCAAAGGCACTGAGGCTAGTTGTAGTGGTCCCATTCCTGCCAGCATCCCAGGTACGGTCAACTAAATGTAATATCCTCAAATTTGCAGATGACACAAAACTGGGTGGGAGGGTGAGTTGTGAGGAGGATGCAGAGAGGCTTCAGGGTGATTTGGACAAGTTGAGTGAGTGGGCTAATGCATGGCAGATGCAGTATAATGTGGATAAATGTGAGGTTATCCACTTTGATAGCAAAAACAGGAAGGCAGATTATTATCTGAATGGCTATAAACTGAGAGGGCAATATGCAGCGAGACCTGGGTGTTCTCGTACACCAGTCGCTGAAGGTAAGCATGCAGGTGCAACAGGCGGTAAAAAAGGCAAATGGTATGTTGGCCTTCATAGTGAGAGGATTCGAGTACAGAAGCAGGGATGTCTTGCTGCAATTATACAGGACATTGGTGAGGCCACACCTGGAATATTGTGTGCAGTTTTGGTCTCCTTATCTGAGGAAGGATGTTCTTGCTATAGAGGGAGTGCAGCAAAGGTTTACCAGACTGATTCATGGGATGGCGGGACTGATGTATGAGGAGAGATTGAGTTGGTTAGGATTATATTTGCTGGAGTTCAGAAGAGTGAGGGGGGATCTCATAGAAACCTATAAAATTCTACCAGGACTTGACAGGGTAGATGCAGGAAGGATATTCCCAATGGTGGGGGAGTCCAGAACCAGGGGTCATAGTCGAAGGATATGGGGTAAACCTTTCAGGACTGAGATGAGGAGAATTTACTTCACCCAGAGAGTGGTGAGTTTGTGGAATTTGCTACCACAGAAAGCAGTTGAGGCCAAAACATTGAATGTTTTCAAGAAGGAGTTAGATATAGCTCTTGGGTCTAAAGGGTTCAAAGACTATGGGGCGAAAGCCGGAACAGGCTACTGAGTTGGATGATCAGCCATGATCATAATGAATGGCGGAGCAGGCTCGAAGGGCCAAATGGCCTACTCCTGCTCCTATTTTCTGTTTTTTCTGTTTCTAATCAGTCCTACAAGATTGAATCTGTTATCACAGGGGAGCCTCTACAAATTCTTCTCTTAGCAAAGTGGACTTAAGTAAAATTAGCAGCCTTAAAATAATTTCAATTCAGAATATTCTGTTCATAAATGTTTAACTTACTAACAGTAGATTTAAGCAGTGAAAAAAGCCCAGATTTCCAATAATTTTGTGTAGATTTTTTAGAGGTTTCTTAAACATAAAGACTTACATTTGTATCGCACCTTTCATGACCTCAGAACGTCCCTAAGTGACTTACATTCAATTAAGTACTTTTTTTTTACAAATCTAGTCACTTTGGCTGAGTATTCGTTACATTTACTTTTCCTTTGGGATGTTTTTTATTGTCACATTTTGTTACCTTTTGACCATTCTTCATAAAAGGGATTTGGAAAAAGTTACTTTAAATTAATTTTAAAGCATAGTTATAAAGGGGGAAGTGGTGTGAGATGATCAGTTGTTAAGATGGTAGTGAGCTAGCTTTTTTATTATTTCCTCATAATCTGTAAATAATCAATTTGTTAATTTTTCCTCGGTAATCGACAAACGCCCCACACCCATTGTGTTGGGAAGTCTCTGAATCTTGGCCACTCAGCAGAATCTACAGGCCTTCCCTTTCGGGTTGTGAACAGTGAGAGAATAAAACACAAAGACAGACACAGGCGGAGAGATTCTTTAAAACACAATGCTGTATGGCAGACAGTAAAAGGCTACACGAAGATTAGAGTACAGTAGAGAATGACCATGTTTGAAGCCAAGTGAGACAACCCACTGATGTGGGGAAGTGTGAGGTTTTTTTTTATTATTAGGCTAAGCTACGTTTGTACAGTTTGAATGGAGTAAGTCCTCACAAAGCCACCATTCTGTCTGTTCACCTTCCTGTAAAATAAAGCAACTTATCAATTTGTATCAGACTGTGTCATGCCAAATGCTTGCTCGTTTGCTTTTGGAGAGATTGATGAAGTACATCTGTGAAAGACACAAACACATTGAGGTCGCAGGTTTGGATACTGTTACATTTCTAATATTGCTACTATTCTGTAAGTAGGTTTAGGGCAGGGAGAGTTAGTGCCAATCAGAGCAAGAATGCTTCGTCCATTTACAAGAATAACAGAACCTCAAATGTATCTATGGTAGATCCAAATTTGTAATTATTATTTGTATTGTTACACTTCTATTATTGCTATTGTCACAATAGTATTAGGAAGAGCATGAGGACACTGGAGAGGGTACAGAAAAGATTGACGAGGATGATACCAGAAATGCGAAGTTAAACCAACCAGAAAAGATTGAACAGGCTGGGTCTCTTTTCTCAAAGACCTGATCATTAAAATTATGAAAGGTTTTGATAGCATAGACACAGAGGGCCGAATTTTACTAGCCCTCCAGCATCAGAGATCGTGGCGGGGGGGCCTGGAAAATTCTTCAGGGAGAGGCCTGACACCACCCCTGCCGCGTTTTACTGGTGGCAGCGGACGCCATTAATTTTAAAATTAATTTTTAAAAATGCGAATAAACCTATCTGGTCCCGACAGCCATCCCACGCCGATATTCCGGCTGCTGGCACAACCTCCAGCGCCTTCGGAATTCTATTCGGAGTTCTGAGGTGAGACACTGATGGGGAGGGGGGGAAGGAGTGAAATTATCAGGGTGGGGGGGAGCGGCAAAAGCACTTTTTATTGGCCGTGGGGATGGTGGGAAAGGGTTGAAGGGCAAATGTTACGAGGTTGGGGGGAAAAGTTTGGGTTGGGTATAAAGTTAATTTTCGTGATAGAGGCCAATTAAAAAAAACAATGGGCTGGTGGTGGGTGCGGTTGGGAAAGGGCCTCCAGCTTTTAATTTTTTTTAAAGAAGATGCACAGTAATGTAACTGTAAAAATTCAATTTTTACCAAAGGGCTTGAAGCCCTTTAAAAATGGCGCCGGCACCTGTGCGGGATCGGGGGGCAGCCGTTCCGCCCTCTCCATTTAAATGAGCCCCCGCTCGCAAGTCACCCGTGCGCCGCGCCTTCTTTTAAGCTTGGCAGCCAGCCTATAAAATTCAGCTCAGAGTGTTTCCACTTGTTTGGAAGAGCAAAACTAAAGGTCATCAATATAAGATAATCACCAAGAAATCCAATCGGGAATTCAGGAGTGTTGAGAACGTGGAACTCGTAACCTAACACATGGATTTATTGAGGCAAATAACAAAGATATATTTAAGAGGATGCTGGATGAGCACGTGAGGGAGAAAGGAATAGAGGGAAATGCTGGTAGAGTTAGATGAGGAATGATAGGAGGAGGCTTGAGTGGAGCATAAACACTGCTATGGAACAATTGAGCCAAATGGCCTGTTTCTGTGATGTAAATCTATGTAATTTTTTTATTCTTTCATGGGATGTGAGCATCTCTGGCTGGTCCAGCATTTATTGCCCATCCCTAATTGCCCTTGAGAAGGTGGTGGTGAGCTGCCTTCTTGAACCGCTGCAGTAGTGTAGGTACACCCACAGTGCTGTTAGGAAGGGATTTGGACCCAGCGACAGTGAAGGAATGACGATATAAGCCGGAATGATACGGTGGGCGGAGTCCATTGGCCAAAAGGTCGGTGGCGATCCCACCTCCGCTGGGCCTGGGGAGCCATGCCGGGATTTTCCAGCAGCACCACCAGGAGCAGCCATCAGAGGCAACAGGAAGGACAGCCCAGGGAAGGAGGTATGTTTTTAGGGCCTCGCCAGGGACAATTGGCCAGGGCCCAGGCATGGAAAGGGAGATTGGTTGGTTGGTTGGTTGGGGGGGACAGGAGTGTTGCGCATTGGGGGTGGTTGGGGCTTCAGTGGTGGCCCTCCATGGGGCACAGGGTTCCTGAGGTCTTTGCCTTCCGGCCGCCAAGGGTAAAATACCTGTGGCAGCGGGAGGTGGCCCTTAAGTGCCAGTTAACTGGCCCTTGATTGGCCTGGGCCGATGGGCTGTTTCCTGTCGCCGCCTCGCGTAAAATTGCAGTGGAGGCAGGAGGGGATTGGGAACAGCTCCTCCCCCACCACCAGCCCGCTCATCTGGGGGCCATAAGATTCCAGTCATAGTTCCAAGTCAGGATGGTGTGTGGCTTGGAGGGGAACAGGTGGGGGTTCTCATGCATCTGCTGCCTTTGTCCTTCTAGTTGGTAGAGGATTTGGAAGGTGCTCTCCAAGGAGCCTTGGTACATCTTGTAGATGGTACATACTGTTGCCACTGTGCATCAGTGGTGAAAGGAGTGAATATTGAAGGTGGTGGATGGAATGCAGATCAAGTGGGCTGCTTTGTCCTGGACGGTGTTGAGCTTCTTGAGTGTTGTTGGAGCTGCACCCATCCAGGCAAGTGGAGAGTATTCCATCACACTCCTGACTTGTGCTTTGTAGATGGTGGACAGATTTTGGGAAGACAGGAGGTGAGTTACTCGCCACAGAATTCCCAGCCTCTGACCTGTTCCTGTAGCCACAGTATTTATATGGCTACTCCAGTTCAGTTTCTGGTCAATGGTAACCCCCAGGATGTTGATAGTGGGGGATTCAGCAATGGTCATGCCATTGAATGTCAAGGGGTGATGGTTAGATTTTCTCTTGTTGGAGATGGTCATTGCCTGGCACTTGTGTGGTGTGAATGTAACTTGCCATGTAATACGTTAAGCTTAGTTGTTTATTGTTGCTATGGATTATACCATGTTTTTTTTACTCCTGTGATCATAAAGCCTTTTGTTAATACTGTGACACAATGACGAATGTGGGGTAATAAGCATGGCTATTAATATTTATTTTTAATTAATGACATTTTTTACAGCCTTTGCATCACTGATTACGTATCAAACACTCCATTCTTTGTTATATTCTCCTCATTCACCGCTGTATTATGTCCATATGTGGCTCTCTATTACTATTTTATGGAGTCACATATTCTGTATTGCCATATAGCTGGTTTTAGATTGATAAGATACAATACCAATGACTGCTATAATATGATGCTGCATACCTGATTCATTGTGACAATACCATATTCCTGTATTCTACTGCTGTGGTATAATGCTAATGCCTGGTTCTCATGGATTCATATTTCTAGATATTAAAAATATCAAGGAATATGGGGCTAGTGCAGGAAAATTGCATTGAGGTAGATCAGCCATTAACTAGCTTGATAGTGAGGTAGGCTCGAGGGGCCGAATGGCCTACGCTTGGTCCTGTTTCCTCTGTTCCTGATTGTGGTATTATATATCTGGGTTCCATAGCTATATACTAAGCACCTTGGGATGTTTTACTGTGTTAAAGGCCCTGTTTAAATGCAAGTTTGAAATGATGCCAATTCCTGGTTCTGAATTTCTACATTACCGTTACCACTTAGTTCACTGTTGGTATGATCTT